>NC_056739.1:1876993483-1877230983 GCF_019279795.1 Protopterus annectens
GCTTTTTGGACAGGGATTTGTTTTGTTTGTTGATTGTCATTATTATGGTGTGTTGGGCATGTGAGGTTTCGCGGTTTGTGAACTGTCGGTTATGTGGTGTCAGTGATTTCGTTGTCGGCATGTGAGGTTTCGTGTTTGTGAACTGTCGGTTATGTGCTGTCGGTAAACTGGTTGTCGATGTTGTGGCTTGTCGAGCTTGTGCACTGTCGGTTATGTGGTGTCGGTAAACTGGTTGTTGATGTTGTGGCTTGTCGACCTTGTCAGGTAGACCCATATATATATATATATATATATATATATATATATATTTGAGTGTATATCTATATATATATATATATATATATATATATATATATACACAAACATGTTAACTTTTTTGTTCATGTCATATCACACAAATAAAGAAGACATAATAATGACTAACACAGATTAAAAAATATGAGACTTAACTGTATCCCACTGTCATCCACTTACCTCAACTCTTACTTCAACAAGTTAGTACATTGCTCAGTCTATTATAAATATACTGTAAATAAAATGCTTTGAATACTTCTGTCTTGTGTGGTACTCAGAGCTAATTTCTCGATCTGCTTGCCATAATATATGTAATTTTCTCAAATCCATCTAAAATGTTGACACTTCAATAGATTTGATATTGAATAGCAAAACCCTTCAGATGTTACAATTTCTGCCTCACCATTCTTTGGCCTCTGTGCGTAATATATATACCTTCCCCTTGTCTGCATGGCTTCTCTCCAGGTGATCCAACTTCCTTCTTGTACTGGTTGATTATCTAGTGTAAACAATTCTTGTAGATTATATTTACTCTGTCTTCAGTGAATTGTATCCATGTTGAGAAGGATCCTTGAAGGACCAGTCCACATATCCAGTTAAGAAAGAAAGGAATAAAACTAAAATTAAATTAAAATGGACTTCTGGATGAAAGTAGCAAGGATTTACAGTGCTAACATCAGAATAATTTATTGCATATTAATGATTTGGTGGCCTTTGGGCTAGTTAAAGCTATTCTAGTTAATGTGACAAATCAAGATATTAAGGATTTTGTATCTGGGAGTTACAGGCAGAAGTTTTAGAAGATGAGAAGATGTGGTGTAGTGAGCTAAGATGGGACGAAAACTACATATAGAGGAGAAAGTAAATGCTATTTGGGAAGGGGTTCTGTGTCTGGGAATATGCATTATTGTGATAACAGCAAAACATCAAAGAGGGCTACAGTAAAGGAAGAAATTATTCCTGAGTTTCTGCAACATGTGTTGCTTCAACTAAAGACATAAAGAGCCAACAAAATGAGAGTTAGTATTTTTTGCGTGTCATTATTAAAGACAATAATTTTCTTCTGCAATTCTAACTACTGAATACAGAGAAGAGAACATTAAGTGTTATATGTTTGTATGGCCTAGCATAGGACAGGGTGTTCTTTCCAGAAGCCTTGGCAGACAGTGCAGAAAATAAAGGATATTAGACCAGAAACTATTTGGTCCACATGAGTAAGCTGTATTATATCAGAAAAATACAAATTTCCTATCTTACAGTTAAATACAATAGTCTGCTAATTAGAGTTGCTATGCCAATAGATGTTACTTTCACATTAATGTCTTTGCTGGGCCACTCATAGCAGTTAAATGTGTTAATTGGAGTTGTTTTATTAAATATGCTTATCCAGAGAGCTCCTTTATCTGTCATTAAATAATTCAGTACAGTTTAGAGAAATGTCATTGAAAATAAAGTTGTTTAGAATGTAATTCCAAAGAACTTAAATTTTACTATTTTGAACAAGCTCTGCTGCCTTTTTTCTTTCTTTTTTTTTTTTTTTTTGGTTTATTACAACAAACGGATATGTAATAAATTGTTAATGGCTCATTCCAAACAACATGGAGAAGATAATGGAAGAAAGACAGAAGGAAATAAATATTATTATAATTTCTGTTGTTCTCCAACATTAACTAGGTACTAAAAAGTTATTACTTTCTTAAACTTCATTCCTTGCTGTAAACAATTGCCAAAGCTGGGCACTATACTGCATGTGATAATGTATTTTGTCAACATTATGTGGTCTTTCATAATTCTAAGATTTATGTACAGTGATCAACTCTGTGGACTCTAATGTTGTTGTTCCCTAAAAGTTAAATAAAAAATGGATTGCCTGTCACACCCTACTTAGTTGACGAGCTGTGTAAGCGGTAGACAGGTAGACACAAACTGAAAAATATCTGCTATGCAATTTTCCTGCTAATCCATATGAGAGTCCTCAAGGCTTTGTACTAGGCTTCTCACATTTTCTGTTGCAAGCAAATTATCTAGAGATTGCAGAGATGCTGCTGTTCTTCCAATGCATATATCAGGCCACATAAGCAACCAGCTCCAGTGCTTTAGTGATAAGCCTGACATTCTAAGATGCTGTTGATGTCCTCCGGGATGCTAAGTATGTTTTATAAAACATTGGAAGCAAAACAGTGCACTTTGTATGGAAGATATAGTGTTTAAAAGTTTGATAAAATCTTCGCGGATCCCCCTTCTCTCAAAACTTACGACAAATTCAGTATTCCTGAAATTGTCTTGTTTCAGAGTGATAAATTGTCTTCTTATAAATTCAATGCTAAATATTTTTTTTTATAATCAGGATTATAGATTTAACTCCAGTTATAAGATAATGTCATGACAATTGACTATATCTATTTATTTAATAATATGGAAACTAAAAAGATGCACTGTCCCTAATACATGTGCTTTTTGAATAAGTAAGATTAGTGAAGAAAAAAAAAATACATATGACCTAGAGATAGCCACAAAGGACTACAGTGAAAACGAAGTTAGCTGTTAGTTTGTTAACATAATAACTGGCTAGGTCTTCCCTGGTTTCTGCACATCAGCTTTGCTACACAGTCATACCTTTCAAACCTGAAAAGGTCAAAACAATTCAGTACTGATTTGTTAATCATTGTTTTCTTACTTTAACCATCATTAGTCATTACTTGCAGAGTATCTGCACCTGTGGATCACTGTTGATGCATATGCACAAATAGATAGATAAATAGATGGATACATAGATATAGTAGATATGATTCTATCCATCTACCTATCTTTTGCAGATATAGAAAAGAAAGCCAGTTTTGCTTGTGTTTAAACTTGTTTTACTTTTTAGCATTTAAAACATTATAAATAATTACACAGATTGAATGGCAGTACAGATAATGTTGGCTATAAATTAGTACCAAGCTATTTCCTATAGTACTGGGTTTGATTCTGTCAGCCTCCATTTACATACTGACTAACTCTGAGCTAGTCAACTAACCAGACAGTGCTCTGGGGCATTTAGCAAATCTGATCTCATAAAACACATGCCTGGTAACTAACCGTGAATCTAGAAATACCAACTTTTTACTCAGTAATACAGCAGAAAAGAATAAAGAAATGCAGAGTTTTGTTCAGTCAACGTGATGGTGCCTAGTTTTCTGCAGAGAAAGAACAGGGATTCACAATTTCCACAGTAGTATTTCTTATGTCAGAATTATAACTGAGCACTGTGTTTCTTATTAAATGTGAAATGTTTGTCATATTTGTGTAACTCCAGACTACACTTTGGTTCAAATACAGGAACAGCCACAAACTGTAATGGCAAATGCATTGCATAATGAGATTATTTACTTTTAAACCTAGTAGTACACCCAAGGAGTAAATCACTATGCAAAGGTTGCATTCACTCAGTTTTTAATGTAAAATCTTGTGAATATCCTCATCTTTGCCCACCATAATTATGTTAAAAATAGTTTGCCCTGTGAATATTTGAAAATTTGAATTGCAGCTAGTGTAACCCTTCTTAAGCGTGTTTCTGATTATTACACTGGTGAAGTGCCCTGTATGTGACTGTAGCATTTATCAGTATCATACTAGTTTGAAGTATGATGTAACAAAAGCTCTGCTTTTGATACTGACAATTATATCTGCAGCACTGTCTGCTAACCCCAGGGGTAATGTTAATAATAAAGAGAACTATATCCTAATGTGTCTGTTGTTTTCAGATTTTAGATTCAAGAAAACAGCTATTAATATCTGCTACAGTCTTTACAATAACATTTTACAACTATATATTCATCACACATCATCATCTTCATTATCATCATCACCATCATCATCAGCCCCCTTTTTCCCATTTTTTGTACATGGGGTCAGGGTATCGTGTTAACTGTCACCACCTCTCTCGATTCAGTGCCACACTCCTGCCTTCCTCAACACTCATGTCTGACTGTCGCCGATCTTCTTTCACAAAATCCATCCACCTCTTTGCTGGATGTCCTCACTTCCTCTTACCTTCTTTCTGTCTGTCCCAAATCTTCCTCACAAGATTGTCTTTTGATTTTCTGCATGTGCCCAAATCACTGTAATCTGTTCTCTTTGATCTTTTCTGCAATTGGAGCTACTTTGGCTTCTGCTCTTATGTCCTCATTTCTTCATCTGTCCCACAGTGTGCATCCTACCACCCTTCTCAGGCACTTCATTTCCATCACCTCTAGCTTCTTCAACTGCTCTGCCTTTACTGCCCAGGTTTCTGTACCATACAGTGGTACTGGTCACACCACTGTCTTGTGCACCTTACTTTTCAGCTTCTTTGGCATTCTTCTGTCATAGACTACACCTGACACTCTGTGCCAGTTGGCTGCAGCCCCTCTGATTCTAGCTTTCCTTCTCCTTAGCTACTCCTCCCAGATACTTGAAGCTGTTTACCTGTTCCACTATCGTCCCTTCTATCTCTATTCTCAGCTTCTTCTGATTTCCCCAATTTGATGCCATTACCACTGACTTATATGTGCTTAATTTCATCTCATGTACCTTCAGATTTGCATTCCATTCTCCTATCCTTTGCTGAAGTTCTAGCTCAGAGTCTGCCTGTACTGCCGCATCGTCTGCATACAGCAGCTTTGTTGATCCATCCCCTCCAACCTGTTTGCTAATGTAGTCCATCACCAGTATGAATAGCAGTGGGCTCAAGAGTTGAAACCTGATATACAACCACTCCCCCTGGGATACCCTCTGTGAGGCTGAACACTGTTTGTACTTGAGTCATTGGGTCCTTGTACATAGCCTACACTAATTCTACCAATGTTTCTGGGACATCAAACCACCGCAGTACTGCCCAGATCAGCTTTCGTGGGACCATGTCATATGCTTTCTCCAAGTCTAGGAATGCCCAATTAGATTCGCTCCTCATCTCTAGCTTCTTATCAAGTATCTGTCTTAATGCAAACATCAGGTCAATTGTGATACATCCTGATCTGAATCCAAACTGCTCATCTCCCATCTTACATTCTACTACTCTGTGTATCAATTTATCAATCACCCTCCTCAGAACTTTCCTTCAATGTGATAGGAGTTAGATACCGCTGTACTGCCCACCGTTGTGGATGTCCACTTTGTTTTTGTACACTGGCATGAGTATGCTTATTCTACAGTCATCTGGGATACACCTTTCTCTCCACACTGCTATTAGTACCCTCAGGATCCATTTCTTCCCTACTTCACCCAGCATCTTTATCATATCAGTTGTGACCTCATCTGAGCCTGCTGCTTTCCCTGACTTCATTTTCCTTAGTGCTGTTCTTACTTCTTCTAAGGTGGGCTCCTCTTCTTCTCTCACTGTAGGCTGTTTCTGGGGCAGTACAGCTTCTGTGGGGTTTTCTTTATTCAAAAGCTGCTGGAAATACTCTTTCCATCTGCCTTTGATGTCCTCTGGGATGGTGAGCAGGTTGTTGCTGGCATCCCTTATGAAGGGTGTCTATCTCCTTTATCTTTCTGTCTTTGACTTGCAACCTGATATAGTTTCTTTGTGGCCCTTAGTGGGTCACTTTCCAGAAGATGGTACAGTGCCTCTGATGCCCTATTCTTTGCTATTGCAACTTCTTTCTTAGCTTCTTTTTTTAGCCAACCAGCAGTCCTTCCTAGCCTGGTCAGTCTTTTCTGTCTCCCACTTCTTCCTGCTCTCCTTTTTTCATTTGATGACTTCCTGGACTTCTGCATTCCACCACCAACTTTTCTTATGTACGTTATTTCCATACCTGGCTCGGCCACATGTCGTTTCTGTAGTCCTAACACATGTTGTTTTTAGGTGCTGCCATTCTTCTTTAACTCCACCTATTTCCTCATCTTGTTGGGGTGCTAGAGCCCAGAGCAATTCCTTGAACTGTTGTACTTTCTCTCTAGTCAACTTCCATGTCTTCAGCCTGTTCTCTGTTTACCTTAGAGCCTTCTCTGACCACTGCTTGCAGATGACTGTGGCAACTAGTGGTTTATGCTCTGGGCTGACTGTTTCACTGGGGATGACTTTGTAATCATGGATTCTGCCCCAGTGCCTTTTCCTTACTAGGAGGAAGTCTACCTGAGTTGCATGTTGACTACTCTTGTATGTGATCTTGTGACTGTCTCTCTTTCTGCACCATGTGTTGGCTACTATCAAGCCATTTGCCAGAGAAAAGTCTAGAGTGGCTTCTCCTTATTTATTCCTATTGCCCCACCCGTGTGGACCCAGGCAGTCCTCATATCCTGTTCTGTCTGTCCCGATGTATATGCATTCAAGTCACCCATTATCAACACCAATTCATGTTGTCCTGCTTTATCTAGTAGTTCCTGCAACTGCAGTCTGAATGCACTCTTTTCCTCACTATCACAACCCTACTGCGGGGCATAGGCTGAGATTATGAATACTGCTCTATCATTTCACTGGAGTCTGACTGCCATGAGTCTATCATTAATTATGATGATATCCCCCTTCTGCCTTCTGAAGCCTCTCTCTCACCACAATTCCTACACCATTTATAGTCTGCCCTCCACCTGCGTAGTAGACTCTGGATCTCAAGCCAAGTGGCGTTGCTGCACTGCCCTTCCATCTCATCTGTTGGATACATAGGATGTCCAGCCTCCTCCATATAATCATGTCATCCATTTCCAAACTGCATCCTGTCAGTAAACCTACATTAAGCATAGCAATTCTCAGTTGAGGTTTGGCAGGTTGGTTGGTTTTACGTCCAGCTTTTGCTCAACAGAGCTATTCCAGGTAACCCAGGCTGGGCAACAAGACACCGGACAGCCAATAGCTTATTGACCCAGGGCTGCTGGGCTTTATGGCGGGCACACACTGGCCAATACGGGCACATATACCCCTCCCACCATTAGCATGGGTTCCTGGCGTGGGTCAGAGTAGGCCGGGTCCTCAACCCACTTATCACTGGTAACTGCCCATGCCCATTTTTGGCAACATTAGTCTATATATATAAATACAGATTATATATATATTATATATGTGTATATATATATATATATATATATATATATATATATATATATATATATATATATATATATATATATATATACATATATGTAAAATGCAAGTATCTGTTTCCCTGTGTCACATGTTGCTTATTTACTTTATTGGTTTTGCACAAACTACTATTGCCAGAGAGTAATGTGTCATACTGAAGGTTCAGATATCTGCTTTAACTGTTCAAAAATAAACAAATCATCAGCTGCCTCTGTGTGATCAATCTACTCACTGCCTCCCTCCTCCAACATGCATTTGAAACCTTTCACCTCTCTATCTGTATGCATTTGTTTACCCATGTTAGCAACAGCATTTTTGACACTGTCTAGAAAGTGAGTCATTTTTACTTCTTCCTAAGCCATCAACTTAGAGCTCAGAAGTAAAAGACGTTTTCCTACAAGTTGTTTTCATAGTTTTCAGACTTTGCTGCATGACTTTTTTGAGTTTCCATAACATGAATACTTGTAAACAATTCAGATAGTACTGGACTGTACTGATGGGAAAAATCAATGCTAAATGGCATTATAGGTGTTTGAAAAAACAGGCGTACTGCTCTCTCTCTACATAGCTATCTATCTATATATGTGTATGTGTGAGTGTGTGTCTATAAATATATATATATATATATATATATATATATATATATATATATATATATATATATATATATATATATATATATATATATATATTTATAAATCTATGGATATCCCTACACCCATTCGAACAGACACAATGCCGACAACTGTTTGGTTGCCACCATTTGGTTGACTCAGACAAAGGGTTCACAGGTATGCTAGATCAACAGTCCCTGGGTAGGGGAATATTCCCTTCCCCAAGAACTGTGTAATCACACAGTTAGTATATATAATTAGCAAGGGTGGAGGTGGGAGGTGCAGCCCCCCACATGAAGGTAGCAGGGAAGATTGCCCCCTGCAGAATTACCATTGGTTTTGTTTGCTCCATTGTAATCCCTGGAGCATGTTCATTCGATGTTTCGATGTCAGTCTGTAATGTGCTGGCAGTTACTCCATTCAAATGATTCAAATGGATGTAAGACACGTGTGTGTGTGTGTGTGTGTGTGTGTGTGTGTGTGTGTGTGTGTGTGTGTGTGTGTGTGTGTGTGTGTGTGTGTGTGTGTGTGCGTGTGCATGTGCGTGTGTGTGTGTGTGTATATTTATATGTATACCTTATTTAATTAATTTACTATAGAAATAAATACATATACATTAAATAATTGCCCTAATTCAATGTAAAAACGACGAACACATATAATCACATTTTCCTAATATAAATAACAATATAATGGTATTAAAAACCAATAAAAATATTGAAAAGTAATTGTATAATATGTACCATTCCATAAAGGATTTTATATTTTTACTGCATCTGTATATAATTAAGCCTAGTTTGACTAAAAGCACAGTGCACTTTAAGCGATGTGTATTTATATGATTAAGAATTAATTGACTGATTACCTTGTGGTGCTGATTGGTCTATGATAGTATTTAAACACGGATGGAATTTACTAATGTGTTCTGATGAAGTCTACAATGTAGATGAAAGTGCTTAACTGAATTTGTAATGGTCATTAAAGTGAGTTTTTAGAGCCTTTTTTGGACATTTCTGGACCCGAACACCCCACACAGCGGACTTTTGTGTTTTTATTTTATTTGGTTGTTATCGCTGGCATTTGGACTTGTTATAATGAGAGTGTCCTAAAATAGTAGTCTCAGAACCATGGTCCACAGATAAATATGACTTTGATGTAACCTGCCAATGTACACAGTGTACAGAATGATCATTTTAAGTAGAAAAGGAGGAGATGTATCATATACGAGAAAAAAAAGAAGAGGGGATAAAGTTAGGTGATATGGGTCATACTGGTGACTAAAAATGCCAATACAAACTTGTGAGGGGTGTTTAAATATTTCTTACCATGAGGGAGGAAAAAAGACAAGAAACTGTTGAAATATATCCATATGACAGCAGAGAAAGATGAATTATTATGAGGGGAGGGTGTGAGTCATTGACAAGTTATGTAAGACACAAACATCATGCCCAATAATATTAAAGAACAGACATAAGAGAAATATCTTCTTTTGTTGTCATTCTTTACTGCATTTATTGGTTGCTAATACGACCAGTTGCTGTGGTGGTATGGCAGTAGCATTGTTACCTCACTGCAAGAGGTTCTCCTGTTCGATTCTCGGCTTGGCTTGAGAGTGCCTTCTGTGTGGAGTCTGCATGTCCTCCCCGCGGTTGGGTAGCATTCAAAATACATGCGTGCGTAAATGGGCGTGTCTTTGTTGAAGGTTGGGTGTTGAGCTGGCACCTCGGCGTTTCATAAAAATCTACTGCCAATCATTACCGGACCGGAGTTCCGCTGTGGCGATCCCTTACTGGGAAAAAGCCGAAAGACAAACAACATCGGTTGCTAATACAAGCAGTAATAGGAATATTTTCTTTCAGATTTAAAATAAAGTACTTAAGATTATTGAATTAATTATATAAAGGGATTCAACCAGTTTAAAATACAGGATATTAAAACATAAAACTATAAAGCTATTTATACTATAATTCATTTTATGCCTGTAACTAAAACAAACATAAAAACAACAAAGAAGTCATTATCTTAAAGCCCCATTGTTCTTAATATCAATACATAGGAAAATGTAGATATTTAACTTTTTTAGCTCTCTGGAGTAATATGATTGCTCATAAAATCAAAGTTCTCCAATTGTTTGAATTTTACTATTGATTACTGTTTTATACAATCTCATTTTTTTACTTCAGTTTCTTGAAACAGCTAGAGAAATTGTAGAAATGGTGCTTTTTTTCATTTGTTTCAAACTTCTAGATAAGACTTTCCTTACTATCACATGAGTAAGTAAAAGAAGAAGCACTATCAAATTTTAGATATGTTTGAACGGGAGCATTATATAAGGCCAATACTTTTACAACTGAAATTGTTTCTGCTGGGAAGGTTTGGGCAAAAAAATTTATAATTCCCCAATATAATTTAATTAAAATCTTTCTGTTGAAATTTATTTTCAGTCCGTCTTGGAGAAATCATATATCTCAAACAACTTGAATGCTTTTCCTTTCCAGTTTTTGTATTTCTTGTGTTTCCTGGTCTGCATGGCTATGGAATGTATCATCATGGAACTTATAAACAATGACATTGGCAATCTCCAAACTCTGGACCCTACCCAGGTCGGGTTTGTAAAAGGCAGATCATGTCTCCTAAACCTGATAGACTTCTTTGAAGTGGTCACCAAAGCCGTAGATGAGGGTAAGGTGGTTCACACAGCCTATCTAGATCTCGCCAACGCTTTCGACACCATCTCCCTCTCTGGAATTATAGATAAACTCACTAAACTAGGTATAAATCCCCATATCACAAGATGGGTTGCCAACTGGCTTACTGACAGAACCCACACTGTGAAAGTAGCAGACTCTAAATCCAGCTTCAGAACAGTGACAAGTGGAGTACCACAGGGTACAGGCTAACACAGAAGGTCTTTGGCTAACAAAGTTCACAGATGACTGCAAACTAGGAGCCATAACCAAAACTCTTAACAATGTGGACATCCTACAAAAGGGCCTCACTGAGACAGATGCCTGGTGTCAAAGCTATGGCCTCAAGCTCAATGCCAAAAAGTGCATTGTCATCCCTTTTGGTAAAAACTCTGTACCCATGAACTACCACATAAGCGGTAGTCTACTTAACACCAAAAGTGTGATAAGACACCTTGGGACACAGGTGGAGAGTAGTCTCTCCTTTGATAATCACATCACCACAGTAGTCAGGGAAATCCTTCTACGTGGCACACCTTATCACAAAAGGTTTTGCATCCAGGAAAAAAGAGGTCATTGTTCCCGTCTACTCATCACTCATTAGGCCCATTATAGAGTACAACGCCCCCTTTGTAATGTACCTCACAAGACATCTACAACAACTGGAAAAGCCACAGAAATACCTCACAAAGAGGATTACTGACCTCAAATAGATGCCCTACGCAGGCCATCTCAAAAAACTCTCAGCCTACTCAGAGGTGATCTCTGCCTAACATACAAAGCTATGTCAAACCCAGAGCTGTTGAACATGCTCCACTTAAAGAAATCCCAATCCCTCCAAGCTACATGCTCTAGGGACCTAAACCTTGTCACCACAATAAACAGAACATGCTGGAGGGATAGATTCCTGTCCCAGAGACTTCCCATACTCTGGAACAAACTACCTATCTATATCAAACAAAGCTCCTCATTAGCACTCTTCAAGAAGAATCTAGATGATTGGATGGGAGATAGGAAATTCACCCCAGGGATCACTTCTGTGGCTCTGCTTGACAGGGGGCACAGGAAAATAATTTTCTTAGGTGGCAAAAGTCAGGGTACCGTTTAGCTAGGCTTATATAGGCCCTAGGGCCAATAGCCTAGTACCTACGTATGAACCTATAAAAAGCTCTGTGCATACTTTAAAACTATTTATATTATATACATTGTGTGCTTGTAACCAATAAAAAAGTAAAGGTAATAAAAAGGTTAATCATCTTAAATCTACATTGTTCTTAATATCAGTGCATAGTAAACTATAAACATTTGACTTTGTAGTTACCTGGAGAAATTTGATTGTATGCTTTTAGAAGTATCTTTCTCCAAAATTGCACCTGAGTATTCCTCACCAGTTTCCAACCATATTTTATCTTTCTAAGAAACATAGTTTTCATTTTGAAAATGTAAGTCACATGATTTATCATTCAAAATCTCATTATATTCTGTAAGAAGGAAGGGATTGCTAAGTTTTATCTTTATATGATTTACAATCAAAAGGCAGAGAGTCATTTACATGACAGGCACCTCCTTGAACATGGTAGGAGTGACATTCAGAATGTTCATAAGTTAGTACTAGGTTCATAAGTTAGTACTAGGCTAACTGCCTTTGTGGGCCATTTTAAGCCTAACCATTTACCCCATCTGAGAATCAAACCCTGGACCTTGTGTTTGTAAGGTGAACACCTTAACCATTATGCCAACCTACCACCCCTATGCCAACCTCCCACCCCTTGTTGATGTACAAGTGTCCATCAGTTCATAAGGATGTACACAAGGCAGGGACACAAAGCATGGTTAGCAACAGCAACTGTCAATATTAATATTGACAAAACATTGTCGATGTTGCCCCATCAACCTGGAACTACTTAATATTCATGAGTCGAGCATATGCATCTGTAATATCGCTATTCTCATTTTACAATGTTGCATTTTTGATAGTAATCTATATTATACATTAGTTTGTATACGTAATCAAGAAATTTAAATAAATTCTGATTTGAAGTACTACTATTAATAATTAACTTCTATGTTGTGCATATTATAATTCTTTGTAAATAAATAAATAAATGTATTTATTTATTTATTTAGTTATTTATTTATTTATCTGACATTTCTTTACCGGGATAGTCTGACTTGGTCTGAAAGAACTCATTTTCATTGAAGTCCCAGGGAGAAAAGATCCAATTACTTACAGAGAATATACAAACTTTATACAGATAACATGAAAATTACAAGAGTTACAAGTAAGCAGGTACATTGTATGAGGCAGGTGGAAACTAGGCGTTTATATTAGCAATATTGTAATTCTAGGGGTTGGGAGGGTGGCCTAATGGTTAAGGTGTTTGCCTTACAAACACAAGGTGCAGGGTTTGAATCTAACACAGGATAATTGGCTAGGCTTAAAATGCTTGCAAGGGCAGTTAGCTTAGTACTAATCTATGAACTATGAACTTAAGAAAACAGAATATTGCAAGATATACAAATACATAATACAGAATGATGAAGTACTGATAGAGAGAGAGTAGAAGAAAGATTCAGTTTTGTCTGATCTGTAGAAGTGATTAGCCTGGATCAGAGCAAGGCCACAGCCAGGAGGTGACCATGTGTTGTTTCAGTGTGGATTTAAAGGCAAGTAGGTTAGTAGTTGTTTTCACAGCAAGTGGAAGCAAGTTTCATGCTTTTGCAGCACAGTGGGAGTAGAAGCTTTGTCCAGATGTCTTAAAGGGTCTGCATATAGAGAGAAGCTCTTTCTCTGCAGACCTAAGTGTTCTGTTTGGGTTGTAAGGCTTAATGATGTCATTTAGTGCTGGGCAGGCTAGAGATTTGTAGACCATGTTGTGGATTGTTAGTAGTTGGGTATATAGTAAGCAGCTAGGGAAATCGAGCCAGTTTTGGGGGGGTGTTGTGACAAGCAGTGGTGGGTTTTAGTTTTTGAGTTGGTGGCAAACTTGTTCACTTTATTATAGTACTGTTCCATTTTGGATCTAGAGGACCTCTGCAAGTTGATAAGTATTGGTGTGCTTCAGGCAATCCATGCATCTTGTCTTAATTCAGACAAGATTTTAAACTACATCCTTAAGGCATATGTTTTTAAAACAAACATACCAACAAATGAAGATCTTATTCTTCCAAATTTTCTTTTTATGTTCAATATTTTCTTCTATTAGGCATGTAGATATGCAGAAGAGATGTATGATATCAAACTAAATGTTCAATTCTGGATGATTATAGCAAATTTCTGCAGTTATTGTAATTTTCACATTGCTCTAAACTGGCTAAAATTCCCTAACCTTTCAGCCTCATATGGAATATTAATCCCCAAATATAATTACATTTCTAAACTCTCCCCCTGAATAAAATTACATTTCTAAACTCTCTCTTTCTCCTATACCCAAACCTTAGCTTACCAGGACAGCTCTTTCCAAAGGTTCCTGTTTATTTCTAGCAGGCACACCTCTCTCGGCTGGGGTTGCCCCGCTCTGTTTGCCCTCGCTGTGCTCAGGATCTCTATGCTCTCCTACCCTAACCCATTCCCATACACCCCATATCAATTACCTTTATAGTTATCCACTCCCTTCCCTCCATGCACAACTGACCACACCCCCCCAGCAACATATATACACACCCTACATCCTTCTACCTAACCCCTCCTCCTACCTCCTATTCTACATACATCTCCTCCTGCTAGACTAGTTCACCACTCTCCTATCTTAGCCTTAGCCACACAGCATTACATTATCTCTTAACCTCCTTCTTATACTATCCTACTCTACCATGCCTACACAATCTTTTACTACCCTTATATGGTATTTTTCTCTCCTACTTTACCCAATCCTCTGAATATGCCCTTCATTTACAAACTGGCTATACTTATTTTCACCACTTATCTCTTTCTACTTCTACTCCTTTCCTCTTCTCACCCACCTCATCTCACAAACCAACTGCATTAACTCCTTACTATAGCTTCCCCCCAGCTACTCAGTCATCTGGTCCAGCCTGTACACCAACAACCCAATCCTAGAGTCTAAATTAATAATCCTCTCTACACAAAACACTGTACCTAGCCTAACTCAGTACCAACTTGAAAACCTAAAAAGATTATTTCATCCAAAATCCTGTCACTCCCATCCCAATCTACTTCTAAGTGGTGACATACATCCCAACCTTGGCCCTTCTCCCACTTCTGGTCACACCCCAAAAGACAAAAAAATCCCTCTATTTCACCACCATTAACATCCAAAGCATCAGAAATAAAATATCCCTACTGCATGAACCAATACAAACCTGATTTTATAGCCATCACTGAAACCTGGCTAAAGCCATACATAAAAGACACAACATTTCTACTCCAAAATTACTCCTGTCTAAGAAATGACAGTCTTCACAAAAGAGGTGGAGGTATTGCCCTAATATATCCAAGTACCTTCACAGTGATTCCTTATTCTAAAATTATTCCTACCTTCTCTAATTCAGAACTACTCATTTCCAGCTTGAAACTAATTAATCAAAAGAACCTATGTATCATCATTATATACATCCCTCCAGGCAATAATATTCCATTCCTAGAAATCCTCGCATGGACAACCAATAACATAAAAAATTAAACTATCATCCTAGGTGATGTCAATATTAACTGGTCTGACATCTCCAACAACAATCCATCCTTAGCCATAAACCTCCATACCTACACTCAGCTCATCTCAGAGATCACAAGACCCAACAAACAGCACAGCAAAGCCACAATCCTAGACTGGATCTTGGTATCTGACCCCAGAAACATCTCTACCTCAGTTATACTCTCAGGCAGTATAAGTGACCACTCCCCAGCTTTTGCAATATGCAACTCCACCACTTTACCGAATATACATCTATACAAATATACCAGAAATCTATCTAATTTCTCCCCCATAACTCTCAGCGACATAATGCAAAAACTCAACTGGAATCCCTTAAAATGTCTCCCCCTAAATGAAGCAGTAGAGTTCTTCAACTCTACATTTCTCAGGATCATTAATACTCTAGCTCCCCAAAGACAAAAAAGAGTCAAAAGCAATCATGCTAATTGGCTTACCTTGGCAACAAAACAAATCATGTCCTTCAGAGACAAAGCCTGGAAAACCTGGCTAAAAAAATAAGGCTGAGTCCAATCTAACACGTTACAAGCAATTTCGCAATCAAGACAAAAGGTTAGTTACTAAAGATAAAAAAGAACACTTACAAAAACTCCAAATCCAGCATCACCATAACCCAAAAAAGTTTTGGGGAGCAATCAGCTCCCTCCTACACCCAGGAACAAACCAAAATCCAACCCCAAACCCTAATAAAACACCAGCAGAGTTAGCCTCACTTTTTAACTACTACTTCATAGATACCATCAATAAACTTACAACAACCTTCCCACCCATTAACAAAAATCTACCTGACAGTAGTGCCTCACATCCCCCTTCCACTAATATCCCCACTTTCTCTCCCTCTCTTATACCTACCTCTACCATAAAGAAACTTCTTCTTAAACTCAAGCCTTGCACCAATGCCCCTGACAACCTA
The DNA here is from genome assembly GCF_019279795.1 of Protopterus annectens. Lineage (NCBI taxonomy): Eukaryota > Metazoa > Chordata > Ceratodontiformes > Protopteridae > Protopterus > Protopterus annectens. The sequence goes on from NC_056739.1 coordinate 1,877,009,704, forward strand.
CCAGCTGAATTCCTACAACAATCAGCCTCATCTATAGCATATCCCATCAGCATCCTCATCAATAGATCTATCCAGGAATCATGCATACCTGATATCTGGAAAAGGGCATATGTTCTGCCACTCCATAAAGGTGGCAAAAACTCTGACATCTCCAACTTCAGGCCCATTGCCATAAAATCCCCCATTTAAAAAATACTCGAAAAATGCATCCAAACTCATCTCCTCAATCACCAAGTCACACATCAACTGCTCTCTCCAACACAGCACGGCTTTAGGCCAGGGCACAGCACTAACACTGCCCTCATGTTCTTTCTGGGCACAGTTAACAGAGCCCTTGACTCTGGATCCATAGTTTCTGCACTCTTTCTCGACCTCTCAAAAGCCTTTGATACTGTCTCACATCCCCTCCTACTATCCAAACTATCTAAACTTGGCCTATCCCCCTCTACTCTCCAATGGTTCTCTAACTAGCTCACTAACAGGTAACAGTCTACCATCTGGCAACACTCCTTCTCCCCTTCCATAGATACCAAAATTGGTGTACCCCAGGGCTCCATATTAGGACCACTCCTTTTCAGTATATTTATCAATGACTATCACACTATCCTTTCTAACTCTACTCTAGTACAATATGCTGATGACTCCACTATCATATGCTCTTCCAAATCCTCCCCTGCACTACAAAAAATAACCCAAGAAGCCTTTACATTCACTGAATCATGGATGTCTCAGAACCACTTAGGCCTGAATCCCAATAAAACAAACCTCTTAATCTTTACCCCAACTAAAACGTTCCCAATAAATAGATCTGAACTCACTGTTCAGTCCCAAAACAATACCATTATAGAGGTTGTCTCCAATACTAAACTCCTTGGCGTCACCATAGACGACAGCCTAACCTTTGACCTTCATGTCCACAGTAATATTCAAAAAAATCAAAAGCTAGGATCCCTTTACAGGCACAACCACTATCTTACTCCACTTGCAAAAAAAGCTCTCACCTCAACATTCTTGCTCCCAACTCTATTATATGGCACACACATCCTTACAAGCATAAAATCCTCTCTGAAAACCAAACTCAACTCATGTTATAACAAAATTGCCAAATTTGCTTCAAACACCAAAATCACCACCCACCACTGTACCACTCTGTAAGAAATAAACTGGCTTGAACTCCCCAACCACCTTTCATACCTACAACTTATCATTGCCCACAAACTTATCTACTTCCCTAATGCCTGTCCATCCCTCACTAATTTACTAACCTTGTACCAGCCCACCCGGCACCTCAGATCCACAAACAAACTACTACTAAATGCCAACAAACCTAATCTCTCAGCCGGTCATATGCTATGCTCCTTTAGTGTCTCCAAACTATGGAATGACCATCCTCCTGTACTCAGAGCTATCTCCAATCCCCTTACCTTCAAAAACTCCCTCAAATCACATTTCACCATGCATTAGATATGTACTTGTACCTCTACCACCAACCCAAAAACCTGACCCCCCTACCATCTCTCCTTTCCCTTAAACTATTCTGTTACCTACTTTCTACCAACTCTACATATCACTGCTTAAAACTATTTCCTTTCTCTCTGATTCTCATCTTGTAGGCTTAATACTCTCTTACTTGGTATAAATCCATACAGCTGCTATCTATAATTATATTAGACAATTCCCTGTACTATTTAAATGTTTGTTTATATACAATTACTATATTATTTAAATTGTCTATATTCTACTGTGGAGCTTTTCTCCCCAGGCCTCCATTGAAAATGGGTTCATTAGACCCAGTGGACTATCCCGGTAATCAAATGCAATAAATACATAAATAAATAAATACATAAATAAATAATGAGTTTGTAGAATTGTAAATGTCAAAATTAAAAGTAATTTCATTTGACTATTTTTTTACAGAATATGTTCATGAGATTTACAGGCATTTTCATTTTAACCATTTAGAAAAGAGCTATAAGCTGATCTTTCAAGTTAGAATAATAGCCTATGTGTAGGCAATGTTTAATTACTTTAAAGAAAGCAGTTTGTGAGTATATTTAAGCATCAGGTAGCTTAATTCCTCCTCATTTTAAAGATGTAATGTGATGCCTACAGGCTTTAATGGGATACCAGAACATTTTCAAAATACCCCTATTTATTGTTTTTCAATGACATGTATCAGTAGTCAATGCCATATAAACAATATATAAGAATTTAGGGAATATTACCATTTTTATTATTTGCAGTCTACTCTCAAAGCTAAGATATAACTTATCCCAGTTATTAATTAAAACTCTGGTATCTTATATAACATTTGCCAAAGTATCTATTCCTAGTTTCTTGTCAATTTTATTTTAAAATAATGCCTAGATATTCCAGTTCTTTAGAGTCCCAGCTAAAAAGTAAATGCATTAGTTTATAGATAATGCATCCATATTAAGTAAAACCATTTTAGATTTTATTTCATTTTAAGTTATACCTGAGGGATGCCCAAATCTCTTCCTTAGCAAATTAAATTCTTCCAGCAAGTTTTCTTGATAATGGCTATCAGACTTCATCCAATACAATATTTCTTCCAAGAAAAATCATTGTATGTGATGAAGTCTGATAGATGAAAGTGCTCATTGCTGTGAGTAAAGTGGATAACTTATGCTCAAAGAAGAACTGCTTCATGTTTTATTACATGTTTTTTGAGAATATGTGCAGTCTACTCTGGTTAGCTGTCTACCTGCAAAATACCTACAGTAATACAACAGTGGATAGTTTATTTCTAGAGGACAAATTAATTTAGATATGGTTAGTTAATAAATGTAAACTTAGCTTGTGCTTTAGTAGTCAGACTCAGTGCATATGCATTGTGATCCACATAGCTAAATGCAAAAACGTTTTAGTGCTCAGATAAAGAAGTGCAACAAGTAGACTACTTAGTAACCGATGAAGTGCAAAAGCGGTATGAGGGATTTGTGAAAAGTAAATGTCATACATCTTCTGAGGCAGTTAGTGAAAACCTAGTTGTTGGAGTTCATAGAGTACTAGTAATTGTATCTTTGAAAGAGAAAAATCTCCAATATAATTCCAGATGAAAAGGTCAAACACAAACAAAAGGGTTCAGTCTGAAAATACTTTGTAGTAAAAAAAAAATTACCGTTTTTTTTCTTTACAATGTGGTAAAGCTTGATAGCATAGAGTTACCACCTGTCCCACTTTGCGAGGGACAGTCCCTCTTTGGGCAGTTGTGCCCTGCCAAAAAATTGTAAAAATGGCAAATGTCCTGAGATTTTAGGACACAATTAATTTGTATATTTATGTAATAGTTGCATAAAACAGTTATTATGTATCTGTAACACCTAAATGTTATAAGAAACAGAATAAGCAACTAAAATGCTATAAGAATAAGCTTTTATTTAGGCAAAAAAGTGAAGTTCTGTCCTTTGTACTGGCTGTGGGTATGTTTCAGCCTGCAAAATCTGATGTTTATACCAAAAATGTCCCACTTTGGGCATTTGAAAAGGTGGCAACCCTACAGATATGCTAGAAAAAAATATTAGAATGCATAGAACAGACTGAAGGCAAACTTTATAATAGTGTTAGAAATATTAAAATGAAATAAACTGATGGCCAACTTTATCTGACAGAAAACTGGAGAGAGCAGGTGACACATTTTGATCACAACATATTTGGACTAGGAACATGTGTTTGCGTGTGTGCATGGGCGTGTGTTTTTGTGTGTGTGTGCATGCGTGTGTGTATGTGTGTTTGTGTGTGCGCGTGTGTTTGCGTGTGTGCATGGGTGCGTGTGTGTGTGTGTGTGTGTGTGTGTGTGTGTGTGTGTGTGTGTATATGCATGTGTACAGTTACCCTTGTGGGTAACTCAATACTTGGACGCGGCTTAGAAAAGTATTTTCTGTTTTGTTATGACCTATCTCACTCATCAAAAAGGTAACAATCCAGTGAACCATATAAGGCAATTATATGACACCTCGACCCCATGTGCAAAATGGAAAAAGGGGTTGAGGATGGATTGATGGATGGATGGATGTGTCTATCCTTACCATGCTTACTATTTTTAATGATTAAGACATCATATATGTTCCAATTTTCCATGACTTTGTATGCAAGCATTTTATTGTCTCAAATTTACTCAAAACAGCATTATGTACCTTTTTTTCTTTTGGAATTAACAATTTCCCTGGATGCAGGCAGCATTAACAACAAACTCAAACAAATTCACTCCTTCTTGGCTAATCACAACCTTGATATCCCAGGCATCATTGAGTACTGTTTTAAAGCAATGACTATAGAATAAGTTATACTCTTGTCCCAATATATTTACCAAACAGGAAAAAACCCCTGTAGCCTTAGTGTACTTCCCAATCCAGCAATTCCTACAGATAATAGCTTAGCAGTCCCGGTACCTTAACTTTCTTTGCATGTACAGGTGGTATTGTATCATGCTAAGATAAATAATGTAATTGATTTGTAGACATAGATAAATATATTTTTTTTAATATTAACAAAGTTGTTCTAGGACAGTAGTGTGTCTACATATTACTACACAGTAAGACCTTTAAATAAAAGGGTATATTGCTGATACTTTTTTATTTATTTATTTTTTTACATGGATGGCAAGACTCTTCTAAATCTCTCATGCAGGCAGCTTTACCACGCTATTCCTTCTAAACAAATGTAACTGGTAGACATGAGGAAAAAAATGTCAGTGGTCAACGGTTACATTTTATATGCTTAAAACCTACTGTTTCCCTTAAATGGTAATTTGCATACCTAACTGAACACATAAAGTATAATTTTCAGCACCCTTTGTTGGTAAAACATTTTATTTTGTCACACATTTGAGTAACATATATCTTATATAACTTATATATTATAGTTATAGCTTTTTTGCTATTTTATGCTTATGTACATAAACTGTTCTATATGCCCATGAACTACATGCTTTATGATGTCTCCAGAAAATATATAATTGTATTTTCCAGTGTCTGACATTCATAGGTTGGACCTTATTCCAGCGGCCAAAGGCACACGATTACAAATCCTAAATCCTAATATCTCTAGAACCTCTGAGACCAATTTGTAGAAATTTGAGTTTGGATAAGATTCATACTAGCATTAAAGGGACTGCTAATATTAACCTACATTTGATGGTTATACTGGCCTTGTTCTGAAAGTACAGAGTGGTATTCATAGTCCCACAGTTTACAGATGTGTAAAGGGGATGTGCAAATGACACTACTGTGCCTATATATAAATGAGCAAAACACGAAGTAGCAGTATGGATTTTAGAACTTGTTTGCCTTGGGTAAGAATGCTCATTATACTTTACATATCTCATAAAATGAAAAGTAACATAACATAAAATGAAAAGAAATGAAGGTCGGTATGCGCAGAAAAGTCTGCATGGACTTAAATTCTCAAATGTTGTCACGGTTTTCCATCAACAGGAAGTGGGCATGACCTATTTGTATCTCCTGAGATTTCCCATGGCATTCTTCATTGGACCACAACTTACCAAAAATGTTTCAATCTTGTTTTTATTCATTGTGAGGATGCCCTTACAAAGACTGCCTGCTATGGCTTTTATTTTGTTGGAAAGGTAGAAAAAGGACAGGTGGAACTAGGTAAGAGAGCAGACTTGTCAAACTCTAAAAGGAGTACATTAAAGTGGTTATGAAGAGTGAGGCTGGAGAAGATTCATAGTATCTACTTATTTATTTATTAAATAATCATAGTTGAGAAAGAAAAAAGGGAAGACTGTGTTGAAGATATGATTAAGGAAGAGTCACAATTTTTTTTAAGGCATGAAACATTAAACGTACCAAGACAGAGAGGAAAACTATGATGGGCTAAGTGTGGGAAGAGGAGACAAGACATACAGATGGCAGATAGACACAAACAAGAGAAGAAGGATGGCTGAGGGGGAAGAATTCAACCCAGTCCAGAGGGCATCCAAAATCTTCATGCCTTGATGCAGCTGGACAAGATGACTCCAGTGCTACTGGGGTTGAGACTTCATGTGGCTGAGTGGTTGGAACTAATTGGGTCAGCAAGTGTTCTACTTGCTGGGCAGTAGACTGATATGTGTAACAATACCTCTCAGTGGCCCTCATAATGGCAGCATCTGCCGTGCCCTGAAAATTACTGGTCTGGCTTATTCGTCTGCCATGCACTAGGGAGGGGCACATAGGTAGAGCCATTACCCCATCCCTTTGAAGTGGTCTTTTTTCAGGTAGGGCAAGATGGCACTCTTTTCCTCTCCTTGGAGGCTTACAGATGAGCTGTCCTGAATACTGCTGGGTTTGCAAAAGACAGAAAATAAGAGGGACTCAAAAGAAGAAAAAAATAAAGTAAAATTAAAAAAAATTAAGAGAAAGGAACAAAGAAATGAGAAAAGTGAGAGAGAGTGAGATTGAGACAGCAAAAAGGCAAGTGTTAAGTAACAGATGCCTTCATTTCAGTGACACAAAATTAAGAATTAATGTTTTGCTGAACTTGATGCTGTCATTGAACAATTATACATATTTTGAAATAAGTAGTTCATTGAATAAATACTGATGTACTGGCTGAGATTCAAGTATATTTTCTTTGGTATTACTGCATTTGTTGTAATATGAGTGAGTCATTTTAATAATTTCTTCTAAGAAATGTCAAAAGCAGTCTCCTATTAAATAGTGTTACAGTAAATATTGAGAAATAGTGCTTTGGGATCAAATATGCTTTCACTTCCAAACTAGCTATTACTTTAATTTCCCTTCTACTTGGGTGACTCACTATTATAAAGTCATATAAAAGTCAGTGAATTTATCTACTAACCACTTAGTGATGCCACAGCTTTGACAGTCTGTGAAACTGAAATGTGTTACCTAGTTATACAATGCCATTTTATGTTAATGTCATGTATCTGTCTGTTATTTCCTTTTGTTGATTATTTCTTCACTTATGAGGTTGTTTTAAATGATCTGAACCTGTTCCCTCTCACAAGCATCCTCTTTGGGAGCTAAGAGGATAGGTGAAAAAACCCGAGAAAAATAAGAGTGTGGATTAGTGATCCTTAAAGCGCGTGCTTTGTGTCTTGAATTACTGATATATTTCATATTTCTACTAGCTGCACACATATAGCTAATAATATGCCAACAACATAACCCTCATTCTTTATCCTGCATTGTGTCATATGCTTCATTCTTTATTTGCTTGGAAATGGAGCATTTTAATCCATACATGCATGAATAATGCACCATAAGGAAATAGTTATTTTAAAATTATGGCTGTAAAACTGAGAAGACATTCATCCTGCGATAAATAATGTTCTGTATACCTTTGCAGAAATGAGAGAAGGCTGTGCAACTTAAAATAAATTCTTGCAGGTACTTTTGTATATTTCTGAGTTGATGCATTCACTGCTACTAAATACCATTGCTGGGGGTGCAATCTGTTAATCTAGCTATTGGTGAAAGGTGTGCTACCATGTTGCAGAAGCAGGGAGCAAGACGCAGGACAGACAGCTTTGGTCCTGAAGTAAATCACATCTTCAGAGATGAACTGAGAACATGTGGGAAACATATTTTGGAAAAGGGAGGGGGCAAAACAGTCAGAGAGAAAAGGTGTGGAATCAAGCAGTGACTTACATAAATGATGGAGGAGGAAGGACGCACTCCTTGGCACAATGTAGTAAGAGAGTAAATGGCATGGTGGGATGTGCTAGGACAAAGGCTAGGCAGAATGCATTTGTGCATAATAGCACTGGTAGCTGTTCTTCCACACTCCATCCTTCTCTAATGAAGGGGCACGACCTTTTTTTTTGTCTCCCTTGAGACATCTTGTAACAAGCCCATCCCCAATGGCCCATGTCTATGCCAGGTCTACCAGCTTTATCTCCTACACCCCGGACTTAATCTGATACTCCTTGGGTCAGTTGTGGATCCTAGGGCATCCTGGAGCCTCAGCTGACTCTGCTTCTATTCAGGTTTTTATTTATATGTCCTACCTTCTCCCCTGCACTGCCTGCCACATTTGTTGAATAAGTTTGAGGAAAATGCCACTCTTTGAGCCATGCCGCCTCTAAGGGAGCATCATTAATGAACATCCTTCCACTTGTGATGGGCACACCCAATACTCCTTGCTGCTCCATCTGTTGCTTGAGCTGCTAATGGGGTTATAGTTAGGGCTTTTTCCTCTACATCACTAGAGTGTCCTAAGAGGCAATGCATTTCATACAAATGGGGACAATGCAGGAATCATCTGAGGTGGATTTGACCTCAATATTTTAAGATGCCTGCAATATTCACAGTCAGGCACTGTGTAAGGTTAATGTTTGTCTGGCTTTCCTAATTTCTGGTTAGAAATAGGTGGCGTGATATCTGAATACATATAACTCCTGTGTGTTTCTTCATCAGATATTCTGCCAACATCTAGTACAGCACAAATTCTACACACACACAAACACACACATAGACACATGCACACACATACACACACACACACACACACACACACACACACACACACACACACACACACACACACACACACACACACACTGCATGGCACGTACGAACATAGTATCTTTCGGAAAGATTTATATTTAATTGTAACAAGTCACATTAACCACATCTTGATGTATTTCTTCGCAGAGTCAGTGCCAGAAACAAACCCATGCTGTGTTGTGCTATACCACATAAGAATGGAAATAAACGATGATGCCATAGCTCTCTGTCTCATAACACAGCCTCAAAACAGTGGCATGCAGTAGCAAAGTATACTGATCAGCCTACATATGCCACAGCAATTGGATAATAGGCAGTGACACAAGCTCACACTCTCAGAAGGACAGAGAAATGATATTGCAACAATGAAAAAAATACCACATAGTTCAACACCTGTTTCTTTTCCACATCCTGAACCCCTTTGATAAAGAGACTACCCTTTTAGAGTTAGCAGTACCCACTAACATATCCATACATAGGGGTATTAGGCAATAATGCATTTCACAGTTAGCTTCAGAGACATGCAAGACCTTGGCTGCTAAGCAACCAATATGTTGTGACAAAGTACAGGCCCAGGCTACTGTCACTGATAGTCACGTAGAGCTGGTTAAAAAACTAGAAGGTATACATGAAGAAATTCACCAGTACATGGAAATGGCAAAGTTCAGGAAGAATGCCACAGTGATCCTCACATGAAGTATTGTTTCAAGCACATCATTAATTTCATCCGTACTAACAAAGGATTTACCAAAAACACACCATTAATTTCATCCACACTAATAAAGGACTTACCACAATCCCACCGGGGACACAGTTGGACATGAACAAAGGAATGCCCGCATGCATGGTGTATGACTAGTTTGCATACTAAAGCAATCTCAGAAAAGTGCTGCAGGAATTCAGGGAGATTCCTCATAGAAGAAGGCAGTCAGGTCTCATCCAACTTCCATAATACATGTTAGAACCTCTTAAGTCATGCCATATGTCCTGAAGTTATTAGTTAAATATCATACGATCCCCCTGCATCCAGTATGTCAGCATGAGTCTAACATGCAAGCACTTTCTTATGATCTCCAGGACCATCGCCCTCAGTTTTCTTTGGGGCATTGTGTATGTACCTTCCAAATCTTAGTAAACTTTGACCATCAGTAAAATAAACATTACTCACCCAGAACTCACTCTGCAAACAGGGCACACTGGGCAAATTGTACGAGTATTCTTCATGTCTGAAAAATAGGTAATAGAAGCCCTAAACAAAAAAATATATTAAATACAAATTCTCTTATTGAAAGGAATAACTTTTGCTGTCAATAATAAATTCAAACTCAAAGAATAACAATGCAGTGAAACAAATGTAGTATAACCCTAAACATCTTTTATAATATCTGTTATTCTACACTTTAAACAAAGTCTGCCAGTATAACTAGTACTTGTGCCACGGACTCTTCACCACTGTATAATGGTGATGGCTGACACCTTATGAAAACAAATTTCTGTGTATGATATAAGGAGAAGTTTCTGATATACTATGCAAGCTGACTATGCACCACTCACTGCAGCACACAAGTAACACTGCATGCATTGAGTATTTTTGGTGTAATTTTGCACTGTCATATACTGAATGTCATGCTCCATAGCTGTAGTTTAGATGCCACCTCTTCACCAGTGCAACCATGTACAGAGCACAGGCCTGCTGGTGGAGTTGCCGTTCTACTTGCTTTGGCTGGCCACTGTCCCTGAAGTCAGTGAAAAGAGAAATGATCCATACAAGCATGCATGCATGCAGTAGCAGGGTGAAACCGAAGGGCTGCACTGACTTGTCCAGGCAGTGGAAAGGGGCTTTCAGCAGGTCAACCACTTACTCAATGACTGTCTGTCTTGGACTGTGTGTTGTTGAATCACTTCTCTGCAACTCCCTATGGGTTATGGACTAGTGACATTACCTACAATTTGAGTGGGTCGCCTGAGTCACCTACAAAACAATAACAGGAAGTAGACATATAACAAAATAGGGGAGATTACTCTTATTGCCTATGCCTCTGTATAGATGCAAAAGACTGGGGTTAGCAACAGTATAATCATTTGCACTTAAAAAACTAGTTGACCAAGTGGAATTCTACCATGCAGAAGGAGGTGGTACAGTGAGCTTGTAGGCCAACTATAACAATCATGGGCACTGCCAGGATGCCACGCTGGCATAATGATGATGCACACCATGCATCACACACTACCTGACAGTATATAAAATCATAGCCCATCCTGTTCTGGTACCAGTCCCCCCTTAGTCAAGATCATAGGATCATAGGAAATTACTAGGCTATTGGTCCTGAGGCCCTTACAAGCCTAGCCAAGAATTTAGCCCATGTTCCAACAAGTCAGCACCCTATGTCACTGTCAAGCAGGGACACAGGTGAAATCCCAGCGGTGTATTTTCTGTTCCCCATCCAGTTATCCAGATTGCACTTAACAAGGTTTAATGTGGTACACTGCTTTATGTGGCAAGGGAGTCTACTCCACTAAAGAGGGCATCACTGAAGCACAAGTCTGTCCTGCCAACAAGTCCTATTGATGTCACAGACCAGGTTGAGGTCATGTGCGTGGGTTACTCAAGTAGAGCTTGACTTCTGGATATGCAGCAGTCTCATCAGGGCGGGGTCTGAGATTGCTTTGTATGCCATACAGATGTCACCTCTGAGGAGTCTGTAGGAGACTGAGTAGAGAGACAGGGCTATCTGAGTAGGGTAGATGTCTGAGGTCTTGGATTCTCTAGGTGAGGAACCTCTGTGGTCTCTCCAGCTTCTGCATGCGCTTTGTGAGGTGCATGCCAAAAGGGGCACTGTACTCAATAATGGGTCTTATAAGGGAAGAATACAGGGATGTTATGACCACCTTGTCCCTGGATGAGATACCCTTACTAATGAGGTGGGCCATGTAGAATACTTTCTGTACAATGGAGGCAATATCATGGTCAAAAGTCAGTTTGCCCAAGTCCCTCACAACTGACTGCATGCTTAGTGCCTTATTATCAATGTGATAATTTGTGGGGATGACATTTCCCCAAAACGGATAGTGATGCATTTTTTGGCATTCAGTTTGAGGCCATGTTTCTGGCACCAGTCGTTTGTTTGGGTGAGACCCTCTTGGAGGATGTCCACATCACTAAAGGAATTGATGACAGCACCCAGCTTGCAGTCATCTGCAGACTTGGTCAGCCATAGCCCACTAGATTTATTGTGCAACTCTGAGAAGTATATTCCAAACAGCAGAGGCCCCAGTACCAATCCCTGGGGTACACCACTTGTTATGGATGTACTACTTGTGGTGGCTTCCCCTATTTTGACTAGGGGGGTTCTATCAGTGAGCCAGTTTGCTACCCATCTGGTAACATATGGATTGATGCCTAGTTGAGAGAGTGTATCTATTATACCTGAGTGGGGAATAGTATCAAAGGCCTTGGCCAGGTCAAGGTAGATGATGTGCACGATCTTCCCCTCATCTTTGGCTTTAGTGACTGTATGAAAGAAGTGAACCAAATTTAACAGGCATGACCTCCCCTTGACAAAACCAAACTGTGTGGGATCAAGAGTCTGGAGGTTGCCAATGACCTTGTTAATGAGGTTCATGATAATCCGCTCCATGGCCTTGCAGATCAGGCTAGTTAGGCTGATGGGTCTATAATTTCCTGGATCAGTGGATGCTACACCTTTGTACAAAGGAATGACAGTAGCTGTCCTCCATTTGGCTGGGAAGAAGCCGGTACTCAGGCTTTGGTTGAATAGGGTGCCTAATGGTGCTACAAATTCCTGCCTGGGTTCATGTAGAATGCAATCTGGGATATTATTGGGTCCCATGGAGGGTGTATTTTTGACTTTGAGAGTGCAGTGATGACTTGCTCCCTAGAGATAATGAGAGGGGAGCAGGTACTGGGGATGTCCTGTCTTACTGATGGGGGGGGCTGAGGAGTGAAGTTTTCACTGAACCTATCTGCCAGCAGGTTGGCATTATCAACAGGGTTTGAGTATGTGGTGTCCTTGACCAGCAGTTCTGAGCAGATCTGGGTGCTTCCCTTGAGATTGCAGACATATGTGAAGAAAGCCTTATGACTGTCTTTAGTAGATGTGGCCAGTTTGGACTAGAAGTTTGCTTTGGAGGATTTCACTAGTGCTCTCATTTACTTATTCAGGGTAAGGAGAGATTAGTTTCAATTAGACACCTGCTCCTTCTTGGTCCTGGACAGCAATTTTTTTTCCTTTTATTATAGAGTTTGTTTATTGTAGATGTCCACCAGGCAGGTTTACTCTTCCTTGAGGAGGAGGATTTTGTCCTGTCTGATATTCCTGATTCCATGCAGCTATATAAATGCACATATAGTACTATGGTGTAGGTTTGGACATATGTGCCAGTTCCTGTGGAGTGTAGGGGGCTGTGAAGCTGTTTATATCCTTCTTCAGGAGGTTGTTATCAGCTTTGGAGAAGTTTTTTTGTTTGCCCAAGCTGGGGGGGGGGGGGTGTGTGCAGGGTAGACAGTGACTTCGAAAGTAACTGCTTTTTGGTTGGATCTTACTAGGGATTATGGCACTGTAGGGGTGCTGCCATGGTTAGTCATGTTGGTTAATACCAAGTCCAAGATTTCTTCACCTCTTATGGGGGTGTCGACCAACTGGTCCAAGGCATTTGCATTGACGAAATCAAGGACTCTCTGGCCATTTGTGTTTTGGCATGAGTATTTCTTCCAGTCTATGGTTGGGTAGCTAAAGTCTTCCAGGATCAGGGAAAGGGTTGAATCTTGATAGATTCAAAGAGGTCCAGATAGGTGGAGTGGGCATCTTGAGTCAGAGTTGGATGCCTGTAGCTAGCTATGATTTGAATAGGGGTGTTGTCAGTTGTTAACTGCACCTGGAGTATTTCCTATGCATCATACTGTTTGACCAGCCTAGAGGTGTTTATGTCTTTTATATATGTATTGCAACTCCACCTCCTTTTGTTTTGCTGCCCATGGTTAGCGGTCTGAATGAATGATAGGATGAGTAACCTGGTATGGCTGAGGTGCCCTCTGCAGCTTTGAATCAGGTTTTTGCGACTGCACAAATGTCAGCTTCTTCCAGGGTTAAGAATGCTTGCAGTGAGTGCAGTTTCATGTTTAGATAGCATCCTGATAGCAATGTTGGTGCAATCAAGCACCTCAGAAAAATCTGCCTCTTTGTAAAAGGCACACACAGTACTGGCTCAGTCCTGAGGTGACTCTAGAAAATAGATATACTGTTCCATATGTGCCAAGAGTATATTGTGGAACTACTGAAGTATTCCCAAGTCAGAAACCTGTGAGATACCCAATATTTCTCCTGTTTGTTTCTGGAAGGTCTCTGTGGCAAATATAGTAAGGACTATGCATACCTTGGTATCAGCATGTATAGCAGGGACACACATTCCCTCATTTTCCATCTGTTGACCATACAGATGTTAGAAACCAGCGATATATCCCTGTCCACACTAAACCCATACAATAATTCCTGCTCAGCAAAGTGCAGATGATTAAAGCTTTGGCTATATCTCCTTCTTCTTAACCAGCAAGCACTGCTTCACACAACAGATTATGGCATGACTGAGCTAGGCAACTAAGAGCAGGACTCAGAAGAGACAACTTTGTGAGTGCAAGCATCTTTGTGGAATGCAAAGAGGACAGAAAATTCATGGATTCAGTTTTACAACCTATCTGAGCATGGTACACTTGTGCATCAAAAAATGAAGATGAGTGTCATAAAGGCAAGAAGAGCACTTAATTTACATAGGACTGACGACAATTTCTAACATTTTTCATTTGTATCTCACCATTCCCTCATTTACATATTTTTTTAACTGGTTCTAACAGTTGCACCTAAGTGTGGCTACTGTCTTTGAATTATTCCTAAGTTCACAGCCTGCACAAATACTAATTTAGCTACTACCCAGTTGTAATGCTGTGTTACTCTACGGGTCTAATGTTAAACAAGTAAGTTCTACATGGTTCAGTGATTGAATGAACTATAATTTCATATTCTTACCTAGCTAAAAGTTTTATCCAAATGATTGTGTCAGATCTGAGATCATTAACTGCATAAATATTTACTATAGCTATATCTATATGTGAGGGTAGACATTTATGACATTTCTCTATAGAAAAACTGAGAAAGGCAAGTTGTAAGTGTACACTGCTGTGATACAATCCATTCTTATGTGACAATGTTATTCATTTGCAGAAGACATATAATATATGATCTTCCTGAATGCAACATCTGATATTAGCTCAGGCAGAGACCATATATTAGTAAATTAAGTCATTTTTATAAATTCTTGAAATTAATTTAGTTTTGTGAATTTTCAGGGATTTCAGACTAATTTTATTAAACTTTCACAAATTCAGAATATATATTATTTTTTTATTACACTGCATAGTTTAGAAAAAAAAACATTTCTACATTATTCATCCATGTGTATTACTTTTTAATGATGGCTAGTACATTTACATGCACATTGGCTATAACGTGATGTGGTAATATTTTGGGTATTGTCTGTATTTGCTTACTTCAGTGGATGAATCTTTCACTGAACTATTCAGTTGATTTTAAGTGGTAGCTTGTACCTATAGCCACAAAGATAAGGAAGGGAAAGCAATGGAGTGTGTGTATCTGAAATATATACATTCAAGAGTTATAAACGATTTGTTTTCCCTTTAAAGACAGTGGTCTGAAACATATTTCACTATCTCGTTTTTCTTTAGAGAATGGTATTAAACTGCCATTACTGTGGAAGGTTCATACCTTCTGCCGGGTGATAATTAGTTAGAATCTAAGACACATCTTTCTTGAAGTTGCCCCAAATTAAATTATTACTTTTGTATGAATCTCGTGAAGATTTTCTGTTGATTTAATAGTTATTTTAATATTTTTTGTTCTTTTTTATGTTATTCTTTTTTTTATTTTTTGTTTCTTTATTTTTGTTTTTGTCTCCTAGGTTTCAGAGAAATTAAGTTGAACACGATAACCCTTCCAGGACACTATAGACCTCTGTACTGACAGAACTTTGGCAGTCAAGACATCCCTGTTTGTGCATCAGCAATGAGTGGACATCATGTCTGTAAAAGATTTTGCAGGTCCTGTCTTACTGAGGCTTGGTGGACCAAAATAAAATGCCATATTTTATGTCACATCAGTGGACTTTTTTTTAAATAACTCAGTGTTTCAGCATCCATATGCTTCACTCACAGGAAATAAAATCCTGTTGCTCTGAAGTAAGCTTGTAGAAGTGTAAGTGTGATAATGGCAACATTAAAACATAATGATAGGTTTATTAAAAAGCACATTTGAGAGAGCAAGAAAGAATATGTTGAGCCACTGACTGCAAATGTTGGGATGTTAATGCCCAAGATATAATATAGCTCTAGCATTTTACAGAATAGGCTGGAACCTCCAAGCTGTGAGGTATTGCTTGAAATTGTAATTACAGCAAACTAGCAAACTCTGTTTCATATGGGACAAAAACAAAGCACAATCAATCCTTGTAAAGTATCATTACGTTTACTGATATTTTTGGTAAATGTCTAACAGACAGTGAATGCTGTTTTTGTTTGGCTGTTTTTCTTTATTTTGCTTTTTTTTTTTTTTTTTTTTTGTTCTGTTTTTTAACTTTATTTTTTTAAATCATGGATTCCTTGTGTAACACAAAGAATGTGGAAATCACACGGTGTAAATCAGCCTTCTTTCTTTCTTTATACAAAACTGTACATTGCAAAAGACAATAAAATACTTCTAGGCCTGATAAATCAAACCATGATCATATTGATCAGTGTATAATGGCCACGGTTTTCAGTTCATATCCTCTGTATTATACTCAAAATACAAAAAAAGAATAAGGCATGGACAACATAATTTACAAAACTATCTTTCCCTTTAGAGTTAGAGTTAGAAATTCTTTATGTTCACCATGGAAGCTAAGAAACACAGCATAACTTGCTACTTTAATGTTTTTATGAATCTGATCACCAGATGTTCTCTGTATTACAGAGAATGCAAATCTATGACACTGTTCTTTCTTTTACACCATTTTTGTTGAGTATTTAAATAGTATTAGAGTTATTTCAGTGCATTTTTGTGTGTCTACTGAAGATTGTAGTAACTTACAGGTTTTTCATAATTTTTTTCAGGTTTAGCTATGTCATGCATAAATAACCAAAAATCCAGAGACAAAACTGCAATGTGTTGGGAAGAAATTGAAGCTGCCATCTTGAGAACAGCTGCAGCTTTCTGTTCATTAATTCAGGAAAAATATTTTTTTCTTTGGAGTATTCTGGCACAACTGTTGTGCATACCTTGCACATAAACAGAGTCATTTTATTCACTGTAGTAAGGCTGCTTTGCATTTTGTAATATTACAGATGTGGAGCAGAGAAATAAATATCTATAGCTCAACAGACAATAGACATAGGACTACCTCTCCGGTAAATGAAAAGGTTTGACTTGCAAGTCCTCAGGGGTGAAAATGTGGTTCCATCCTAAATGGCAACAAGTATACGCTATTGAAATTGATCTACTACTACAAGACACCAAATATATGTTGTCATAAGTGGGCAGTGTTCATCTACAAACGGAATTGGCACAGAAATTACATTAATGTGCTGCTGTTTTAAATGTCTAGCACCTTTGTACTAAACTGTGTAATTTACCACAAAAAATAAAACCAGTGTAGTGATAATTTTATGACAAATAAAAATGCTACCACATGAGCTGGGACAGACAGTTGTGAGAATAACTATGATAGAATGCAACCAATAAGTATGGATATTTTACAGATCTTTTAATTATATGAATTTTAAAATGCCTAATCATATTTTTTATTTTATGTAGCCATACGTCTGTGATCTCGAAGGGCAGCATTTATAGTATGTTGCCATGTTTTCTTGGTTACTGCCACACATTCAAATTCGTACTCTTATGCTCATCTACATGTCTTTTTCTATGTGTATCTCAAAGACCCAAAGGGTGTTATTTTTCCATTGTTTTATAGAAGACATTAAGCACAAATACTAAAATTACCTCTTTTGACTGCAAGAAGAAGCTTGTTAGTAACTTGCAGTCTTATCTGTCTGTCATATACTGCCCTCTGTACTAAACTAGGCTGAAAGTTGACAATGTTGATGTTATTTCTATATTTAGGTAATAACAATGTTCTCCTTCTTCTCCCCAGTTGCATGTATGTGCGGTTTGAACATCTGCTGCAGGTATTTGGTCTTTTTAACTGCATGCTACCTTAACATGAGAAAACATACAAAACATTGCAGCATCCATGATACAGCATTACTTATTGTCCCTCTAATGCATCAAAGATGGATGCATTTATTTATTTGCGTTTGTTTATTAGGAGGGTCCAACTGGGTCATGCAAGACTGTTTCTTGGGGAGGCCTTGGGAAAAAATCTGCAAAAACATATTTAGCAATCACATGACCAAGGTTACAGAAAAGAAGAAGTTAAGGATCCATATCAACTATTACGAAAAGAGCAAAGTTCTAGTATTATTGATGAAAGGAAAAACTCCTGTGGTTTGAGAAAAGGAATTGTGCATGTGTGTGTGTGTGTGTGTGTGTGTGTGTGTGTGTGTGTGTGTGTGTGTGTGTATGTGTGTATATGTGTGGGGGGTCAAATGATTTACAGGACAAGAAAAAGCATGGGCAGACAGAGTTAACAAGATGAGTTTGGAGATGCTTCTTGAAACTGTTTTGAATTTCAGGTTGTTGGAGGACAATTGTCATCTGGTTCTGGGGTTTGGATTCATTGTATAAATAAGAGGCTTCAGCATGGGCACTTGAGGCCTTATCCTGGTATTCAACTTATATGTCTTTAGAAAGTAGCCCTTGTGGAACAGTACCATTTCAACAGTGAGATTATAGAATAAATGTTGATGGTTGGTGTACTATGGAGTGGGCTACATTTAGTTGGGTTTATTGAAGATAGCTGGGAAATTCCATCTATTTGGTTTTATGTAGAGCAATGCAGAGATGATTTCTGGTAGAAAGATTTTACGGAAAATGTTGCTAATTTGTTGTAGCATTGTTCTTGTCATTGTTGAAGAGTATGAAGGTTTGTATAGATAAGGGCAGTACATTGTATACTAGGTCAAAGGTGAGCATTGACTGTAGCCACTCAAGCTTGTTCTGTGAGATAGATATTTCTTCTATATAACTTTTTGATTAAAATTTTTGAAGACATCAGATATATAGAGTTAAATATGACTTTACTGTCAATGTAACTCTGAAGAGTTTAGTATTTGGACAATATCAAAGATAATATTGTTAGAACAGGTAACAGAAAAATTAGTATGGGCGATAGGATAGGATCTAGGTAGGAAGAGCATGACGTTTGCCTTTTTGACAATAAGTCATGTTGTTGTAGCAACAGTTTGAGGAGTATTATTCTTGAGATTTGACTTGTAGCTAATCAAAGGGGAATATCAGACAAGGGTGGATTAGTCTGCATAGTGATTAAGTGAGGAGGGGAAAGTACCAGTATGTAGATCATTGACAAATATAGCAACCATCAATGGGCCCATTACAGAGCCTTGAGAGACACCTTTGGGTGATTGGAAAAACATGCTGTTTGCCACTTCACATGATGCATTTTATTACTTAGGTAGCTATGGAACCATTTGATAGTGCTATAACAAATTGAGAATGATAAGCATATGGAGTACTTTAGAATGAGAGACATGCCAGATGCCTTTCAGAAATCAAGAAAGGTAGTAGAAACCAAAAGATTGTTATTGTGGTATAAGCATTGTATTAATGCTATCTCTCTCTCTCTCTCTCTATCTTTTTTAATTTCTCCAAAGGTTTTGGGTATCTAATACCATGATGGGAATGGACACCATTCTTGAGTCAGAGTATGGTTAAAGTTCATGAAATAGTATTATGTCAGTCTTTGCTGTTTGTCAAGAGTGCTTTTCTTAGCATCATTGTGCAGTTCATACAAGCTTATAAGCGTTGTTAACATGTTTTACTATACTTGAAAATTACTTTTTATTACACTTGTTGTTCCTCCTCCAATTGGAACTGTCTTGGTCTCTTTATTACGTAGTACTTTATTTTCTGGTTGCAAATCATGGCATTTTATGACTCTACGCCTCACAGCACATAATCACACAAAAAATTGCTAGGTGTAGCTATTTCAATGATTAATGCTACTTTTTTCTTTCTTTTCTTAGACTACTATATCTGCTTTTTGTATTGCATTTATTTCCTTAACTGTTGGTATTGGGTGATACCATGTGATCTGACCTTTATGATTGTCAATAGTGCTTTGTGATTCATTTTTCCAATGCTTTTAGCTGATTTTTTAGCTGTTTGTATGTGTAATTGTTTCCAGTTCGGCATTTGTCAATTTCTCCAACTTCTAATGACTGTGTAACCCAACATGTAGTCCACTACCTGGAGACACCATTATTAGCCTTTCATCTTTTAATTTAAGTTCACCTTTCCTTAACCATTCATGCATCAAGTCTTGACCATCATGTGGTTGATCCATGAGATTTCCGTACTTGCCACTATAATTATGGGATCTCCAGTTTTATTTCCTTTTCTTCTTGTCCATTTCTTCACATTCTTTCTTTTCTCTATTGGCACTTTCAGTTGCTGTCTGATTCTCATCTACTTTTATATGATGAATTCAACAGATATGTGTATTTATATATATATATATATATATATATATATATGTGTGTGTGTGTGTGTGTGTGTAGACCCTCAATTACAAATCTATACCTAAAGTCAGGTTTGATTAGTTCCATACCATTTCAGAATGAGAAATATATAATCTTGGCATGCATCGTATATATATATATATATATATATATATATATATATATATATATATATATATATATATATATATATATTTTTTTAAATAAGACAAACATTTTCCTTTTTTTCTTGACTAGTTGATTCAGTGCTTTTTGGCACCTGTCAGTCATACCAAAGCTGTACGTTAGAAGGGGAAGCATGAGCTGGTTTATAGCTTGGACTTTATTTCTTGATGTTAAGGCAGTTTTCAGTATTAGCACTTGTCTTCTAAAACATTCTTTAGTAAACTTCGCTGTTACATTTACATATATATATATATATATATATATATATATATATATATATATATATATGTGTGTGTGTGTGTGTGTGTGTGTGTGTGTGTGTGTATAGATAGGTAGAAACACACACACTCATACATATATAATTGCCAAACTAACTCTGTGTCTCTGAGCAAGTCTCTTAACCAGACACTGCTCTCAAGCTGAGTCTGAAAAACGTCCATGGAGATCATCAGTGTTCTACTCCGGAAACTAATACAAACGAATTTAAATAAATAAACATATATTATTTTAATTTTTGTTGTTGACTCTTCATTTTTTCCCAAATATTTATACACATCTTCATGCTTGTGTTCTTTTATATCTCATTCTTGGCTCCAGTCCATATTTTCTTGGTGCTGTAGCTTTCTCCAGTAATTGTTGCTTGTATACATTTATGGAAATGAAATGCCTTTCTTATATCATCTTGAAAAGTTTTAACCATTTGTAACTGTGCATTCAGATTCTCATATGGTGAACTATGTGATATTACATCATCCACAAAAAGAATATGAGATATTTGAGCAAGGTTCTTTTCAGAAAGTTAAGCTGTAACCATAGCCTGGTCTACTGAATAAGCAGCTTAATGAGTTAAGGGCTAGACAGAACAACATGGGTGACAAAGAATCACTGTGAACCCCTGTCCCTTTGAATTTTTATCCCTTAGAAAATAATAAGTACTTTATTATGGCTCTACTGCAAAGTAGTCTGCCAGTATTTCATACTCACTGCAGTATAACTGATCGACTCAGTTGTCTTATACATCTGCTTGCATTCCATAATCCATGAATGTGAAATGCTAAAGAATGATGTTTTTGTAATCTATCCATTCCATACTTAGATTCTCACCCTTTGGACTATTTTCTATTCTTTAACAATAGATTTCTTCCATATGACTTTGTTTTAGCTTTTAGTTCTGTTGCCTTGACTTAATTTTTTTCCATATGGCTATATACTCTTTCTGTATCAGTTCTGGCACATTGTTTATATAGTGTCGGAAGGCAAGTTACCGGACTGTAATTCTTGGGATTTCTAGTAAATTCAGTCTTAAGCAGGAGAATGTTTTTCCCTGCTGTTAACTTGGTCAGTGTCTGTTTATGATGTGCATATAACTACATTTTAATCAGGCTAAATCTTTATGTAAAGATGTTAGTACCATGAAATATGTCAGAAGTTATGCACTGCATAAGGATCTGGGGTTTTCCAGTTAGGAACTTTTCTTAATTTTTGTCACGATTTCTCTGGCCGTTACATCTTAATTTTAACTGTTATATCCAATCAGCAACTTTATTACAGTCAACAGGTTCTTCATAAATTCTTCAACCAAAATGCACATATTTTTTTTGCTGGTCATGTTTCTATTTCTTTTGCTTCCCAGTTATCTTTAAAAAATTTGGCTCATCAATAAAATGCATATTTTGTACTTTATCTTTAAGGTTATCTGCATATCATCTACATTTTCTGCTTGCACTGATATTTTTATTATGCTTGCATGGATATAATATCTTAAGACTTGACCGTGCAGCAAAGAAGGGTGGGGGAATAGCTATCCTATTTAAATCAGGGTTACAGATTACCAAATATGGCTTTAAACCACCTCAAGATTCTAATGCAGAAATTCTTATTTCCAAACTTCAACTCAACACTTTCAAATTCATCTATATTATCTGTATATATCTACTTCCTAGTAATATCAGTGCCACCATAGAAGATATCCTTTGCTGGCTATCTCTAAACTTGCCCCAAGAAACCATAATCCTAAGTGATTTTAACATTGATTGGAATTGCTGTAGCAGTAGCCACCCTACCACATACATTAACCTATTTGTTTTTTCTCAAACCATTACCTCTCCTACCAGGATAAACAAGCCTAACAAGAAAGAAAGTACCTTAGATTGGATTCTCGTAAATAACCATCCCCAGATATATGAATCTGGAACCCTCCCTGATGATGTAAGTGACCACTCACTTACCTACATCATCAAGCATAAGACCAATGCATCCATTCCAACCATTCTCAGGAAAATTTGGTCCAAGAAAAACTTTAACCCTGATCTCTTCCAAAGCGAACTAAGAGCATGCGACTGGTCTCCCTTAAAATACCTCCCATTGGAGGAAGCTGTTAAATACTTTAATTCTAAATTCCTAGCCATACTAGACCACCATGTACCTACTCGCTCTATTATAATTAGAACTAAATCCTCCTGATGGCTTTCAAAAGAACCCAAACAAAGAATCCACCTCAGAAATAAATACTGGGCCAAATGGCGAATGACTAAAAACCCTCTAGACCAACAAAACTTCAGACAGCTGAAAATTACACTAAAAAAGCTATACTTTCTGATAAAAGAAACTGCTACCTACAATTCCAGCAGACTAACCATAATAAACCACAACAATTTTGGGCAAGTATTAACCAACTACTACACACAGGTCAATCAATTACACCAAACCCACAAGGCACAGACCAGGAGAATCCCAAGCTTACTGCCAATGTCTTCAATACCTTTTTCACTGACACCATTCATTCACTTGCCAGTCAGCTATCAAATAATAACTTAACTATACCTACCTCTAACACAACCCCACCCCTCCATTTCTCTTCCAACCAGCCCCAGCAACATATATTCTTACCCTTATCCATAAACTGAAACCATGCTCTCTTTCAGCAGACCAACTACTTGCTGAATTTCTACAGAAATCAACCAAATCCATTGCCTATCCCATTTCCATTCTGATTAATAGAACCATCAGTGAAGGACACACCCCTAGCATCTGGAAAGTCTCCCATATTATCCCCCTTCATAAAGGTGGAAACTCTACTGAATTCTCCAACTACAGTCCCATAGTCCTACTTTCTCCTTTGGCAAAGATCATGGAAACATGCATCCATAGGCAATTGCTAGACCACCTAATCCAAAATAACTTACTTTCCAGCTGTCAACATGGTTTCAAACCTTCCCACAGCACTACAACTGCCCTCCTTTCCTTTACTGACTGTATTAACAAAAACCACAACTAAAATATGCTTTCATCTGCACTGTTTATCGATCTGTCCAAGGCATTCGATATGGTAAATCACCAAAAACTTATAAATATCCTCAAATCCCTGTCACTAGATGCACTCACTGTAAAATGGTTCCAGTCCTACATAGATAACAGACAACCAGCGGTGCTTTGGCACAACATTCTATCTACCCACTTGCCCATTAACCTTGGTGTCCCTCAAGGGTTCATATTAGGAACCCTCCTTTTCTCCATATTTATCAATGACCTTCAACTAGTAACTCCCCAAGCTACATGCATACAATACGCAGACGATTCCACACTTATATGCTCAGCCACATCCACTTATGAACTTCACTCCCTTACCCAAAAAGTGTTTTATACAGTAGAACAATGGTTTACACAGCGCTGCCTCCTCTTGAACCCCCAAAAACTAAACTCCTCCTTTTTAATCCTACTCGTAAGTCCTCTCCAATAGATTTCTCAGTTACATCCACTAATGGTACTCATATCTCCAGACCCAATTACCAAACTATTTGGTATCACCATTGACAACAACCTTAACTTTGACATCCATATCAACAATACTATAAAAACTGTTAACAAAAAACTAGGCTCTCTCTACAGGATCAAACCCTTCCTTTCACCAACAGCCAGAACAACTATGGCTCACACTCATCTAATCTCTGCACTC
The DNA here is from genome assembly GCF_019279795.1 of Protopterus annectens. Classification (NCBI taxonomy): domain Eukaryota; kingdom Metazoa; phylum Chordata; order Ceratodontiformes; family Protopteridae; genus Protopterus; species Protopterus annectens. The sequence continues at coordinate 1,877,034,044 of NC_056739.1, forward strand.
CTCTATGCCTCACCCATATATACTAATCTATCTAAGAATAACCTCAACAAAATGGAAATCTCTTACAATAACATTGACAGATTTGCTACATGCAACCCATTTAGAACCCACCATTACTATAATCTAAAGCAGCTAGGATAGCTTGAACTACAGAATCTGCTTAAATTCCATCAACTAACCATTGCACATAACACTCTTTACTAACCTTCCAATACTCCTATGCTATCTACCCTCATCATCCCCTATAATAATCTAAAGTCCTTACGCTCATCACATAAACTTCTTGTAAATACCTCTAAATCTAATAACAGGGCTGGGGACTCTCTCTTCTCTAATACTGTTGGAAAATCCTGGAATCTTCTTCCCAGTGACCTTTTCCTCACTTGCCTCTTTATCACTCTTCAAAAACAGACTGAAACTTTTCCTCAAGACACACTGGTTATGCCCCTGTACTAAACCTGACTAATCATCTATCTCTTCTAAGTAGGCTCTGCCTACCCTATACTTCTCATTAACAAGTTCTACTTTCCTTATCAACCACAATACCGTTTCCCTCTACACAACATTATTTATATCCTCTGTGAATACTTATTATTGTGACAACTCTTTATTAATATAATTATACAGTAAGCTGCCTTCTTTGTTATGTATTGCACCTGCATTTTGCACTGTTATGAATGCTGCCGTCTTTGATAATTCTGTGTTAACCTGTAATGTGCATTGTATATATGGATGTTGTTTTTTTTTGTTTGTTTTGTTTTTTTTCTCGGAGCTTATCTCCCCGGGCCTCTACTGAAAATGGACATATATCCAGTTAGACTAGCCCTGTCAACAAATGCAAAATAAAAATAAATAAATAAAGTCATTATTTATTTATTGACATTTAGTGACCAGAAAAGTCTGACTGGGTCAGAAACCCATTTTCAGTGAAGGTCAGGGGAGAAAGGCTCCACAGTACAGAGCTAGAAGAGTAAACATTTTAAACAATATTCACATTAGTATCTGGATACATTTTTAAACATAAATATATGAAAAAAATTGCAAACAGAACTATACATTTAAGACATTTTTATCTTCTAAAAAAGATGAACCTTTAACATTGTTAATTTAGTAGGTTGACAAGTACTGTTTAGAGAGATTACTTAATGATTAAGCTGTCAGGTGAGTTTTGGGAATAGAAGTTTTAACTTTTAAGTAGTATAGGTTAAAGAATAGTAAGAGGAAAACTAAGTAAAAGAAGTAAGTACAAGGATAGGAGACGAGGCTAAGAAGAAGAGGAGATAGTGTAAAAGTTGCTTTGGGTTATATTGAGGGAGGTAATAGTAAAGTTATTGCAAAAAAATAGTTATGTTTGTGGCTAAGTGTAAGCAAAGAGACAGTTGATCAGGATGAAGTGAGAAGAAGTGAGTGTAGGTGAGGTGAATTGTACTAATTGTAAGCTTAAAGATAAAAGTTAGGTAGATGGCTTAACAGTGGATTTTATCAGCTAGGTCATGTGACTGATGTAAGAAGGCATGGGGTTATGAGGAAAGGAGTTTAGGTATTTAGTGATATTGGTACGCATAAGCTTAGGAGCAATTGCAGACATGAGTAATTATATAGTAGTTTTTCAAAGTTAATTTGAATGTCTTAAGGGATTTAATTTCTCTAATATTTGGTGGAAGGCCATTCCATAATTTGGCAATGATCTAGGAGTAGATGCTTTGCCCAGCTCTTTTTGTAGGTTTGTGTACTTGTAAGAATAGTTTGTTTGTAGAATGAAGGGTTCCATATGGCATATAAGGCAACAAGATAGGTTTCAGAACAGGGCAGTTATCTGGGTTATAGATTATTTCGCGAGCCTGAGAGAGTTGTATTAGATTTAGGTAGTTAGGGAAGTCAAGTTAATTTAATGATGGGATCGGTAAGGGACCCCAGTTGCGAATCTGGCAATTCTATGATAACATGATTGGATTTTATTCTTTATTGCTATATGACACTTAGTAAAAATGGAGGCTGCATATAGAAAGCTATGAAGTAGGATAGTATTGGCATAAGTTATTTTGGTGGAAACATCCATGCACTGATAATGTCTATAAAGTTTACCTAGTTTGATATGTGTTTTTTTGATTATGTTAGATATGTTGACAACTCATGTAGAGTTGGTAGTACCTGCTGTGACTAGAGTGCACAGGGTCCTGGGTTTAAGACTTGTCAGGGATGTGTATTTCAGAGACAAGATAGCACAGCGATTAAGGTATTTGCCTCCCATATACAAGGTATAAGGTTCGATCCTGACCTCTGGCCAATGCATCATTTCCGGCCTTTGCATTATATATTTGTGCTTCTGTGGGGGACCTCCCCCCCAAAACATGCTGAGTGTTTCCATCTGACACTCACCCATGAATGGAAGACAATTAATGGGAGAATCTACAAGAAATCACTCCACACTCAAGTACCCCGAGACAAGTACAGGAGGAAACAGACCTAGCTGGCTCACAGATAGAATGCACAGTGTGAAAGTAGCTAACTCCAAGTCAGACTGCCGACTAGTCTTGAGTGGAGTCCCACAGAGTTCAGTCCTGGGTCCTCTCCTGTTTGGTATCTACTTCTCTGACGTCCAGGCCAACACAAAGGGACTCTAGCTGACAAAGTTCACAGACGATTGCAAGTTGGGAGCTATTAATAATTCCACAAGTGATATTGACATCCTACAGAATGGCCTCTCTGAGACCACTGACTGGTGTCAGAACCATGGCCTTAAGCTCAATGCCAAAAAATGTGTCACGATCCTCTTTGGGAAAAATCTGGTTCCCATGAATTACCACATTGATGGTAGTCCACTGAACACAGAAGGCGTTATAAGAGATCTAGGAACACAGGTTGACAGCAACATCTCTTTTGACCACCACATAGCCACTGCGGTCAGAAATTCCTTCTATGTGGCACATCTCATTACTAAGGGTTTTGCATCCAGGAAGAAAGAGGTCATTGTCACCCTCTACTCTTCCTTCATTAGGCCAATCATCAGGTAGAATGCCCTATTTGGCATGTACCTCACTAGACACCTGCAACAACTGGAGAGGCCACAAAAGTACATCACAAAGAGGATCCTAGTCCATAAACACTTGTCCTATATGGACAGACTCAAAAAACTCCAACTATTGTCGGTTTCATATCACCTACTTAGGGGTGATCTCTGCTTGACTTTGAAAGCTATGTCTGACCCAGCTCTGTTAGAAATGCTACATCTAAAGAAATCCCAATCCCTCCGCACCACACACTCCAGATACCTCCACCTCATTAGTACAATTAACAGAACATGCTAGAGGGACAGGTTCATAACCCACAGACTGCCCATGCTATGGAACACACTTCCCATACATGTCAAACAGAGCACCTTGCTTACCCTTTTCAAGAGAAATCTTCATGTGTGGATGGGAAGCAGAAAATTCACCCCAGGGATATCTCCAGTGGCTTTACTCAACAGAGGCACTGGGAACTAAAGTCGAGTGGGACTATGCCAGGGTAATCCTATGGTTAAGCTTGTAAAGGCCCCAGGGCCTTTAGCCTAGTACACTCCTATGACCCTATGAACCTATGTGTTGTTCAAAGATGAGCTTGTTACCTATGGTGATGCCTAGTGGTTTTGCATGGGTTACTATTTTGATTTGAGTTTTATTTTGTGAATATAGTTTGAAATCATCGGTGAAAGGTTTTGTATGGAATAACAGAAGTTTAGTTTTATTTGAATTACGTAGTAGTTGTGCATCATTTAACCAGGTTTCAATAGAGGCAAAAGCAGTTTGGCTAACAGTTAAGAGGTGAGTGGGGTTGGTGGATGTAGAGGTGATAATAGCATCATCAGCATACTGGATGATAGTACTTTGGGGGAAGGCAGTGAAAAGTTTGTTAATGTTGTTGTTTGTCTTTCGGCTTTTCCCGGTTAGGGGTTGCCACAGCGGAACTCCGGTCTGCTAATGATTGGCAATAGATTTTCATGAATGCCAAGGTGCCAGCTCGACGCCCAGCCTTCAACGAAGGCACGCCCATTTACGCATGTCTTTCGAACGCCCACCCAACCACGGGGAGGACATGCAGACTCCACACAGAAGGCACTCCCCGCACTCCAGCCGAGAATTGAACGGGAGAACCTCTTGCTGTGAGGCAACAATGCTACCACTGCACCACCGCGGATGTAGTGAAAAGTCTGTTAATAAATACGTTAAAAAGCAGGGGTCCAAGAATGGATCCTTAGGGGACTCCTGTACTATTTACTTGGTATTTGGACAAGCTAATTTGCCATTTAACACATTGTTGCCTATCTTGTAGGTAGTTGGAAAAAATTCAGAATAATGCCTCAGCAGCCTAGTGTGGACAATTGTAATAATAGTTTGGAGTGGACACTTTTGATAAGTATAATAATAGTACAGATGTGAATTGTCCTTTGCCCACGGTTTTGTAAACAGTATCTGTGAAGGATAGTACTGTGGTGGTACTATTTGTAGGCTAGAAATCATGTTGGGTAGGTGTGAGGAAGTTGTTGTCTAGGAGGAATTTCATTAGTTGTTTGTGTATATATTTTTCTAGTAGTTTAGAGAGTGGAAAGAGAGGATGGAGACAGGCCGATAGTTTGAGGGGAGATAATTTATCTTTTCCAGAGTTTGTGGACATAGGATTCAGAGATGTACCTATTTCAGAGAATATTAACAGGACAGGCTATAGTGTCGGCAGCAATTTTTTGATATTCTATTGGGAAGTCTGCTGACAAGGAACATGTCTTTAGTCTAGAAAGTAGCTGATGTACTAGGCAGGTAGATACAGCTTGTAGATAGAAAGCTGTTTCTTTGGAGGGGGAGTTAGATCTAGGATGGCTCTCTATGGAGTCTGTGCTTGGTGATATCTCACTAATTTGGATAGTTTTGATTTTATGAGAAGTTTGGCAAGAAATTGGATGATTTTTACAGTTAACAATCTCGTTCTTACAGTGGTAGGTGATAGACCAGTGAGAGTTTTTAGAAAGGATAGAGCTATTAAACAAATGTTGGAAAGATTAAACTTTAATAATAATAGATGACCAGGGGGTGTTTTTAAATGTGGGAGATGTTCCCAATGTCCATGTATTAATGTTTATAATGAGGTCAGTGTCAATGGGAAAATATTTAAAGCCCTAGGCCACTATAATTGTGATACAAAAGGAGTGTGTACGTTGCTTGCTGTCAGTACTGTTCGGCTTTTTAAGCAGGAAAAACTAGCAGAAAGATAAAAGAAAAAATTTATGAACATGTAAGTGACATTAGAAGAGCAAGGAACACAAATGTCCTTTATATTCAAATGGGAATAAAAATGGCAAATATTATTGAATCCTACTAACCTACCAGGCCTTAATGAAAGTTATACTATTTTACCTGTTTTAAAACTGCGTCAATTGGAAGTATGATTAGTTAGTTCTTTAACATAATTTTTTTCAAAAGAATAATTTTTTAAAATAAATTTTGTGGTGTTTTTAACATGTGAACTTTATACATAGTTTACTTGTATTTATAAATGTGTATACTAGTATGATTTGAATAAGTTTTCGGTATAATTAATGGGTGGTTTTAACTGACAAATTAATAGCAATTGTTGATTGGTTGTTAATGATGTTATAATTGTATTTAAGTACCTATTGGATGTGTAATGGGCAGTACTGATGGTCTTTTTGACGAAAGCGCTTAACTTTGTCTGGTTTGACAGTATAATGATTTATTTAAAGTGTGGTCAAGTTTATAAGTTAACTACTCGGGTCTATATTATTTTATTGACTGCTTAGTATGTCGAATACCTAAACGTCGACAGCTAAGGGTCAAAAACTGACGATGCCAAACGGCCAGTTAATCAAATTCTTTCATGGGGAAAGAATTTGCTTGGCCATTATTGGGAGTTTGCCCTTTCCCCAATGTAGAGCAATCTTGAACTTGTTATATTTAGCTGTGGGGGTGTGGGGGGCACAGTCCCCCAAATTGGCAGTTGTGGGGGCAAAGCCCCACAGTTTGTTATGGCTTGGAAGTTTGTGTTATTTTGGCATGGTTAAGTGAATTCTTTCCCAATTAAATAATTTGCTTAACTGGCCACTTGGCATTGTCACTTTTTGACCGTTAGCTGCCGACACTGAGGCATTCGACAAGTTAAGCAATCGATGATTTAATATAGAACCAACTAATCCAGTTGTTCCTCCACTATTGGACTTTGTGTTTATCTCATTAAGATTATCATTCTTATTGGGTGAGGAGAGTTTTGTAAGTTTATGAATACTATCTATGAAGTGGATGTTAAACATATCAGCTACTTTGGATGCTTCTTTATCTGGGCTAATGAAGGGTTAAGAGGTGTCAATCAAGAAAGACGTTTTGATAAAGATTTTCAGAATTCTTTTATGAATGTTTGTTCGGCAGTTTAGCTGTTGTGTGAAATATATATATTTTTTTTAATCAGCAATAACTATTTTGTCTTTTTTTTTGCTTGGTTTTGGAGCTGCTTGAATTTTAAGTGATTTGTTTAGTTTTTGCTTCTCCACCAGTCCTTCCAGGCTCAGTCTCTAGCTAGTAAAATTTGTTTAGTGGATTTTGTAAGCCAGGTTGCATGGCTGATTTAAGTCCTTTTAGTTCATAAAGTAGCTAAGTTATTGAGATTATCCAGGCAAGTTTTTTTGAAATGGCATATGGCATCGTCTTGGGGAAGTAATTTTAGTGAGGAGCAGTTTATAGGACATTATTGAAGAGCTGTTGGTTAAAATTAGTTAAAATTTCTATATCTTTTATATTTTTGCCTTTTAGACATACATTAGGATGCTCTGTAAGTATAACCTGGTGAGTGGTCACTTAGGGTGTTTGGTAATATGTCTGCGCTGGAATATTTTAAAGGGTCATTAACTAGTATCCAGTCAAGGGTAGTACTTAGTTGAGTTTTGTTATTTAATCTAACATGACAGGTAATTAGCTGTGAGAAACCGTGGAGATATATATGTTCAATTGGGGGAGCAGTGGTTATCAGTTAATGTTTGTGTCACCCATTATAATAGTTTCATTGGAGATGTTATTAGAAGTCCAGGAAAGAAAGTCTTCAAGGATTGGATAATATGGCCAGGAGGTATGTAAACTACTCCAATGCAAATTTGTTTAGTATTATTTATGTGTATGGATGCTAGTAATAGTTTTGCATTACTAAAACTGGGGACAGGTTTGGAAAGGAGTGATTGTTAATTAGTAGTCATAAATTAGAGCTATTCCTCCATCTTTATATTGGTTCTGTCTTTTCTCAGGATATTGTAACCAGGAGGAACAATTTCAGAGTCTAGGATATGTGGTTTGAGCTAGATCTCAGTGATTGCTACTATATCTGAAGAATGAAGTGTTAGCCATGCCTGGAGTTCTGAGATTGTGTTACTTATACTACACATATTAAGTGTGATTAGAAATAATATTTGGGTAGAGTATGATATTTAGGTCCTGGGTTGGGATGGATATCACCACACAGTAGGAGTTTAAGGAGTTGAGGTGTAATATAGTGAAAACATGAGAATTTGTTGTTGTACTTGGTATAATTGTGAAGTGTGAGCTTTATTTCATTGGGTTTTGGCAGACAGTAGAGTTTAGAGAGGTAAGGTGTGTTGATTTTGATTAAGAAGGAATTTATGTTAGAGTAGCTTTATGGATTACCTTTGGAAGGGATTGGGTAGATGTTCTTATGGGAGATGACAGTAGAATAAAGTTGATAGTGCTGGCATGTTGGAGTGAGCCAAGTAATGTAAGTAATATTAAAGAAAAAGCTGAGGTAATGTACAGAGGGAAGCATGTTTTAGATATTTGGATGTCAGAGAAGAGTAAGTCTTGCATGTAAGTATAGGATGTATTTTGGCTATTTTACTTAAATAAAGGTTAGAAAATAAATAGTATATGTTATATGCATTAATTATATAGAAGTAATAAAGTGTGTTAGTAAAAGAGGAGAGAATAACTGATTAGTTATAGTGTTACTGTAGAAATTGTTCAGACTTTTATAGGAGTTGTTATATTGTAGGTATAGGTGGGGTTCTATTGAGTTGGTATGAGCTAATTGGATGTTTGATAATTATCTTATTAATGTATTGGTATTGGTTAATTGGGTGATGGAAGTAAGTGGGAGGAGTTATGGTTACTATAAATATAATTGATTAGGGGGTAGGTGGGAATGGGGCTAGGGTAGGGAAGCAGAGAGAGCCTGAGCATAGTGAGGGGAAAAGGCAGGGTAGAAACAGACCAGTGAGAATATCACAGAATTAATGAAAAAACTCAATCAGTTACTTTATTTTGCTATTACTGGAAATAGTGTATGATGAATGTGTGTTGCGTTTGACGCACCTATCTTTCTAAATATAAATTGTTTATCTGTTCTCATCTTAGTTGCTTTCTATTTTTTCCCCGTTTATTGCTGATATGGTGGCATTCTGCTTGCTCCTTTCCTTTATTCTACATTGTTGTTGTAATACTTTATCTGTTATTAGTTTAGCTATAAAGGAGCATATCTTATTTATTTTTATTTCACATAAGTTTCTCTTATTAGTCCAGATTACTGTATTCATCTGTTTTACCAGCAATCAAACATTTTGGGTCTTTTTTATTTTCTGCAATCTATTTCTTTTATCTGTCTTAATGTGTCTAGCCATTTCTATTAAATCAAGCATGAATTCCCGTAGAATATTTTTTTCTGGACTGAGCATCTTGTTTGCTGTCGATTTTCTGTTTTCCTCTCACTTTGCAATTCTTACTTGAATTTTATGTGAGTCTCCTACACAGGGTTCCAGGACATTGTTCTGTGGCATTTCTTCTTCAGATGCATCGTCTTCTATCTGTTGCACGTCCACCTGTTGCTTTATTAGTCCATCATATTTAAATATTAACTGCATCAGAGCTTCTGCCGTTTCCTTCTCTTGCCCTTGCTGTACACTTCTAACTGAACTGGACTTTTATACAAGTCTCCTAAAGAAAGTTTTAGAGCATCACCTTATGTTATATCTTCTTCAGATGCATCCTGCTCCATCTTCCCTTCTTTATCAGGGGCCATATTGACCCAGTAAGTTGCAATATTGCATGTAACACAGTTTCTACTGTTTCCTGCTCTTTCTTTTGCTGTGCAGTTCTAACTGCACTTTCACGCAAGTCTCCAACAAAATATCCATAGACATCACTCTGTTTCCCTGTATGTGGAATATGCTGTCAGTAGTTCAGACCATGAAACCAAACATTATTCAGTGTGATGGTGCAATAATATCTGAATTATTTCAGCTGTTTGAGTATTCCTTTACCACACTTCTGTGTGACCATAGAGTCAGAATATATGAGTGGTGTGGGATTCTATCCACATGGAAGGAGCAGGGAGCTTTGCTCCTTGTAAAACAGTGTAGTAGTGGAACTGATAATTACTGAAAGTTCTTTCAGTGGATTAACATTATTCCAAAGAACTGCATGCTGCCATCTTCATCTTCAAAAAGGGCATCAAAATCCAAAGATTTAGACACATCTCTGATATACTGTAGATAGAGGCAGAATATGTTTTTATTTAACAAGGTATATTTATTTAACTAAGTATGCACTTAGTTGCACTCTGTGTTTTGTTTATTCATTTCATTTTGTGTTTCCATGCATTGATTTCAGAATATAAATTATATTTTACATTGTGCTTGTTGCTTTTTCATGTTTTATTTTCGTGTGTGTATTTCATGTTGTAAATTGTATTCTATTTCAGTTTAGATGTTTTTACCATTTTGCATTTTGCATTCTGTCACATACTCATTCCAAGAGGTGTAGTTAGGGTAGCAAGAAGTGGATAGCTTCCCAAGGTACAAACAGTTGGGAGAGAATTTGGCAGATACTTTTCAGTCTTCAGTGCATTCCAGCATTCAGGGTGCCAGTATTTCTTTTGTAGTCAGAAATGAAGTGCTTTAGTGTTCTGCGTATAGTATAATCTTGTGGCAGCAGGGATAGCTAGCTACTCTCTGCCCATGCTGAATAAAATAAACTCGCCAATGTAGCCAACAGGACTAGATTTTTATAGCAAAACCAAGAAGAACATAAAAATAATTCAAATCAATGCCTGAGTGAAGCTTCTTCTTTTGCCTTTTCCTTGTTAGGGGTCGCCACAGCGGATCACCTGTCTGCTCATGATTGGCAGTGGAGTTTTACAGTGTCAAGTTGCCAGCCTGATGCCCAACCTTCCACGGAAGACACACGCACACACAAACTCATGCCTAGGGCCAATTTAGAGTGTCCAATCCACCTACAGCATGCCTTTGGGATGTGGGAGGAAACTGGAGCACCTGGAGGAAACCCACGTGACCACAGGGAGGACATGCAGACTCCACACAGCAGGCACCCCAGCCAAGAACCGAACCGGAGAACCTCTTGCTGTGAGGTGGCAATGCTAACTGCTGCACCACTGTGGCTGCCCCCAATGTTTGTGTGAAGCAAATCCATAAATTATTAAACTTAAAGCAACCCATAAATTATTAAACTTAACATTTCAATAACCAGCATGTATGGGAAGCATGGCTGAATGCAAACCTCACAGCATTTAATCCTGATACATGTAGCAATAGAACACTTTCACTAAACAACAATCAGTCTCCACCAAGATCAGTTTAAGTGGGAAGGAAGGGAGAGAAAAGAACTTCTCATCTTACTAAGAAGGGAAGTTCTCTTCTTCCAACCACTAAGCTAAATAAATGGCAGTCTGTTCTCTCATTCCTTCCTAAACACATTGGCCCTTCATCAGCTTGTGCCAAAGCTACACCAAAACCTTCAAGAGCAGGTGCAACTACATATTAAATAAGTCCAGCCTTATCTCAATTATATATATACCAACCTTTCTGTACTACAGTGAGTCCCTGCCTGCAGAATCACAGTGCTCAGGGACAGATAACTCTAAAGAAAGTATTACTTAAGCCACTCTTCCAATCTTCCAAGAATTGTCAACCACATTAAAACTAACAGCAAATCTCCAAAGCAATCATAGAATAATTGTATACCTATTTAAGGCTTTTCCTTGAAATTTCTGCACAATTAAAATAAAACCTTTTATAATGCATAACAGCAGTTTATTCTCAGATAGAATGCATAAATCTTTATTAACTAAATACAGCCAAAAATTCAGGAATTCCACATGTTGCCTGTACTTCATCCAACATACCCACCGACTGACTCCAGCACTCTATGCCCTTGCCAGCAAACATTCCATATTGTTTGATCAGGACACAAGAATAATCCCCAGGCCTCATTGTCACTCACTTAGTAGCTCAGAATACAAATGAGTGGCCCAGAATGACAACCTTCTTCTTACCTTTAAAAGAGAACAACAATGTCTTGACTAATATTAGAAGTGCAAACTCCAAAACTCCCTCTTTATCATCATATCTAATGTAGAGCTGATAGAACCTAGACACCAATCTACCAACACTTTTTATGATCTCACTTTTCTTACTTTCTGCAACTAACTCAAATAGCATACCTATACTGAATGAATAAGTGCAATACCTCTCCCCAGCAACCCTTTGACTCTCTACGGCTCTCCTGAGTAAGTTGACAAACTTCCCTGCAGCTGCTGGATTACCATCCTGCCACTATAATTTTAAACCAATCTCTACACTGGTGACTAGTCTGCTCCAAGCTACCAGCTGAAAGCTGCAACATAGCATCTATGTTCTTGCACAACAATACTTGTTGCCCACTCCAACCTGACCTTCTTTGGATCTACTTAGCCAGTTCACAACTCCTGCTTTAGTGATACATATGTCCCCCCTTCTCAGACTCCTCATCAAGTTACTAACCTGAAGACTACCTGTACACACAAAGATAGAGAGCAGTCATCAGAAAATATACATTGTTATAACTAAATGCTATTTCAAGTGCTTCCCAAAAAAGTGGCCTTAAGTCTGAAGCTGATCCACAAACTCTCTCCAAAGCTTTCAACATTCTGAAGATTCAAATATGCTTAGCAACCTCCATAGCACCTGCAAATCTAGCAATATACCAATTCCAATCTAAAAACTAAATACCTAACCACAAAGTGCAAGGATGAAGTCATTTCCAAACTATGCAATCCCTCCAAAATAGCCTTAAATGTAGCCAAAGCTCCTCTGTAGGCCTTTTTAAATGATACAGTCCAAGATTACTGTACTAACTACCTTGCTACATCTACTCAGTTAACAGACCTTCCTCCATCTCTGCTGCTGGTTTCATCTCTGCCTCTGGACTCATTGTTTAAAACCTGTGCAACTGTAAATGAGACAGGCTGTCAGCTAAAACATTAAAATGCCCTGGAATACGCTTAGATGAAAATGACACAATATTCCAGACAATGCAGCTTGAACTTCCTCAGTAAAGCATGCACTAAACTTGACTTAACTGATCCCATTGCCAAAACCTGAACTACAATTAAAGTATTGGGAAGAAAAACAACTTTCATACTCTTCTGTACCCCTGGCAAAACTATGGTAGTAGCCCAAATGGGGATCAGCTCCATAAATGTAACACCTCTCCTCCACACAACTGGCCAAACCACTGGCTACTGCACTGAAAAAAACATTTGCTCTTAAAATATACTCCTACACTTTACCCCACGTCCCTTTGCAGATCCTCAGAAGCAACCCAGGCTTTCTCCCAGAAAGTCACTCTGTTAGAGAGGTGTAGGAGGTCCACCTAAATGGCCATGTCTCCCATGACCAGTATGAATAACCCAAGCCCATGCTGCTTATGCCTCCTCCCCATTAGCAAGTTAGTTAGAGACCTGTTGGAGACTCACTCTGGGCTTACTACTTGATGAATAAAGTCCAGCAAACCCAACACCTCTATCACTTCATTAACCTTAAAATTCTCCTTGCACAGCATAACTGCAAGCTTGGATTTTAGTTTTGTTAACTTCTTACATGAAAGGCAAAACAGCCAAGCTAGGCAGCCATTTTCATCCCTAACAATATTAACACCCTAGCTGACCCATCCAACTTATTTTTAGCAAGGGGTGTGCCTATTTCTTTGCACAAATGTACATTAAGATGCACACCTTCCTCTACTGCCTCCTTACCTTCTTCAACTAACAGAAAGTCATCTAAGTAACACACTGCTCTCTGACCTGAAACCCACCTCTGCCCAAACAAATGCAATGCTGTATTACATTTCTTCAAACTGGTGCATGCCACTGCATACCCCATTCACATCACCTTGTCAAAATAAAACAACTTGCCCTGCAGGTACATATCCAACAACTGCCAGTCCTATTTCTGATTGGGGAGGAAGTAAAAAATCAAATCAGTGTCTATCTTGTGTGTCCAGGGGTCGGAAAAACCTTGGATCACCTGAACTGTTTAATCTAAAGAGTCACATTGATTTTTGACATTTACATTATAAGTATAGTTATTCACTGAACTGCCTTTTGCAAAAGAGATGATGAATTAAGTGGTCTTAAGAATCAAATGGAGGAACATACAATGGCCCCAAGACTCACCCAGCCTGCACCTCTTTGTCCAACAAGCTTGTGCTATACTACCTCCTTCCTAGAAAGATGTCAGGCTGCTATGCACAAAGCTTCAACCACCCATACCTGACTTAACTGAAAAAACCTGGCATAGAGCCTTGAAGTAGCTCTCAGCCTACCACCTTATACAGGTACTCACACAGAAGCAATCTCAACTTTTCAATTCTAATAGGGAAATTAACAGTCTGACTGGTTTCACTTCCACAAAAGGGTGAAAATCATCTTGATCACTGTGTGCTGCCCTTACTTTTCCTGGCTAAATCTCCAGACTGCCTAGTCTGTCTTCTGTTGTCCTATGAAGGAGGACCCATGGTCTCCTTATGCCAGCACTTCACAGCACCATGAGAGCCTCTTCAATGGGATTAAACATGGCCAAAGCACATTTGTGAGATAAAATCCTGTCCAAAATCATCTCTAACAATGCATCTGCATGCCTGCATTCCCATTGCAGTGGCCTATCCACTTTCTGAAGCAACAGTCATATCATAACCAGGCATTATTCCCTCTCAAATACTGAGCTTCTCTAATTGTCACAAAGTAAGTCAACAAAGCCAGTCCTTGCTTATAATCTTTTTCTAAAATGATTGCCATGAAATAAACAAAACCCAGGACCCAGGCATCTCAAGTGCTATCCATTAACTTACCTTTGCTCATTTTACCCAGTGCTGACAAGGCACTGTCAGGTCCCTCACCCTGGGCACCTCAGTAATTATACTCCACTGAGTTTGAATGATATCAATAAGGTTAGATAATGTCGACAAATGTTCCCTTTCAAATCTTCTTTTTTACTGGCACAGGGATATGTGGTGTAAGAAAAATGCCCAACCCACAGACAAAAACGTTTCACCACTTGCAAATTCCTAAATGGCATTTCCTGCCCTTTGTATCGGGTCTATATTAGATAACTGAACACTTAAAAAAGCGAACAGTGATTATTTGACCCTATGTAAGCGAAAGCTTACAATTTCAAACTGTCAGAACATCAATTTTTTTTCCTAGGGAAAAAAAAATCGCTGTTCTGACAATAAATAAATAAATAAATAAAATACTTTAAACATTACATGCTGCACCCCCCCACACCTCCCCACTTAAATATACCAACTCCGAGACTGCATTACAGTGCCGAAAACGGCAAAGTAATGAAGCGGCCAAGCAAATTCTTTCCCAGGGAAAGAATTTGCTAAAAAGCCGCTTCAATATTTTACCATTTCAGGCTTTTGAGTTTGACCAAGACGGTCTTCTAATAGGGAACCTTTGTATCAAGGCCCTGCAGGTTTACACTGCATTCTCAATGAGGTAAGATTTGAGGTGGAGGGAGAGTACACCAACTCCACCAATCCTAAATGAGGCTCGTTATCCAATTCCAGTTCAGAAGTCCTCAACAATTCTTACAACCTAGTCCTTTCCTGCATATTTACCTTCTGCAAAAACACTGATAACGGTTTGTCTTGCAACAGATTTTTGTATGCACTCCTAGTAGTTCAAAATTAAAATTGTTACCTTGAGTTGACTGAGATTCCACTCATGGTTCAACTCTCCTTCCTCCTACTTCTCTTTCTTCACTTTCTTCTCTTTCCTAGGTTTCCCATGGGTGGACATTCAGTGACATTTCTCTTCAGCCTCTTCCCTTTGCCTGGAGTTCAAGGATGACTTCCGCCATTTCAAGTGGTTGATTTTCATCGTTCTGGAAGAACATCTACATTTGCAACATGATTTCTTGCTATATC
Source organism: Protopterus annectens (assembly GCF_019279795.1). Taxonomy (NCBI): domain Eukaryota; kingdom Metazoa; phylum Chordata; order Ceratodontiformes; family Protopteridae; genus Protopterus; species Protopterus annectens. Next base: position 1,877,049,292 of record NC_056739.1, read on the forward strand.
TGCTGTAATTCCTACATATCTGCCTTCTTACTAATAACCCTTTTTAGTGTCTTATATTAAACCACCCCAGCCTGAGATACTTACACCCTTCTCTCCATTACTCCTGCTGTACATTGTGATTTTTTTTTTTACATATATCCAATAACTGGATCTATCCCTCAATAACCAAACCTCTTAGACTGTATGCTCCCACCGGTTTAGCTTTACACTGTTGAAAGGTCTGAACTGATGATATGAAAATGGATATGTTAATATTATTACACCCCTAATGATTGAGACTGTACCTTATTCAACTGACCCAAGTCACTACACCCACTGCAACCATAACATTAAATAGTTTAGCGACCACATCTCCAACCAGTGGCTTCAAGAGAATATTCAAGAACCCTGTCCCCATTACTACACATTCAAGAGAGGAGGCGGGAAGACTGGGGGGTGGGGTGGGGAGAAGGAAGGATGCACCTAGTTCAAAAATGAGAAATCTCCCCTCTTTATTTATATAGTTAAACATGAGCCACAGGCCTTCCAGTCCTATGAAATGTCCCAAAACATGGAAATTAAATGGCCAAAAAACAGATTTACATATAGTGAGTCACAGATGGCCATTTCTCAGAATATTTCCTTCTCTGAGATATGGTGATCTCAAAATTAGTATAAATAAGGATAGGTTGTGTTCCCAGCATATTGGTGGTGCAGGGGGCTTGTCTCCTACAAAAAAAAAAGAAGTTTAAAGGAGGAAAATTAATTATGAGATTCACTCTTCTCCTGCATTTTCTATTCTTTTTATTCAAATTGTCAGCTCTCAGTATTTTGACTGGTGGCATTTCAATAGGAAGCCTCAAGAGTTGTATATAAAACCAAAAAACTGAAGGGGACCCAGAGTTAAACTCAATGGCAGATACTAAATATGGTGCCTATAACCTGCTTGCTCATGCATCATGTCTCCCCTACTGCTCACCCTTACACACACAGACACACACACACACACACACACACACACACACACACACACACACACACACACACACACACACACTTACTTTCCTTTTATTTTTTATTTTTTAAATTTAATAATTTATTCATTTGCAAGAGCAGTTGCCCATCCCATTAACGAAACATGACCTTGCCTATATTTGTGCATTTGTCTCATCTATCCATCTATCTATTCATTTCTTTGTTTATTTATTTTAGAAGTGCATCTCACCTCCATGCAAGCTAAAAACAGAATGCCATAAAGATCTACCAATCCACCGACTACCAGCTATCCTGTGAATACTATGAGAAACCCACAAGACAGTTGAACGGAGGTATATTAAAGAAAAGACTGCACAAAAAAGCCACACAGTCCACCACAACTTGACCTTCAAGTGAATGACTACTGGAATCCAGGTAAGCCTGCCACCTCTTACAGTCAGACAAGCCAGTTCACCACAATCACCTGCCACCCTCCCCCAGAGCCTACTATCCCCCATTTGTTTTCTAAGCCACTCTATGCACCAAGGGCCCTTATGACCAGAAAGTATCACCCGCTAATGTCCAGTGGTGGCTGGTGACTTCAAATCAAAGGGGGGGAGCTGCAGCAGACAGCTGAATGGGTGGGGTCAATGGGAATGGGTGTGGCTAACGAGAAAGGGGAGTAGCTATGCTCCAAACCACAAAAACTGTAACTTTAATTAAATACGCTGCCCTGGGTGCCAAACCATCATTATGAAAGTCCAATCAAGACAAAATGAAGTATAGAAGAAAAAAAATATTTCAATGCATTGGCTGCATGACAGCTTACTTAATATCTAGATGGAAAGAAAAAGGTTGTGAGGCATGAAAAAATAAATTACTTTTTAAATACATTACTGGAATGCCAGTCAAAATCAAGTATACGAAAAACAAGCAGCACTCATCTCAAACCACTTCTCCTCGCACTGCAGTTCTAATTTTAATTTATATTCAGCTTTATTAAAGTACCAAGTAACATGCTGAAAGTAGCAACCTCTCTGATATCCCCACTTGTAAAAATGTTTCTTATCCAAACAAGACTTGCTGCCTGACAACAACTATTTACTTTTTTTCATGGGGAAAACATGATCAAAGTAAAAAATGAAAAGCAAACAAGAAACAAGCTCAATATACATTGCTTAAAGGATTACTGCACAGGTTATGGACCAAACACGATAGATTGACATTCTGTTTAATTTGCAGGTAAAGCCTACAAAGATGACTACAAGTCTCCAACAAATGTAATGAGCTTCTTAAAATACTGTAATCCTGTCCTTTATTACAAATGCTGTCATATTCCTTTCAATACCAAGGCTTATACGTTATCTAGTTATGTAAGTATTCTCTGCATTGCAACAACAGAAAGGCTTTCAATGCTGGTAATTCTTTAACAATATGCTTATTAAAGCTTACTTGCATCTTACAATCTCAGGCAAGCTTACTTGATGGTCATTAAAGCATTGCTACTTAAACACAGAGCAACAGGCACTTACTGAATAATGATAAGTATAAATCAACAGTATAAAAATATGACAGAAACCAGAACATTATGAAAAATCAAGGACAGATGAAAAGCCATTGTAGTACTTATGTCTATCTTGGATGGGGGAAATACTCCACATATTTACACTGCATAACTGCTCCTTGCCTTGCTTGGACACATCCAGAGTCACTATATGGGGGAGTGGGATGCAACAAGTATGTCACAATTTGAAATGTCTCTGGCTGACTGTGATGGCCCTGGCACATTTGTCATATCTCTCAACCTTAGAGCAAGAAATCTGGACAAAGCCATACATAGAAGCGGGACAAAGGCCCAAAATAAGGACAATTTTTAAATATTGCTTTTATAAACTTAGAAAGGTAAATAAATAGTAGGTCTTGCATTAGTATGAATTTTCTGAAAGGTATGAAATCTGAAACTGAAATGTCTGCCATTATTTTCTAATTTCAGTCTTTAATGATTTGCCACTAATTTGCCAAAAAAACACAATTTTATAAAAAAAACGGACCAAAAATGTGATGCAAAAATATAAAATAGCCACACAATACAGCTGGGAGTCTGTCAAAGAAGGGACACTTTTTTTAATATTAGTACTGCTAACGTGAGCAGCTGACAAAATAAAAGAATCTACATGCATTTCTGAAATAAAAGTAATCTATAACTCTTATTATTACAGTTATTTATTAATTGTAAACCCTCCATATTTTCTTCCAAATTGCCATTTTGTGGAGGGATTATTAAGGCAAGAGCAACATTTTGAGCAAAAATCAGGGACAGTTGAGAGGTTTGGATATGCCTAATTCTATAAAGCAATTTATTTGCACGTACCTCTCAACCTGTTAATGCGGGAAATCTGGGCAAGGCCAAATATATTGGGGAACATATAAATGGTACTAAAAATTGCTCTTGTGGAAACTGAGACAGTAGATAGAATAACAGGTCTTGCTTTAGCATGCATTTTCTGAAGGTTATAAAGTCATCTAAATAATTCCACATTAAAGAGATCTGTAACTAATGACGAGGTTGCTGCTAACAAACAACTTTATATTTAATTGTTTCATCTACAAATAAAGTGCCTGTTACCCTTGAGGAATAAATTGCTTATCTTACACTAAAAAAAATGATAAGCTAGTAATATTGAACTAGAGAATGGATGCAAACTGACAACAGGTTCATAGTTACTAGGTATCTTTGTCAAAAAGGAGTGCAGCATCCACCCCCTTTACAACACAGTACAGTATCAGTAATGCATCTATCTACTGTGGGAGTAGAACCTACAGCCTTCTGCATAAAAAGCAAGAATACTACCTGTTGTGCTATTAACAATGCAAGCTGACTCAGCATAAGCAGCACTAAAGGTTTATCTCCCCTGCAGATCTCAGCTCCTTATAAAATCTACTCACTCAGCTGTAGCTCTGAACTTTGCAGCACAAGAAATCTGGAAAAGCCAAAATTTATTGGGGGTGGGGGGCAAAAGCCCAAAAACCAGGGGACACATTTTAAACATTGCTTGTATAATGTTGGAAAGTTGCTAGAATAAAAAGGTGCGTTACCACCATACATTTCACTGCCATGACTTGAACCCAGGAGCCTGTGCAAAACAGTCAGAGCAACATACCACTATGCCAAATCAGCTGTTTTGTGAAAGAGAAGAAGACTGAAAGTTAAATGGCTACCATTTAGTGAATTCAGTTTTCACCATAGCTGTCAATCTCTTAGCACAAAACACCTGAACAAAGCCAATAATGGGGGAATACATCCCCCAAACATATTCAGTGAATTCAGTTCTCACCATAGCTGTCAATCTCTTAGAAAAAAAACACCTGGACAAAGCCAGTAATGGGGGAATACAGCCCCTAAACATATTCACTGAATTCAGTTCTTAGCATAGCTCTCAACCTTAGCACAAAAACCTGGACAAAGCCAATAATGGGGAAATACAGTCCCAAAAATAGGGGCAAATTTCAGATATCCATCTTATAAACTTAGAAAATTGCTAGAATAAAAGCTTTTGTGTTACCATGTACTTTCTGAAGAATATGAAGTCTGAAATTCAAATGTTTCTAATTTTTATTTAACATTTGTTAACCTGGAAAGTCTGACTGTGGTGGTAGTGCTGCGGTAGCATTGTCACCTCACAGTAAGACGTTGTCCTGTTCGATTCTCAGCTAGAGTGTCTTCTGTGTGGAGACATGTGTGAATGGGCGTACCTTCGTTGAAGATTGTGCATCAGGGCCGGCAACTCGGCACGTAAAAATCTACTGCCAATCATTAGCAGACTGGAGTTCCGCTGTGGCGACCCCTAACCAGGAAAAGCCAAAAGACACAACAAAAACCCGGAAAGTCTGACTTGGAACAAAAGTCACATGTCTTTGTAAGATGGGAGAACACCAGAGCACCCAGAGGAAACTTACACAAACACAGGGAGAACATGCAGAATCCACCCCAGCCAAGAATCAAACCAGAGCACCTGTACCTATCAGGCAACAATGCTACCACTACTGACTTGGTAAGGACACAAAAATACAGAAACCACAGCTTTTATGAGGAACAAAACAAGTATGAGGGAAAAATCTGCACATTTTTTACAAATGGTTGTGGGTAGAGAATTCAGGCTCTTGCCACCTAGACCCAAGGTACAGGGTTCAAGCTTGTTCTCTACCCACCACCATATAGCACTTGGGGCATTACATGCACACACATGTCCCTCCCCCAACACACAATTAAATTTACTTTGGAAGAGCTTCAGCCCTGTAATCCAGTGCCCCATGCTGCCCTTGTTTAGTTGCCCATGCAATGGAAGATCAGTTTAAAGGCTATCTACCTTACCTGTAATCTCAAAGCTGAGGTCAGTCATACTTTCTGTTGGCCTAGCCTTCCTGATCACTCTTTTGTCTTTTTCCTCCTGTTGTTATTAAGATGTTACATTTGCCTGAATAAGATGTCACGCCTTTGGACATTTCTGGAAATAAAGCATATCTGCAGATATCTTTTATACTAGAATTTAGTTTGCCTTTTAATGCTGCCTTGATCTTTGCATAACAGCATGTACCACAAGGACCTCTGGTTCATAGGTAGTTACTAGGCAAGTGGACAAGAAGAGGTCTAACCAAGCTCACAATTGCCCATAAATAATGTCTCATCTAGTGACCTGTTTAGAGTCACACAGTAGGCAAACTGAGGCTGAGGAACGAAGTCCTGTGCACCAGGAAGCAGTTCACAGACTTAATCTGTTGTTCTGGCTGCTAGACTCTAGGGAAACCCATAAGCCCGAGTTTTCTTTGTTTTTTTTTTCAGGAACAGCACTGGGTTATGTGAATTGCTCAAAGTTATAAAGTAGACAAATAGAAGCTGAAATAATCAAAACCATCTTGTACAGCATATTACCTTAAGCATAATCCGTCTGTGCAAAACTAGAATATGTTCTTGATTAGCAACGCTGTAGCACACCAGATTAGTAGCATAATGATTGTAGTAATTTATTAGTACATTTTTGTTACAAAGGTCTTGCTGATATTGGTGCAGCTTTATACTGAGTAATCTTTTGAAGCAGCAGAAATTAGGAAAATCAAAAATGTCCATTTACATTATATGATAACATATTAATAGGCACAGTCTCAGCTCATTAACTGTTGAACTCTGAACCAATAGTATCAGTAAAAATTTCATCTCAGGAGAGTAAATTTTCCTCTAATGGAAATTACTGCAGTCATTTTATAGACAAAGAAGTGTAGATACAGCATTCCTTAGGTTATGTGAATGTTTCTGTATTGTGACTAAACTCTTAGCACATTCATGTATTACAAAAAATATGTAGTCCCTTTAATTTGTAACTTCGTGGCATGATTTGAGAGTTCTAATTGTTTTCATTTAACTCTTTATTTTGTTTGTTAAAGTGCAGACTGCAGAAGGAAAGCAGTGCTGTAGCTTAGTCTCAACAGCTAGAAAAGAACAGAAATAAACACCAGAATGCAAAATGGCTCAATTATACACATAAACAAAGTACTTAACCAGGTTTCTGCAAGGTCTGTGTTTAATCCCAAGAATGTAGGCCTAGTAGCATGGGACATTATCTTAAATTAAGAGCAAAGGCAGGTGTAGGTATAGATGCTGTTCAAAGCACCACCTGTGACAACCCTTATGAATACTTATATAATCCTCACCCAGCCAAGTTCTTAATCCATGAAAGCATCAAACTGGTGGCATTCAGGTACAAAAAAAGAATAGTGTCTGTTAAAGAACTCTAAAGAAGTCTGAGTAAGCAAATAAGCAGAGGAGAAAGCTAAGACGGACAATTTCTTCACTGCCTATTGTCCAGAAGTAACCTTCCTTATAGATATAATGCAAATTGCAACTCTCTGTGTGTTTTACATATACACACACACACACACACACACACACACACACACACACACACACACACACACACACACACACACACATTTCATTTCAGTTTGTTCCCTACCTGAAAATGAGAGAGCAGGCTTCCATCTAGGTCTGTTCCCTACATCTATAGTCCCGTGCAGCTAAGTGTCTTGGTTTTCCCGTGAGAGCAGGCTCCAATGTCTTCCTGGGGAAGGTTTCCCTGTGACAGCAGGCTCCAGCCTGCAGACGTTGCAGTCCGGACGTCTTTCTTTCTGTGTAGTCGGCACCGCATAGACTTCTGGGCTACAGGACAGAGATGGCCTTTCCTCCTATCTGGACTACTGACAAAACAGACTGGAGTTCCCAATCTGTGCAATCATGCATGCATGGAGTTCCAGAACTGTTTTTTCGCAATCTTTTTATTTTGTTTTTTTTTCTTTCCACAGCTGGGGACGGGGGGGAGCTACAGTCCTGCAGTCCTATAGCATGAGCCAACCCTGCTAATGTCTCTCATCCCATATCTACATCCTATTGTATTATTATTTGTTGAAGCTATGAATAAAATCTCCCTTTTCTAATATTATTATTATAACTCTAAAAGTGGTTTCTTGCCTAACCTAACTGCCAGTAAAGTTAAACCTACCCCTACATCAAAAAAGTAATATCAGACTTACCCTAGAACTACTAGGACTGGCACCTGACACAAAACCTTACAACTGGTCAGTGTAGTCACTGAAAATAGGTGCTTAGTGTGGGCTCCTAACTTAATGCCATAGAAAATGAATGCACTTTACCCTAGCAGTATAGTACTGCACCACCATCCTATTACTCTAACTACCTCGCTACCTACCCAACTTCTCCCGGAACTTACCTCTTCCTTACCGCTGGCTTTGAATTAAACTAACCAGTGGAAACAGCTAAATCTTCAGTCCTCCTCCTGGTCAGGAGTTCAGGGACAAAGAAGTCTGCTTAGCAATCTCCATTTCTTTGTACATTTTATTTTTTATTTCTTTCAATTTCATCATGACTGTATAAGTGAATGCTATCTGTTATGCCTTTGCAAGTAGCCTAGATCCTGGCTGGAAAGTATTCAAGAACCATTCCACTTACCCATTTAACAAATTTATAATTAAAAATATATAAACTTAATTAGAAAGTACTATTCAAAAGCAAAGAAGGTATGAATCGAGATACTTTCCTTTTGGCCCTATGTAAGGTAATCTGGACATTCATAAACAATATAACAAAAGTTTTAGGCTAATCATTCAAAGGAATGATTTCTTTAAATTGTACAAAGAACTTGCTGTTTCTGCAGATACACTGACAAACTAAGTGTGTATACTATGTAATGGGGTAACATTTTACTGCTCATGACTAAAATTCAATGCATAAGCACTTGACGCTAAAATGTACAATCATTTAGTATCAAACTGACAACACAACCATGCTAATTAAGTATACTTATTCTGAGAATGTTGCGCCACAGAAAAAAGTGAATTTATTGAGATACTGCAGTCTAAATCTTTAAACAAAAATCAGACTACTCTACCATTTTTGACCACACATTAGATTGGTGATTATAAATAACTCACAAATAAGCCTTTCGTTTGATGTATTAACCAGGAAAAGCACTCAGATATAGTAACCAATTCCATGAGAATCAAATTAATGGTGTATGTGAACATTGCAATACACTTGTGAGGACTGCAGAACTCAAAATCAGATTTTCAAACTGGTAGGCTAAACTATAATTATAAAGCACCAAATAAATAGCCTTCTTGTTTGTGTCTTTCGGCTTTTCCCGGTTAGGGGTCGCCACAGCGGAACTCCGGTCCACTAATGATTGGCAGTTAATTTTTACATACCGGCTTGCCAGGCCTGATGCACAACCTTCAATGAAGGTATGCCCATTCACGCATGTCTCCACGCAGAAGACGCTCTAGCTGAAAATCGAACCGGACAGCGTCTTACTGTGAGGTGACAATGCTACTGCAGCACCACCACCGCGGGTAAATGAATAGCCTTCTTGAGTGATAAAAATCCTTTGGTGTCTCCTGGTGCCTTGGCTAATGCCTCCAAGGGATAATTAACACACCAAAGACACAGTCCTTATATATCAAATCAATCAACAATGCAAAATTAATACAATTAAATTAAAGTGATACACAAAATTTGTACACAAGATTTAAAGTGATACATCAAATTTTATAACAAGCATACATGTTGTCCCCACATTTTTCCTTATTAAACACTCAGATTTACCTCCAAGTTTAAACCTGAAGGAAATAATGTGTTAAAATGAATGATAAACCCGGTTTCAAGAGCCAGCAGTTTATCCCTAAACAACTCTCCATGCTGGTAATAGGCTTGGCTAATACACTAAAAAACAGAGAAGAATCAGATCCCCCACAGTGAGTACAAAAGTGATGGTCAACTGGACTATCTAATCTCATGTGTCTGATGTTTATTTACCACAGTGATTTTTTTCTAACAAGGTAATCATCTATAAGAGATACATTGATGATTTGTTTTTTTTGTATGCAAGGGGGAAACGAGATTTTGAGGAATTCATGGTGAATCTGGAAAAGAACAGCTTTGGGCTGTTGTTTACTTTTAAGATCAACAGAGAGGTGATACAGTTCTTTGACTTGGAGCTTTATGTGGGACAGGACAAATGTGTTCATTTCAGATCTTACCATAAAGAAACTGTTGCTAAAAATGTTTTATTAGTCTCAAGTATGCATCCCCCACCTATTAGATTCATTACCGTACGGAGAATATAAACATATTTTTAATAATACATATGATAAGAGTATGGTTGAAGAAGAATTTTCTAAGGTAAGGGATAAATTATTATCCAGGGGATATCAGGCTGATTTATTGGTTAGGACAGAGGAAAGAGTTTTAGGCATCTGTGATGGGGACAGATTTGGCATGAGGAGGAACAGAGAGGGAAAAGTTTTCAATGGAGAAGATGACATTGTTTTTTGTCAGTAGGTTTTCTCCTTTTTCTGAAACATTAATTAAGTTGGTCAGGAGGTTTTTGCCCATTGTTCTGCAGGGAGACATGACCAAAGGGTTGTTTATGGAAAAATATTTTTTTTCACACAAAAGGTTTTTGAACTTGAAGGAGTTGCTTAATAGAAAGAGCAAAAAGGTAGGCAGTGGGTGTCAAGTGGGATGTTTCCCTTGTTCCAAATGCAAGGTTTGTCCCAGGGTAAGACATTTACATGGTAATAAGATCAATGACAGGGTTTATAAAGCTATTCAGAGATTCACCTGTCATTCTATTAGAGTTGTTTATATTATGGGATGTGGTTGTCCTCCATGTAAGTGGTATATTGGACAAACAAAAAGACAAGTCAAAAAAAAGTATTTTGGAATATTTAGGGGATATCAGACACAGGAGAATAGATAGTCCAGTTGACCATCACTTTTGTACTCACTGTGGGGGATCTGATTCTTCTCTGTTTTTTAATGTGTTAGCCAAGCCTACGTACCAACATGGGGAGCTGTTTTGGGATAAACTACTGGCTCTTGAAACCAGGTTCATCATTAATATTAACACATTATTTCCTTCAGGTTTAAACTTGGAGGTAAATTTGAGTGTTTAATAAGGAAAAATGTGGGGAAAATATATATGTTTGTTATAAAATTTGATGTATCACTTTAAATCTTATGCATAAATTTTGTGTATCACTTTAAATTAATTGTATTGATTTTGCATTGTTGATTGATTTGATATATAAGAGCCGTGTTTCTGGTGTGTTAATTATTCCTTGAAGGCATTAGCCGAAGTACCAGGAGACACCAGTAAAGGATTTTTATCACTCAAGAAGGCTCTTTGTTTGGTGTTTTATTTCGTTCTTCCTGTGTTTTGGTGTATTGATTTGAGCATGTCTGTTGGAGCCTTTTTGGGTCCTTCTCTGTCCGGCTCACAATTGGATAATCACCATCTTTCTTTTTCAGAATTATGGAAATTAAGAGAAGAGAAGTATGCCACTGGGCATCAATGGTCCCTGGGAGATGTCAGTTTGCAGGTGAATGATTTTGAAAAGCTGGAGAGATTTTTAATTAAAAAGGTAACTCTTTTCTGTGACACCAAGCTCATTGATAAGTATTTGGCTTCTAATCTAACTCCTCACGGTCCTAGAGTTTATTTTATTTATTTGCTGTTGGTTAACCAGGATAGTCCATTGGGCCAAGAGAACCCGTTTTCAATGGAGTCCTGGGGAGAAAAGCTCCATTACAGATTACATATTATAGAGAGTTATATGCAGTTTACATATTATAGAGATTTACATCCAAATTATTGTACATGACATCATGAGGAACAGTGATTACAATGAGTAAAGTTAAGCATTAATACAATCAAATAATAAAACATATTAAAGTTGAAATCAAATAATATCATAGGCACAAGGATAAGGAAGTAAGTAGATAGGTGCATAAGGCTTTCAGGAGGATAGGAACTATTAAGGAATAGATTACTGTCTGAGGTAGAGAGAGCAAAAGGGGGAGTACAGTAGAGAGTATAGAAAGATTATGTGGGGTAGGAGCAGGAGCATTCCCATGTGGATGATAGGTAGGAGTGGAGTGATGTTTTAAAGGTAGGAAGGGTAGTGATGGTACGAATGGAGGGTGGGAGGGAGTTCCATAGGCGTGCTAGTGAATAGGAGAGGAGGTTTTGTCCTGGGGGTGATGGGGTCTATAGACTTCTATTATGTTTTGATTAGTAGATCTAAGAAGTCTTTGAGTATGGTGAATTTTAAAGGTAGTGGACAGGGAGGGACAGAGGGATGGTTGAAAAATGAGTTTGTGTGCATATGTTAGTTGAGTGTAGGAGAGGTAGTTGGGAAGTTCAAGCCAATTTAGTTTGTGGAGTGGTACACAGTGATGGGTTGAAGATTTATTGCTAGTGGCAAATTTGGCTATTTTGTTATAACAGGTTGAAAGTTTTGTTTTGAGAGATGATTGTAGATTAGTTAAAAGAGGGGCACCATAAAGGAGGGAGGGTAAGAGAAATGTGGTAGAAAGAGTGAGTTTGGTAGTAGGTGAGAGGAATTGTTTGTGACGATACAGCAGGCATAGTTTTTGGTGTTTTTTTATGTTTTGTAGTAGATGGGACTTGAAAGTAAGGTTATTATCAATTTGGACTCCTAGAAGCTTGGCTTCAGTTACCAGTTCAAGTGGGTTATTATTTTGACTGGTGATGGAGAATGGTTGTTGATCCAGTGTGTTGGTTTTAGAGGGGGTGAATATCATTAGTTTTGATTTAGCTGCATTAAGTGCAAGATGGTTGTCTTTCATCCACTGTTCTGTGGTGGAGAAGGCATCTTGAGTCAGCTTTTGGAGAGTTGAAATGGAAGATGAAGCACAGATGATTGTAGAATTATCTGCATATTGGATGATGTTAGCATAGGGGATAGAGTGATAGTAGTCATTTACAAAGATATTAAAGAGAAGGGGTCCTAATATGGAACCTTGTGGAACACCTGTAGGGCTCTTAAGGAAAGAGGAGATGGATTTTTTCCACTTAACAGCTTGATGCCGGTCTGAGAGATAGCTGGTGAACCAATTTAGAGCAGAAGGTGAAAGGTTTAGCTTGGAGAGTTTATTTAGTTAGAAGTAAGTTATGGGAGATAGTGTCAAAAGCTTTGGAGAGATCAAGTAGAATGGTAGATACAGTGAGGCCAGAGTCTCTAGCCTTGTTCACATTTTCGAGGAATGATAGGAGGGCTGTCATAGTGCTGTGATTGGGACGGAAGCCGTGTTGAGTAGAAGTTAGTAGGTTGTTGTCTAGTAAGTAGGGATTTCAGTTTGTTCCCTACCTGAAAATGAGAGAGCAGGCTTCCATCTAGGTCCGTTCCCTACATCTACAGTCCCGTGCAGCTAAGTGTCTTGGTTTTCCCGTGAGAGCAGGCTCCAATGTCTTCCTGGGGAAGGTTTCCCTGTGACAGCAGGCTCCAGCCTGCAGACGTTGCAGTCCGGACTTCTTTCATTCTGTGTAGTCGGCATCGCATAGACTTCTGGGCTGCAGGACAGAGATGGCCTTTCCTCCTATCTGGACTACTGACAAAACAGTCTGGAGTTCCCAATCTGTGGAATCATGCATGCATGGAGTTCCAGGACTGTTTTTTCGCAATCTTTTTATTTTGTTTTTTTTTCTTTCCACAGCTGGGGGCGGGGGGAGCTGCAGTCCTGCAGTCCTATAGCATGAGCCGACCCTGCTAATGTCTCTCATCCCATATCTACATCCTATTGTATTATTATTTGTTGAAGCTATGAATAAAATCTCCCTTTTCTAATATTATTATTATAACTCTAAAAGTGGTTTCTTGCCTAACCTAACTGCCAGTAAAGTTAAACCTACCCCTACATCAAAAAAGTAATATCAGACTTACCCTAGAACTACTAGGACTGGCACCTGACACAAAGCCTTACAACTGGTCAGTGTAGTCACTGAAAATAGGTGCTTAGTGTGGGCTCCTAACTTAATGCCATAGAAAATGAATGCACTTTACACTAGCAGTATAGTACTGCACCCCCATCCTATTACTCTAACTACCTCGCTACCTACCCAACTTCTCCCGGAACTTACCTCTTCCTTACCGCTGGCTTTGAATTAAACTAACCAGTGGAAACAGCTAAATCTTCAGTCCTCCTCCTGGTCAGGAGTTCAGGGACAAAGAAGTCTGCTTAGCAATCTCCATTTCTTTGTACATTTTATTTTTTATTTCTTTCAATTTCATCATGACTGTATAAGTGAATGCTATCTGTTATGCCTTTGCAAGTAGCCTGGATCCTGGCTGGAAAGTATTCAAGAACCACTCCACTTACCCATTTATCAAATTTATAATTAAAAATATATAAACTTAATTAGAAAGTACTATTCAAAAGCAAAGAAGGTATGAATCGAGATACTTTCCTTTTGGCCCTATGTAAGGTAATCTGGACATTCATAAACAATATAACAAAAGTTTTAGGCTAATCATTCAAAGGAATGATTTCTTTAAATTGTACAAAGAACTTGCTGTTTCTGCAGATACACTGACAAACTAAGTGTGTATACTATGTAATGGGGTAACATTTTACTGCTCATGACTAAAATTCAATGCATAAGCACTTGACGCTAAAATGTACAATCATTTAGTATCAAACTGACAACACAACCATGCTAATTAAGTATACTTATTCTGAGAATGTTGCGCCACAGAAAAAAGTGAATTTATTGAGATACTGCAGTCTAAATCTTTAAACAAAAATCAGACTACTCTACCATTTTTGACCACACATTAGATTGGTGATTATAAATAACTCACAAATAAGCCTTTCGTTTGATGTATTAACCAGGAAAAGCACTCAAATATAGTAACCAATTCCATGAGAATCAAATTAATAGTGTATGTGAACATTGCAATACACTTGTGAGGACTGCAGAACTCAAAATCAGATTTTCAAACTGGTAGGCTAAACTATAATTATAAAGCACCAAATGAATAGCCTTCTTGTTTGTGTCTTTCGGCTTTTCCCGGTTAGGGGTCGCCACAGCGGAACTCTGGTCCACTAATGATTGGCAGTTGATTTTTACATACCGGCTTGCCAGGCCTGATGCACAACCTTCAATGAAGGTACGCCCATTCACACATGTCTCCACGCAGAAGACGCTCTAGCTGAAAATCGAACCGGACAGCGTCTTACTGTGAGGCGACAATGCTACCGCAGCACCACCACCGCGGGTAAATGAATAGCCTTCTTGAGTGATAAAAATCCTTTGGTGTCTCCTGGTGCCTTGGCTAATGCCTGCAAGGGATAATTAACACACCAAAGACACAGTCCTTATATATCAAATCAATCAACAATGCAAAATTAATACAATTAAATTAAAGTGATACACAAAATTTGTACACAAGATTTAAAGTGATACATCAAATTTTATAACAAGCATACATGTTGTCCCCACATTTTTCCTTATTAAACACTCAGATTTACCTCCAAGTTTAAACCTGAAGGAAATAATGTGTTAAAATGAATGATAAACCTGGTTTCAAGAGCCAGCAGTTTATCCCTAAACAACTCCCCATGCTGGTAATAGGCTTGGCTAATACACTAAAAAACAGAGAAGAATCAGATCCCCCACAGTGAGTACAAAAGTGATGGTCAACTGGACTATCTAATCTCATGTGTCTGATGTTTATTTACCACAGTGATTTTTTTCTAACAAGGTAATCATCTATAAGAGATACATTGATGATTTGTTTTTTTTGTATGCAAGGGGGAAACGAGATTTTGAGGAATTCATGGTGAATCTGGAAAAGAACAGCTTTGGGCTGTTGTTTACTTTTAAGATCAACAGAGAGGTGATACAGTTCTTTGACTTGGAGCTTTATGTGGGACAGGACAAATGTGTTCATTTCAGATCTTACCATAAAGAAACTGTTGCTAAAAATGTTTTATTAGTCTCAAGTATGCATCCCCCACCTATTAGATTCATTACCGTACAGAGAATATAAACATATTTTTAATAATACATATGATAAGAGTATGGTTGAAGAAAAATATTCTAAGGTAAGGGATAAATTATTATCCAGGGGATATCAGGCTGATTTATTGGTTAGGACAGAGGAAAGAGTTTTAGGCATCTGTGATGGGGACAGATTTGGCATGAAGAGGAACAGAGAGGAAAAAGTTTTCAATGGAGAAGATGATATTGTTTTTTGTCAGTAGGTTTTCTCCTTTTTCTGAAACATTAATTAAGTTGGTCAGGAGGTTTTTGCCCATTGTTCTGCAGGGAGACATGACCAAAGGGTTGTTTATGGAAAAATATTTTTTTTCACACAAAAGGTTTTTGAACTTGAAGGAGTTGCTTAATAGAAAGAGCCAAAAAGGTAGGCAGTGGGTGTCAAGTGGGATGTTTCCCTTGTTCCAAATGCAAGGTTTGTCCCAGGGTAAGAAATTTACATGGTAATAAGATCAATGACAGGGTTTATAAAGCTATTCAGAGATTCACCTGTCATTCTATTAGAGTTGTTTATATTATGGGATGTGGTTGTCCTCCATGTAAGTGGTATATTGGACAAACAAAAAGACAAGTAAAAAAAAAGTATTTTGGAATATTTAGGGGATATCAGACACAGGAGAATAGATAGACCAGTTGACCATCACTTTTGTACTCACTGTGGGGGATCTGATTCTTCTCTGTTTTTTAATGTGTTAGCCAAGCCTACGTACCAACATGGGGAGCTGTTTTGGGATAAACTACTGGCTCTTGAAACCAGGTTCATCATTAATTTTAACACATTATTTCCTTCAGGTTTAAACTTGGAGGTAAATTTAAGTGTTTAATAAGGAAAAATGTGGGGAAAATATATATGTTTGTTATAAAATTTGATGTATCACTTTAAATCTTGCGTACAAATTTTGTGTATCACTTTAAATTAATTGTATTGATTTTGCATTGTTGATTGATTTGATATATAAGAGCCGTGTTTCTGGTGTGTTAATTATTCCTTGAAGGCATTAGCTGAGGTACCAGGAGACACCAGTAAAGGATTTTTATCACTCAAGAAGGCTCTTTGTTTGGTGTTTTATTTCGTTCTTCCTGTGTTTTGGTGTATTGATTTGAGCATGTCTGTTGGAGCCTTTTTGGGTCCTTCTCTGTCCGGCTCACAATTGGATAATCACCATCTTTCTTTTTCAGAATTATGGAAATTAAGAGAAGAGAAGTATGCCACTGGGCATCAATGGTCCCTGGGAGATGTCAGTTTGCGGGTGAATGATTTTGAAAAGCTGGAGAGATTTTTAATTAAAGAGGTAACTCTTTTCTGTGACACCAAGCTCATTGATAAGTATTTGGCTTCTAATCTAACTCCTCGCGGTCTTAGAGTTGACCACCTTCTGGCATTAGAGGAGGAGTCGGATTTGCTAGAGGAGTGGAAAACTGTCTCATTAGCTTGCACCACAGCATGGCTTAACATTTTGATTAGACAGAAATACAGGGTACATGAGAAGGTGCAATTGGACATTTTGCACTTATAAGGGGGACTTTCAAAAGCTGCTCCCAATGAGTTTTTCTTTGACAAAATGAGAAACATAAAAATTAAAGTGTCCAAAGTGGAAGGGGACATCATTCTTCTCAAGAAGCGTTAAGCTAGACCATGATGGCAAGGATTATGAAAGCAATCAGATTTTCTCATGGCAGAGAAAATCTAAAAGGGGTAGAGCTAAGAGCCAGCAAAGTGAAGGCAGTTCTCGTACATTGCGAGATTCTTCTGTTTCTTCCAAGGAAACTGCATCCAGAAGCAAGAAGAGTGTATCATTTGAAAATTTAAACATGGAGATGAACGAGGACATGCAGCAGCAACAACATGGCAGTCCACAGCAGTTGAGAGGCAGAGGCCAGAAATGGCAAGGAAACAACGGAGGTGTCAGTTCGAACAACAGAAGAAGAAGGAGATAGAAGAAGCGGGTATACTTTTAGACATTGTCTCGGATTATCCGAGGACAGTGAACTTTATGTTCAATAGGTATGTTGAGTCTCAGCAATTTGATATTATTAATCTTTCATGTTTAAATATTAATGATGGTATCAAAAGTTTTTTAAGCAAGGGCATTAAGTTTGTACTTACATGTTTTCCTAGTTTGGCAGACCTATTATTGGAAGTAAAAACAACCAGCAAATAGTCCATGATAGACTATAAATAACTTGAAAAACAACACGAATTCCACACTGATAAAATGTAATAGAATATAATAGCCTTCGCGCCTCTGCCAGACTGGACAGAAAATATGTTTTGGGTTAGCTTGGGTGTAGTTAGCTTATATACAAATATTAGCCATAATGATGGAATACAAGTGTTGCATTATTTTTTGGGAGATAGTCCTACTTCACATTATATTATTGATTTAACTCATTTTTGTTTATTGAATAATTTTTTTTAGTTTTAATGAAGAGATTTATCACCAGTTAAGGGGGACGGCTATGGGGGCACCTTTTGCTCCTATGTATGCCAACCTGTTTATGGCTAAATTTGAGTTGGAATATATTTATACTAACACATTTGTGCAACAAAATGTTTTGTTTTATTTTCGTTATATTGATGATTTGATTTTTCTGTGTAAGGGGGGGTTAACTTTAGTGCCTGTCTTTGTTTCAGAAATAAATGATAACATGTACAATATTAAATTTGATGGTTTACAGTTTGGAACTAAGGTTAATTTTTTAGATATCTGTTTATCAGGAGAGAAGGATGGACTTATTTCCACTACTGTTCATCGAAAATTTGTGGATGGTAACCAATATTTATTTGGGACTAGTTGCCATCCGCCCCATACGTTGAACTCTTTACCCTATGGGGAAATTATTCGACTATCTAGACTTTGTAATGATGGCCTTGATTTGGTGAAACAAATTAATAAGTCAATAAATATGGTTCTACAAAGGGGTTACAGTATAGATTTAATTTGTGAATCAATTGATAAATTAATACAATTAAATTTGATTGGGGAAGTTAACAGCAGAAACCAAAATACAGAAGTTAGGAATGTTAATTTTAGGACTACTATAACCAGGAGGGTAACTAAACAAAAACAACAAAAAATATTTTTTGTTACTACCTTTAATCTATTAAGTGCTGAAATTTGGGATCTCATTAAATATTACTGGAAATTTTTGTTACAAGAAAAATTTATATATAACCTTATTCCTGATGTTCCCCATATAGCTTATAAAAGAGGACAAAATTTAGGGGACAAATTGGTTAAAGCATATTATGTCTCTCCAGCAATGAGACTTGGTCTTTCACTATCTATTTGTGGGACCATACCAAGCCATAATTGTAATTTATGTCCCTACATTAGATTAAGTTTCTCTAGAATTAATGGGAAAACATTTAGACCACATAGCTGTTTTTCATGTTATACATCGGGTGTGATTTATTGTCTCAGGTGTCCCTGTGACCTATTCTATATTGGGGAAACAAAAAGAAAATTTAGAATTAGGTTGCAGGAACATATTCGGGACATTAAAAGGGGAATGTTGGAGAGCCCTTTGGCACTGCATTTTATGGAAAAGCATAGTAGTGATGTTAATTTATTACAAGCTATCATTTTAGAACAAGTCTTCATTATGAAGGGGGATGAAAAATTACTCAAAAATATTTTACTTTATAAGGAAACTGTTTTTATATTAAAATTTAATACATTATCACCAATGGGTTTAAATAAAGAAGTAAACTGGAGATGTTTACGTTAGTTTTCGTTCTCATTGTATCTAATGTGTTTAAATGGAGTTGTTATTCAGTGATGTTCACTTTAAATTTCAGGACTATCAGTTTTTACCATGTCTTTAATTGTATTTAATTGAATGATTACTTATTATATATATATGGGAGTGTGTTTTCATTAAATTTTTGTACTCGTTGAAGGCTGTTGTGGCCGAGGCGCTAAGACTATTCTATTATTGGAAGTAGGTCGTTTTGGTAGAAAACTAAATTCGAGAATGTTTTTTCACAACAAAAGTGTTCAGGACAGCTCAAATAAAGCGGAGCTAACTGGCACAATAGAGGAAATGGACAAGATAGACTTGGACAGTTCTCTTTTGAATGTATCATTGCATGAAAATACATTTGTTAATAATGACTTTGAATCATCTTATGAAGAAGAATGTAACAACGATTTTGTGTTTGATCATGATTTTGTGGGTGACAATGATGGCAATGATGATGGGGGAGGGAGGGTTCATCACTGGTTAGGGAAGGTTGAAGGTTTCAACTGTTCCATTTGAGAGTGATTTTATTCCTCCTAAGAACACCACTGCTATTAACATTTTTGAAAAAATCATTGTGCAGAGAAATTGAACGAGAATACAATGTTTTTTCTAAAAAAGCAAAGTGTTTACAATTTAAGTAAAGAAGAGTGGTTAACTTTACAAAATATACGGAATGATAATGAGAACCTGGTTTTCACCCAGGCAGACAAAGGAGGCTACTGGGTCATTTTATCTAAAGAAAAATATAATAGGATGGCATATCAGTTATTGAATGATGAGAAGGTGTATTTGAAGTTAGATTATGATCCGATTGCTGAATTCAACTCCCTATTACTGGAATTATTGGAAAGGGGTGAAAGGTTAGGTTATTTTTAGTACCAGGGATGTTAAGAGATTGTTTGTTAGGAACCATAAAAGAGCCAGAATTTTTACCATCCCCAAAATTCATAAAAGTTTAACAGACCCCCCCGGGAAGACCAATAGTGTCCAGGGTAGGATCTTATTTACAAAATGTAGGAATTTTCTTAGATGGACAGTTAAAAAATGTACAGTTGTGTACTCTTTGCATAAATGTACTTGTCCGAGTGTATTCACTGTTGCAGTCATTACATTTTGGGTTATCTGCCTGCAGGTAGCCCTCAGCCGGCCTTATTTTCAAAGTCTTGGGTCCTGCGTTGGATGCTGTCTCTTCTTCCATGATGTCAGGTAGTCAGGGATATAAAGCATGCAGCTGACGCCATTACATCAGTTTTTCTTGCCCCAGATGTCAGGTGCCCCCATAATGGGAAGTAATTATATGCAAGGTTACACCTCCAACAAAAAGCAAATACACCAGAAAGCTTAAATACAGTAAACAAGAAGAAAGGTATAGCCAATAGATGTCAGGGGGATGGAGGGAGGATAACCAGGACTGCAACAGTGAATACACTTGAACAGCTACATTTATGGTAAGTGTACACAACTGTACTATGTTCTTCATGTTTCACTGTTGCAGTCATTACATTTGAGTGGATTCCCAAAGCTAAGGAAGGGAGGAGGCAGTTAGAGAGCATTAGGACCAACTAATAAGCAAGACTGCAGTGGCAAATCCAGCTCTGGATTTAGAACAAATAGGCAAGTAGTAATGCTTGGTGAAGGTATGTACAGAGCACCAGGTAGCAGCTTATAGGATGTCCCTGGTAGGAACACCTCTGAGAAAGGCTGTTGAAGTAGATGCCACCCTGGTGGAATGTGATGCTATCCCCTGTGGGGTAGGTTTTCCATGGTGCTTATAGCAGAAATTAATGCAATGGCCTATCCACTTATAAATGGTTTGCTTTGAAATGGCCTTCCCCTCTGACCCTGCAGCAAAGGCAACTAGCAGCTGTTCAGTTTTCCTAATAGGCTTAGTCCTGTCCAAATAAAAGTTGCTGCTGGCTCAAAAGGAGGTAGAGTGAGCTTTCCCAATACAAAGTTAAGGTCCCAGGCTGGAGTAGGGGCTCTCTTGGGTGGTCTTAAATTTTTAGCCCTTTTGAGGAATTGCTTCAGCAGGGGGTGAGAGAAGAGGGGTGGCTCAGTATTGTAATGTGCTGAAATGGCTGAGGCATGAATTTTAACAGATGAGAAGGAAAGGCCCTTGTGGAGCATCTCTGTTAAGTATTTGGAGGAATATGCGGTAAGCTGGGTACTGTTGTGCCCATCCCCCGAGTCTGGCTCCAGTAACAGTATCTTTTCCACTTTTCAGCATAGGAATTTCTAGTACCTCCTTGCTTCCAGAATGACATCCAGCACTTGCTTATTGAGGGTGGGTATTGGAGAGCTCAGGTAATTAGCCAGGCTGCAAGTTTCAGTGTTTGAAGCTGAGGGTGCAGAATCTGGCCCCCTGCTGGGACAGCAGGGAAGGGGTCTGAGGCAGGTGCCATGGTTCCAGCAGTGACATATTGCGCAAGAGGGGGTACCAGTGTTGGCATAGCCAATCTGGTGCAATGAGAATTGTCCTTGGCTTGTCCTGTTTGATCTTTAGCAGAACTTTGAAGAGGAGAGGCAGAGGGGGAAAAGCATAAACTGAGAGGTTTTCCCAGGTGAAGGACAAGGCATCCACTTTCCAAGCTTGTCTGTGGGGAGTCCTTGTGCAGAATTTGTCCAATTGCTAGTTCTGAGGGGAGGCAAAAAGGTCTACCTCTGGGCTCCCCCATTTGTTTCTCAAAATGTGGAATATAATTGGTTCCAGTTTCCACTCGTGTGGCTCCATGACATTTCTGCTTAGGTCGTCTGCCAGTGAATTTAACTTGCCTGGCAGGTATTAAGCTTGTAGGTGCACTTGGTAGCTCAAGGCTGTGTTCCACAGAGCCATGGCTAGTCTGCAGAGAGGGTACAAGTGGGTCCCCCCCTGCTTGTTTATGTACCACATAACAGTGGTGTTGTTTGTCTTTACCAATAATTTTCCTGGAAGAATATGGTCCTTGAATTCTGTACAGCTAACATTTCTTTTTGATTGATATGAAGGTGCATTTGACTCTGGTTCCATTTGCCCTGAATGTACTGCCCTGCCAACTGAGCCCCCCATGCATAGTCTGATGCATCTGTTGTTAGGGTTTGGGCGGCAGGGGGTAGAGTGAATGGCAGTCCCTTGTTGCGGTAGCAGGCCTCTGCCCACCAAAAGAACTCTGTCTTTATATAAGGAATAATAGGGATCATTGATTCCAGGTCCTGAGAATGTTGACACCATAGGCTTTTTAGATACCATTGTAGTTTCCTCATATACAGTCTTGCATATGGAATGAGTAGGATGCAAGAGGCCACGAACTCCAAGGCTTTCAGCATTTTTCTTGCAGATAGCTGGGTCTTTGTGGCCAGTAGTTTGAAGTAGGCTGTCAAATAAACTTGTTTCTCTGGTGTGAGGTAGGCCATCTGGGACGTTGTGTTCAAGCTTGCTCCCAGGAATACAATCTGTTGGCAGGGTACTAGATGAGATTTCTTTTTGTTTATGGTGTACCCCAGTGAGGTTAGCAGTTTCTTTACAAATGCCAGATGATTTAGTAGCAAGTCCTGGCTTTCTGCCTGAATTAGACAATCGTTCAGGTATGGGTATATTTGAATATTTCTTTGCCTGCAAAATGCAATGACTGGAGCTAGGCACTTTGTGAATACCCTGGGCGCAGTAGATAAGCCAAAGGGAAGTGCAGAGAACTGATAGTGCCTGTAGCCTGCTCTGAGGTGTAGGTATTTCCTGCAGGATTCCCTTATTGGAATGTGCAGGTAAGCTTCCTTTAAGCCCAAGGTTGCCAACCAGGCATCTTTGCCTAGCATAGGAAGCAGCTGATGAAGAGTTAGCATTTTGAATTTTGGGATTAACAAAAAGGTGTTCAGAGTAGAGAGGTCCAGGATAGGACGCAAGGAGCTGTCTTTTCTGGGTACCAGGAACAGTCTTGAGTAAAAACCTTGTCCCCTTTATACTGCTGGGACAGGTTGAATAGCCCTGATACTTAGAAGAGAGAGAACTTGCTGTTGAGCCTCTGCCCACTGATTTGGGGGTAGGTCTGGCCGACCGTTTGGGGTTGGTAAGGTTTGGAAGTGGAATCTGTATCCTTGGGAAACTATTTTTAAAACCTATTCGTCCTGGGTAATGAGTTCCCAGTTTTTTGCATGCAGGGCGATCTTTCACCCTAAGGGAGCAATCAGTTGAGCAGAGCTTGAAGGTGGTAAAGTCATTGTGACAGTTTTCCATAGGGGGTGTCTTACTACTTCCAGCTTTGGAAGTGGGAGCCCCCCACTGCTTAGGCCTGTGAGTACCTTGAGACTGTAGTGTAGGTGGTCTGCTGTTCCTGAATTTGGACTGAGAAGGCCTAGAAAAGACAGGAAAGGACCAATTTTTAAAAGGCCAATGTCTACTAAATCTGGGATGCTGTACTTGGAGGAAGTCTTTAATAGTTTGCATAGATTTAGCTTTTCCCTCCATCTTTTTAAGTACTTATTTTGCTTTGTTGCCAAACAGGTGGTTTTGGTTTAAGGGAGCATCCAGTAATTTAGCTTTAACTTGATCTGAAAAATTTTGCTCCTTAAGCCAAGCATGCCTTCTAAGAACAGACCCAGTGACAGCAGCCCTGCAAGATGCTTCCAAAGAGTCAAAACCACATTGCAAAGTATGTTTACCAACTTGTTCAGCAGAATGCATTAAATCCTGTAATTCTTTATTTTCAGCACAGTCAGGAATCAACATAATTTTCTGTTAATTAGTCCAATAATATGCTGCTGATATTTTAACATATGAAACTGGCAGTTTAAAGCCCTAATAGCCAAAGTAGCAGAAGTGTATACCTTCTTACCCCCATCTGTCTAAGGCCCTGGAATCTCTATCAGAGGGGGTAGGGTTTTTGGCAGTAGTAGCCTTAATGCCTTTAGGTCCCTGTGAAATGGTCTCTGGGTCTGCAGTAGGATTGTTGAAAAGGAACTTGTGAGAGTCAGGTACTCTGTAATACCTGTCAGGTTTCCTGGGAGCAGGAGGTAAAGTATCTGCTGCCAGGCTAGATTCCAGGCAGGCATCATCTACTATGTCCAGGACAGGAGGGATCGCTAAAGGCCTATGTTGAGGTAGGAGTAAGAATTCCCTAAGCCTCTTTTTGGAGTCAGAATAATCCTGGCTTTCCCAGTAGAAATACTCCCTAAGAGTGTGCAAGGTTTCACCAAAAGAAAAATCTTGTGGAAGGGAAGCAGAGGGTATGGAGTCCTCTGCATCAGAATCCTCATAGGTAGATTAGGGCAAGTCCTGGTAATCAGAAGAAACAGAAATTTCAGAATCCTGATCAGAAGAATCAGAAGGAAAATCAGTTCTATGTCTCTTAGAGGGTGAAGGCTGGCTTCCCCTAATTAAAGTAATACGGTCTTCAGCCATTCTTATCATTTTTTTTAGGCATATGGGCCTGACCATACAGTTTGGACATCAGTTTTCTAGGCGTGGGTCAAGTTTTAGGCCTTGAAGAAGAAGATGGCGTCAGTTTGAAATGTAAGTCAGTAGGCCTGACTACATCCTCAGAAGCTAGTGCCTGTACAGTGGCTCCGGACCCATCCAAGGTAGAGACATCCGCAGGTTCCATAGTCGAAGAAACATCTCGTGGCATACCGGATTCTGAATGGGTCTCAGTAGAGGCCTACAAATCTGAAGTAGCGGGTATCAGAGGCTGCAAAAGCGCCTCACTGAGTACCAGCGAACTGGTGACTAGCTTAACGGAAGCGCCGTCGGCAACTTTGGACCTATGCAGTCTGTCCCTGTCTTTATCTTTGCATTTTTTTGGAATGTCAGTAGTCGGATGGCTTACTGACGCCAAGTATCGGAATAGTTTGATGCAAAAAGGAACTGACGATGAATAGTTCAAGGATTGAATAAGGCACAAAACTGACAGTGAAGGACATTATGGTCTGGGCCTTAGGCAAGGAATGCAGTACGAATGAAAATCTTTATGAGGTATTTGCTTTCCACAGGTAATACAGTTGTTAACTTTTACTGACATCAGTTTAGAGCAAGAAAAAGGATCCCCAATGGGGTACTTAGCTTTTTTGAAGATTTCGGTTCTGAAACTCAAAAATGAAAATTTCAGGAGTTGGCCGACCGGTATTTGTGAACTGCTTCTGCTTTGGGCACCATGCGACAAGAAAGACTGATGTAATGGCATCGGCTGCATGCTTTATACCCCTGACTACCTGACGTCATGGAAGAAGAGAACAGCATCTGACGCAGGACCCAAGACTGTGATAATCAGGCCGGCTGAGGGCTACCTGCAGGCAGATAACCCAAATGTAATGACTGCAACAGTGAAACACGAAGAACATCTATGTATCATGGGTGCCTTCACATATTAAGAATAGTAAAGATTTTTGTGATTTGGTTGGGGGGATGACTTGGAAGGAGGATTTTTATTGGGTGTGTGTGGATGTTAAGGTGTTGTACACCAGTATTAGTGATTCATTAGGCACGGAGGCAGTAGCAAGAATATTGAGTGAGGGTCCTAGAACTTATTGCATTTTACAATTATTGGAATTCAGCCTGACACATAATTTTTTTGAGTTTGAGGATGAACTATTTTTGCAGAAGGGAGGCACTGCTATGGGTGCCTCCTTTGCACCTTTGTATGCTATCATCTTCATGAAATTTTTTGAAAATGTGTTTGTTTACATCCGTGAATTTTTTTCTAACAAGGTAATCATTTATAAGAGATACAGTGATGATTTGTTTTTTGTATGCAAAGGGGAAACAGGAGATTTTGAGGACTTCATGGTGAATTTGGAAAAGAACAGCTTTGGGGATGTCATTTACTTTTAAGATCATCAGAAAGGTGATACAGTTCTTGGACTTGGAGTTTTATGTGGGACAGGACAAATGTGTTAATTTCAGACCTTGCCATAAAGAAACTGCTGCTAATAATTTTGAATCAGCCTTAAGTATGCATCCCCCCCACCTACTAGATTCATTACCGTACGGAGAATATAAACGTATTTTTAATAATACATATAAGAGTATGGTTGAAGAAGAATTTTCTAAGGTAATGGATAAATTATTATCCAGGGGATATCAGGCTGATTTATTGGTTAGGACAGAGAAAAGAGTTTTAGGCATTTGTGATGGGGACAGATTTGGCATGAGGAGGAACAGAGAGGAAAAAATTCTCAATGGAGAAGATGACAAATTGTTTCTTGTCAGTAGGTTTTCTCCTTTTTCTGAAACATTAAGTTGGTCAGGAGGTTTTGGCCCATTGTTCTGCAGGGGAACATGACAAAAAGGTTGTTTCTGGAAAAAAAATAGTTTTTTTCACACAAAAGTTTTTTGAACTTGAAGGAGTTGCTTAATAGAAAGAGCAAAAAGGTAGGCAGTGGGTGTCAAGTGGGATGTTTCCCTTGTTCCAAATGCAAGGTTTGTCCCAGGGTAAGAAATTTACATGGTAATAAGATCAATGACAGGGTATATAAAGCTATGCAGAGAGTCACCTGTTATTCTATTAGAGTTGTTTATATCATGGGATGTGGTTGTTCTCCAAGTAAGTGGTATGTTGGACAAACAAAAAGACAAGTCAAAAAATGCATTTTGGAATATTTAGGGGACATCAGACACAGGAGATTAGATAGCCCAGTTGCCCATCATTTTTGTACTCACTGTGGGGGATCTGATTCTTCTCTGTTTTTCAGTGTATTAGCCAAACCTATTACCAACATGGGGAGTTGTTTAGGGATAAACTGCTGGCTCTTGAAACCAGGTTTATCATTAATTTTAACACATTATTTCCTTCAGGTTTAAACTTGGAGGTAAATCTGAGTGTTTAATAAGTAAAATGTGGAATGTATGTTTGTTACAGAATTTGATGTATCACTTTAAATCTTGTGTACAAATTTTGTGTATCACTTTAAATTAATTGTATTAATTTTGCATTGTTGATTGATTGGATATATAGCAACTGTTTTTCTGATGTGTTAATTATCCCTTGAGGGCATTAACCGAGATACCAGGAGACACCAGTAAAGGTTTTTTATCACTCAAGAAGGCTCTTCATTTGGTGTTTTATTTCATTCTTATTGTGTTTTGCTGTAAACTATAACTATATACTTAGAAGAATATAGAAACAGACATAATTTTCAGTACAGGACATTTTATACTTGGTATCTGCTTCAGTACTCCAAGAAAATATGAATAATTTTAATTTAAGTGTAGCGTGTGTGTGTGTGTGTGTGTGTGTGTGTGTGTGTGTGTGTGTGTGTGTGTGTGTGTGTGTGTGTGTGTGCATTATTATCATCATAATCAACAACCCCCATTTACCCAATTTCTAAATGTGTTGTGATGTTCCATCAACTGTTGGCACCTGTCTTGATTCAGTGCCACTCTTCTACCTTGTATGACAGTCATGTATGTCTGACATGTGTTCCTTCATGCAATCCTTTTATCTCTTTCCAGATGTCCTTGCATCTACTTGTGTTCCTCTTGTCATATTCATTCCCAATTCTTCTTAATCTTCTACTTTCCTGCATGTTTGCCTGAACCTCTGCAATCTGTTGTCACAGACCTAATTTTCAATCAGAGCTATCTTTGCATGTGTGTATCCATCTGTGTGCTGCAGTTACTTTTGTAATTATAGTAAATGGTAATATGGTGGAAAAGGGTTTCATTGTTAAGTTAATATAAATTGTTATAAAATGATGCATAGGAACTAGCCATACCTCTCACCTTCTGAGTGCAAGAAATCTGGACATAGCCAAGTATAATAGGAGGACAAATGCCCAAAAATAGGGACAGATTTTAAATATTGCTCTTACAAACTTAATTACTAGAATAACAGGATTTGTGTTGATATGTGTTTTCTGAAGGTTATGAAGTCTAAAACTAAAATATCTGTCTTTATTTACTGACTTTAGTCCCCAGCAATTTGCCAGAAGACCATAAATGTTATGAGGAACAAACCAAAAATACGGGGCAAACATCAGGACATTCTGTGAAAATCTGGACAGTTGAGAGGTATGGAACGAGATAATTGAGATAAATAAGCCCCTTGGCCAATGAGGTTTTATAGACATATGTCTCGATGACATGACAGTTACAAATTGATTGATTGATTTGAAAAGTGTTACTCCCAACAAGTAACCAAATAAAAACAACAAAAGCACTGCAAGGAAGCAAGACACACAAACCAGTGTCAGTCTCTGAGGAAATTTTAATAGTGTATGAGACAAAAGCGCTAAAATAAATTGGTTTGTATGTCCTTGCTTCCATGCAGAGCTTTTTGTTGTTTTTGAAATGTTTGTTTTTAACCTTCCTTGAAGTAAACAAATAACAAATACAACCCGTGCTGGTTCTGTTTTTCGGTGCCTTCTCAGCACAAAGTGTCATATTTGCTAAAATTTGATTAAAAATGGTATTGATTCAGAGGTAAGTGGTAGGCTACCTCTTATTTTGGACCATTTTAAGTCTAGGCAATCTCGACATAGTGAAAATCAAATCCTGCAGTCTGTGAGGTAAACACCTTAACCATTATGCCAACCTCCAGCTGTTAGACCAAGTTTTTAATTTAACCTTTGTGGATATGAAGGTAAAGATGAAGACGTTATGCTTCAATAAACACTTTACAGCATTAATCTACGAAATTTATTCGGAGTGAATTTTGCATTTTAAAGGTTTTATTGTAGGAAGAGATGGAAACTTATTTACTAATGTATACAGTAATTAAGAGACAAAATACAGTTATCATAAATCTGATGTTTAAAAAAAATGATTTTTCTTATAGACAGAGATTGCCCTCCAAAAAATAAAGGAAAGCTCTTTAAGACTATAGCTGCATTTGATTTCTAAGAAAAATTGTGGTATCCAAACTGCAAGGAAATATCTGAAGAAGAAATAGTATATGTAATTCAGCATATGAAATCACATAAATCGCCAGGTCCTGATGGCTTGACAGTGGAATTTTATAAAAAATTTGCAGATATTTTTGGTAAGATACTTTCAGTTGTGTTTAACTACATAATTAGGAATAAAATTAATGATCCACACCTTAACGCCTCAAAAACTATTTTTATACATAAAGCCAATTCAGATCCTCAAAATCCGGATAATTATAGACTGATATCATTAATAAATGTAGACATGAAAATTCTAACCTCTATTATAGCATCTAGACTGAAGAGAATCATGACTCATATCATTTCTAAAGAACAGACTGGTTTTATGGCAGGTAGACAAACCAGTGATAATACACTCACACTACATACTATGTTAGAGCATGCTAAGCAAAATAATTTAAATATTTATGCCCTTATAATTGATGCCCAGAAAGCCTTTGATAGGGTTGATACAAATTTCTTGTTTGATCTTTTACCGTATTTTAATATATCACATGAGTTTGTCCAAATGTTACAAATATTATATAGTAATCCCTATACTACATTGTATATAAATAAAAACTTCTCTAAAAGAATACAGATTAAGACTGGAACATGCCGGGGTTGCCCTTTGTCCCCTTTATTATTTAATATCTATCTTGAACCATTGTTTTTATATATTAAACAAAATGTTTATCATAATGTCCCAATAATTTATGGAACTAAAATATTAATGGCAGGTTTTGCTGACGATCTTAGCATTTATTGTGCATCTCCATTATCAGATACTGAAAAATTATTGAAGGCTGTTAATGAGTTCTCAAAAGTGTCTAATTATAAAATTAACTTGAAAACAATATCTTCCCTTTAAAGACACCTAAACCCTTTTCGTTATTGCCCTTAGTGGGACAGGTATCATTTAAAGAAAATATTAAATATCTAGGTATTGAGTTCTCTACTGATAATAAAGACTTTTATAATAATAATATTAAAGCAATCTGGAAACAAATAATTTCTGATTTTGGGAGATGGAAAAATTTACGACTGCCAATATTAGCAAAAGTTTCAATTATCAAAATGAACATATTACCACGATTACTGTATATTTTTAGGTCAGCCAATTTATTATTTTCAAAGTCGTTTTTTAAACAGATTCATAAAGAATTGGCTAAATTCATTTGGGAACCAAAGAAAACCAGGATATCTTATGATAAATTAATGACCCAAAAAATAGAGGAGGACTGGAATTACCTAATTTTGAAATGTATTATTTAATTGTAAATTCTAATAGAATTTTAAGAATTGCCAATTATGATATAAATAATACTAAGTGGACACCACCTTGGGTAGTTCTGAATTATAAATATATTCTAAAGTTAAATATCAATCCTAAAGCAATACTTTTTTAGGTAAGGATACATTGAAATTCTATGGGATTATTGAACACATCAAAACGAACATACTCTCTTTACATAATTTATTTCATTTATTAGATTTGGTTCAACATATGATGGTTTTTCAACCCTTTCATAAGAATCCTAATTTAAAATTGAATAATCAACTAATTGATCTCAACAAGTTTCCATTGATAGTTAATCTAACTTTGATTGATATATATATAAACATCTTGACAGTTTGGCCAACCAAATAAGACAAGAACTTAACTTACCTAAAAATTATCTGGTTATTCTGAGGCAAATTAGAGAACTCACTATAAGCTATTTTAAAAGTTTTAAACCGGAAGAAGAGGCTATTAATAGATGCTCTTTGTTGTGGCAAGCTCTCCAACAGGATCTTAAATATATCACACCAGCAAATCAATTAATTAAAGAATTTCAATTTCATGATAAAATTTTGTTATCAAACTACTGGGAAGAGAAAATCTTACTGACAGATAGAAGTAATATGTTAAAAGCAATTGACTTGACCATCAAATCTACTTCTCTTCAAAAATTAATATATACCCAGTTGATGATTTGGAACAATGCATATTATACACGCCTTACCCTGCATAAATTTAATCCCAAAGATTCACCAACTTGTCCATACTGTAAGAATCAACCAGCTGATCTTCTTCATATGTTCTGGAGTTGTAAATGTATTTTCAAACTTTGGAATTCCCTTAAGATCCAACTTCAAAAGGTGGGTTACCAGAGTACAACGTTATCATGGAAATTTATGATTCTGCATATTCCCCCGAGAGAGATCCCTAAATCACAAATTATTATATATATTAATATTTTTCTATTAATGAAGCTTTATATAGCTTCAAATTGGTTAGACCCATCTAAAACTTCATGGCAGAACTTTAGAGTTCTAGCGACAAAACATATATTGGCTCATAAATTACTATTAGACCCACAAAATAAAAATGTTAATAATCCATAAATTTGGGAACAGATTTTTAATATTATACTAGCATAGTATTTTCAACTTGGAAATATTAATACTTATTTATGTGTGTGGAGAGAATTTAGTAATCAACTGTCTATTACTTGCATATATTCTTATGCTTTTTTATATTTAACTGTATTACATGGAAGCATTCTTGTAAATATTGTATATAGAGTGTGGTTATTAGTGATATTAGTTAATGCTTGATTTGTGAATATATGTTATTTTTGTTCTTATTTGTGTTTGAAAATAATATAACAATAAAGATTTATTATGGAAAAAAAAATGCAAGGAAATGTGCATTTAAGGCCATAGTTTAGTTTACTGAAAAAATAATGAGAATTAGCATATTTGAAAAGGTTACTTACAGAGAAAAAATATTTAGATTTCAAATATTTAAATAAAAGCAGCTTAGCCATCTATGTTTAATGTTTTGATTTTTGTAATTCTTGATCTGACACTGTTTACTGTAAACTTTCTGACTCATCATCTTGTTTTCTGAAATTGTATATTGGTTCACTGAGGTTGAAAATGTAACACACACTATAATTTAGAGGAAAAAATAATAGAAACTTTCATCTGTTGTTGTTTGTTTTTAGAATTCTTAAACCAAAAAAGATGCTTCTGTGATTTTCATTCACAAGTTTACATAACATTTTTATAATGCCTTAATTTTAGACAGAATATATACTCATGTCATGTACAAATGCTTGTTTCTTTTTTTCTTCATAAAATGCTCTGATTTATATAAGTGCAAATAGCATGTATTTTCCCATTTGTTCTGTACACGTACTATTTTCTAAATCCATGCATAAATGCTGATATGCTGCATTACGGTGTAGATGGGGTTTTGTTCCACAATGCTAATCTTCTTATGATTCAATGATATAACCATAGAAGGAGAGATATTCACTAGTTACTGTTCTTAAAGGGAACTCCATCCTCCCATACAGTAATATTTTTTTTTTACTGTGCTCTCACATAGATGTTATGCAATGATTCTTAGTGCCATTATTTTATTATTTCTTTATTTGTTGCCATATCCTTCCCTGTGTTCTAGTTTGAAACATTGATTTCTTTAAAGCCAACGGGCTGAAACAATAAAAAAAAAAATCCTAAATACAGAATGACAAAAAAAAAATACACCCCCCCCCAACCATTTCTATGATTGCACCATATCAAAGACAGGAAAAATCTACCAAATCATGCAAATCACTGCCAGTGCATACTTAGGAAGCAACCAGCAATGACCTCCTATGAAAATAATCAAGATTTGACATTACACATTTCATCTTTTTTCTACTATATGATACTGACACTTGAGCAATCAAACCTCAAACAGCAGTAGGGAAGCTGCTTCCCTGCAATATATTATATAGATCCCACATTTTATTTCCTATCTAAAGCTCACCTTGTTTTAGAAAATAATGTGTCTCAGCCTGTAGAACCTAGGTTTGACATCAGAAATTCTGCAATTTAATTGGCTGGTCACCATTCAAACTTTTGCATCCTGAGACCATGTCTTGCCAGTGCCAGTAAAGTACAATAAACAATTCAGGTGAAACTTTTTTCTAATGAGTTTTCTGACAAATCATTAAATGAAGAACATGAATTAGTTATCCTGCAACTCAGCATAAAACTGATAAAGGTTTTCATTTCTGGTCCTTGAAATACTGCCTTTATGTATTTAATTACTTTTAACCTAAAGACAGCTGCCTTACAGTTCACTAGCTCTTTGAAATCACACATTTTAAATATCAATGAATAAACACAACATGCATGTTTCATAATTTACAAGAATGAAGAGGAGGGTAGATCTGGAATTTATAAGAATTACAGATTTGGTGCTGCGGTAGTGTTATCGCCTCACAGTAAGATGTTGCCCTGTTTGATTCTCAGCTAGAGCGTCTTCTCTGTGGAGACATGCGTGAATGGGCGTACCTTCGTTAAAGGTTGTGCATCAGGGCTGGCAACTCGGCACGTAAAAATCTACTGCCAATCATTAGTGGACTGGAGTTCCGCTGTGGCGACCCTCACCGGGAAAAGCCGAAAGACACAACAACAGATTTTAAAAATTAACTGAACTCCCATTTTCAAATCTTTTGCAATGAAGGAAATATAAATGGGCCATTAAATGATGTGCTTTTTGGTTTGCAATACGCATGGTTCAGTTATTTATTTAAAAAGAAGCATTGTCTCTAATTCTATAGACCACCTAAAAAGCTAATGACTTAAAGAAGTTGACTTTGAGTAAATGGCAAATAATCTCATGTATAATATTACAGAGTTAATAATATTGTTCCATGAATACAACATAGAGGTTGAAAAGAGCATCGCCACATAAGTATAGCTGTCTCCATGCCTATTGTTTTCAGGATGTAAGAAATTAAACTATGAAAATAAATACTAAATAAAATAATTTTCTGTATTAGTAGCACATAGAATATCTTATTTATTCCATGTGCCTGTCACACATTATGCTAGATTGTGCCAAATACTTAACCACACTGCATGTTCTCATATGCTTAAAGAACACTGGCAGCCGTTCCTTAAGGTAACCCATGGTAACCCATGGTGAAATCAGTAATGAAGCTTTCACTAGAAAAGTAAAGGAAGTGTTCCTGTAATAATCTGCTAACATATTATTTCCAAGAAGTAGGGTAGTATATATTTATTGTGAAAATAAAATAAGAAAAATACCAGTCAAGCTAAGGGATTAGCGTATTATATTGCAAAAATAAAATGTTGCAGTAAAAAAAATTAAGTGATCAGAACAAGAAAGGCAGAATATTTGTTATGAACCTAAATAAAAAATGTCATCAGTAAATTTAGATTTTCGTACTGATGGATGTAGTCTGAATTCTCAAACATTGACTACCCAAGCTTCAACTCAATCATGACCGGAGATCTTCCATAAGAAATCAGTGTCATTGAGTTATCCCAATAGTGACTGGCTTTTTTGTTTTTTTAGCTAGATATTTTTGGTGAATGCAGTTTGAGGATTCTGATCCTTAGTGCATTTGCTTTTGTCTACTCATAGTGGAAGTGTAAATTTGGTTGTCAAACTTAAGGATTATTTATTTTACAAATGTGGCATATAGGTGCATGGAAGTAATTGTTTAACTGTATTCAGCATTCTTCAGACCTATCATCGAGTTCAGTGCCCCATTTGTTATGTATTTAACCAGGTATATCCAACAACTGGAATGTCCGCAGCCCCTGCTTACACTTATCAAGGGTACCAGGACTTGAAAGACATTTGGCTAGCTTTAAAAAGGCCCTAGTGGTCATTAGCCTAGTAAACACCTATGAAACTATGAACCTCTGAACCTAAAATAAAACGTTGTAGACAATTATGTGACACATTATCAACAAGTCCATGCAATACTTGAAATAGCCATTGATTTTGAGAGAGCTTGCTGCAGGCCATCACTTTTGAGTATTACTTTAAATTGCAGACATTGCTTGTGGTGGGTTTTCTAAAGATAATACTGTGTTATTAAGATTGTCCTACATCTGGATAAGTATGAAATGGGTGACTTACTTCTCTCTAACAGTTTGCAATTCTGTCCTTTGACCTTACCATAGGAAATAGTTTGCATGTTGTTTTATTTTTGTTCTACAGCAATGATTCAAATGTTTGGGGCTTTTCCTTACTCCACAGTTGTCTAACCTAGAAGTTATTATAAAAAAAAACTGAAGGGTTGTGGGAAGCTTACCCTCTACTGAACATATTTTTTATTCATCTAATTGAAGACTTGTTGCTCCTGTTTAATCTGGTTTAAGCTTCAGTGAGTTTTCCTTCAAGGAAACAGTAACCACATTTTTTTTTGATTATTTTCTTCCGGCAAATCTGTTCTCAAGATTTTGCTACCAATAGTGTACATGCAAAATAACCAAAACCAAATTTACTCCAACCACACTAAAAAAATATTTTCACTAGTGGCTATGCTTTTTGTATTAGTTATGTCCAAAATAACTTTCCATAGCAGCTGCACTATAGGTGGAAATATAAATCACAAGTTGCGGTCCTGTTAAGATTTTGGCTGTACAACCCACAACAAGTAAATGCCCTATGTCCTGAAGATGTGCTTCTGTTGTTTTTATATATATATATATATATATATATATATATATATATGTGTGTGTGTGTGTGTGTGTGTGTGTGTGTGTGTGTGTGTGTGTGTGAGTGTCTGTGTGTGTATATATAGATAGACCAATATATCGTGTGTGTGTGTATATATATATATATATATATATATATATATATATATATATATATATATATATGTGTGTGTATGTGTGTGTTTGTATGTGTTGTAGTGAAGTATTTTTCAACATGCTTATATTTATGTTTGCACTCTGAAGTAATTTTGAAGATTTCAATACATTTATCAAGAGTGTAGTACAATATAGTATAGACAAAGCCAGCAGTATTCTTGGCAAACAGTGAGAAATCTAACATATTTACACATAATGTGGCCACCTTACTCAAAACGTCCTATTTTTTCTCTCTCTATGTAACAAAATAAACAAGCAAAATAAAAGAAAGAAAGAAAGAAAGAATTTTGTTTATGCATTTGCGTAATGCCAAGTACAAGTCTTTGGACAAATTTATCAAAATTGGAGGAACAATTGGCTTATTATTACTAATCAACTTTAGCATGTAATATTTATTCTTGTGACATAAAAATAAATGCCTTAAAGATTTCAAGTTTCTTTTCTAATTCTCTTATAGCAGATTTATTTGAATTACTGTTCTGTATTACTGATTTGTATTAACTTTGTTATGGCCTTCTTTTGCTAAAGAAACAGTTAAAGATATGGCATTTTAGCATTTCTGTCTCATATTGCAGATAATTTTACTTATTATAGTACATTGATAGAAGTGATACTTCACCATTTAACCAAGATGGCAAGATAGAAATACCCCTGTATTAGTGTATGCCACAGCTCATATGTTTATATGGGTTCCAGGCCACTTAAGTGTTTAAATAAACTAAGTAAGTTAAGTAGGCACCTATCTTGTGAAAATTGCTTGGTGGTTAAGGAGATGAACATGAAAATACAAATATTTTGAATTAGAAGTGTTTGTTTTCAAAACACTTTTTTTTCATACAGTTGAAAAAAAAATCAAAACATTTTGTATCACACTATAAAATTCCTATAACATATCAGCTTTTCAGAAAGGTCAACACTAAGAAATCATCAACCCACCAAAGTGTGAATGATTCATTTTTGTATTTTTCTCAAAATACTGGCCTTTAAGTTGAACCCTTAATCTACATAAATACCAGTGAATGAAATAAGGAAACAATTTAGCATGAATTATCAAGATGACATTGCACTAAGAATGCAATTTTCTACAACAAAATTAACAAAAAATGCTAGATAAAGTGTTCCAAACAGCTATGTAGCTATGAATGAGGTTAAGAGTTTCTATATAATAATTCTACATCTGCAAAAGGAGTAAGCATATTGATTTGCTCACATGGAATCAAACAATTCTCTACTGGACAAAGAATGAAGGTAGCAAAGCATGTTAGGTGCAAGTATTGTGATGTAGCTGCTATTTTCTAACATGTATTTGCAAACCTGTTGACATGCAATTGCAAACAATGAATGCAAGAAAAAAAAAGCAAGTCAACTATATCCATAACAGTTGTTGCTAACTGACTGACTGACTACCTACCTGATTTACTGGAGCCATACTTTTTTATCACTGATCAGAGTATCAAACACAAAAGACCATTGGTGTCCAGTCATTGCTAAAGTGAGAGAAAGTGAGTGTTTCACTTTCACATTACCACCTTCTCCATCTTCTCCATGTTTCTGCAGTTTCAGAGCTTGACTAGATAGATAGATAGATAGATAGATAGATAGATAGATAGATAGATAGATAGATAGATAGATAGATAGATGATATCTGTTTTTTGTTTAAAAGCACACAGGATTTTATATATTTTTTTGTTTGTTTGAATCATTGTGTTTTGATTAAATGAGACACAGTTATTCATGATGAATCCCTGATTAACAAAATATGTTTCATTAATGGAATGAAGACACATCATTCTTTGGTTATATTACACTTGCAAAAGGTGCAATTGCTTGATGCAGAAATACAAAAACATATACTTCAGTTCTATTACAACTGATGCACCCTTTTCCCGACAGAATACTCAGAAATCGAAAAAAGCTACCATGTAATATGAGAAACAATGCTAGTGGATTACTCTTGCAATCTAAGGAAGGAACACACTTTAAAATCATGTTTTATAGGGGTAAGAAGTGCTGCAGCTTGGAGAAAAAACAAAGCACAAATATAGGGAAAAACATTTTATACTTTTTTCCAAAATGATGAAAAGTTGGAGTGAAATCAATAAAATACTACATTGTATGGGGCAGAGTTGCCACCATGAGGTGAAAGGATGATTTGCCATGGAGGTGTATTAAGGGATTTGGCAGCACACCCATCTCACACCCCACCCTCTATTAATAATCTCTTATTCACAGCTGTCATACCTTGGACAGTCTGACACTTTGCAAGCTGTTATTAAGAATTTGCAAGGGCTTATAGGAAACTTGTAAATGTTCTATCAAACTTTTCTGTATCTAAAGTGTAATTCACCTTTAAAAAACATAATAGTTTCACAATTGTATTATTTATAAGTGGTCTATAAATGCCTATGATTGTGATAATCTGTAGAAAGCTTGTCAACTGTTCCATGTTTTCCAATGTGTTTTAAAGACTATTTTGTTTCAAATACCCAAGCTTTTAGGTCCACCTTCCTTTCTTCTGGTCCTGGCAGCATGTAGAGGTACTTAGAGTACAGCTTTTGAATATGTTGTGGAAGTGGAAGCATATTTGGACTATGCTAATTAGATAAGAGTGATCTCAATATGTCACTATCCACCAAACCCCCAAAGCTGGAGTTAATGAAATGACAGCTGAGATCAAAAACATGGACTTCACAACTCCATGCTAATTGACAACTAAAATTAAAAGGCTGGAGCAGGAAAGTGAGAAAGAAATATTAATTAAAACTGTGTCAGAGTTAGTGGCATACAGGGGGACATTCCTTAGTCTTGGCTTAGTTATTAACTATATTTTTTCAGCAGATGGATATACAATGAATTAATCTTTCTCTCTCTCTCTCTCTCTGTGCTTTGTGTGTGTGTGTGTGTGTGTGTGTGTGTGTGTGTGTGTGTGTGTGTGTGTGTGTGTGTGTGTGTGTGTGTGTGTGTGTGTGTGTGTGTGTGTGTGTGTGTGTGTGTGTGTGTGTGTGTGTGTGTGTGTAAATCTTTTCTTACAGATCCTTTCTTAGTCATGATAAAAGACCTAATATGATACAGGGAACTGAAGTTACGATTTTGCTATGGAATGGATCTCTGTGAAACTCTGTGATTATGCTATTAATTGCAGAAATTGCAAATGTACATTTCTTTTAGGGTTGCGCATCTTCTCCACGAGTAAGAAAAATCTCTCCCTGTTACCTCTAATGCTGAGAAGCATCTAATCTCAAATTTTGAGAATTCTTTTTGGACATTATTTGAGAATGTGCATAGTACAGGTCATACTGAGGAAACTCACTGGGTACCTCTCAGTTATCCCTGATT
The DNA here is from genome assembly GCF_019279795.1 of Protopterus annectens. NCBI lineage: Eukaryota > Metazoa > Chordata > Ceratodontiformes > Protopteridae > Protopterus > Protopterus annectens. The sequence goes on from NC_056739.1 coordinate 1,877,088,264, forward strand.
TTGGTGAACATCCCTTAGTTGTCTCCTTTCCACACAAAATTTTCCCTAAAAATATACATGCTGTCCTCATCATATGTAAATTCAATCCGGTAAATAAAGAACAAAGGAGAAATATCAAAATTTGTCAGACAAAATAGTCAGCAAATGTTGCTATAGCATCAAAACATAACCACAAAATGTGCGTGTGTGTGTGTGTGTGTGTGTGTGTGTGTGTGTGTGTGTGTGTGTGTGTGTGTGTGTTTCTGTGTGTGTGTGTGTTTCTGTGTGTGTCTGTGTGTACTTTACAGAATTAATTTCTCAGTCAATACATGCTGACTTAGGCTTTAGCTCTTCTGGGAACCTGAGCTAATTAAAGTGGTTAAGGAAATAATGAATAAAATGAACATTTTCTTTTTTATTTACTAGAGTATTGCACTTTATAAGCAATCATAAGGTTAAATCTCTCATTTTCATGGCACGTGTCCTAACATGTCTTCTACTGTTCCTTGTTTTGCTAGTAATCACATTGCTGTGCCTCACCTGCTTTGTGACCCTTAAGTTGCCCTTAATGCATGTACACAACATGTCCCTGTGGTTAGAGAACCCAGTATTTGCCATCTGTAGCTATACAAGATGATCTGTTTTCAATCGTGTTTACTTTGAATATGTTCTGGTCTGTCTTTTTGAGCTTTTTATGTATCCAAGCTACTGAGATATGTGTGGATCATAGTAGGATACCACTAGGTCATAAACCATCTTGTGAAATATTTTAATCAGGCCCTTACAGAGCAAATGAAATAATACTTTTATTATAAGGATATTAATTTACTTCATAATGGGGAAAGTTGTACATAGCTCCCTTTTCGTTGGTTTTACTTTTTTTGTGTGCAACATTAAGCAGCATTATTAGAATACATTTTTAGATGCCTACCACTAAGGACGATTAAACAGCTACACACTGTAATAATGTTCAAACAAAACTTAATTGGCTTGTTTAAATAAAATAAGAGTAAAGAAAGGGAGTTATATTTTACTGAAAAAAATACATTCTAAAAAATGCCGCTGTTAGCTGGATTAAGTATTATCTGCAAATAGATATAGCACCTATAAAATGGAAATTTTACATTACACTTGTCTGTCTGAAACAGCAGAAGTTAGGTGAACTCATATCTTCATGTTTTGGCAGTTCTTTCTCCTCTAGTATTGGTTTGCAGTGCAAACTCATTCCCTCGCACTCTCAAGTAACCTATGACTTTTGCATTATCTGACAGGATTAACTTCCAGTTGCTAAAATATGTAACATTACAGACTGTCTGCAGTACTGTCCCGCAAAAGACATCTGGAATGCCACCATGGCAAATAATTCCAGCTGTGGCCTTTCTTAAAAAAGGATGCGTAGATGTCTTATGTGCAAAATGATAAGGAATGTAAGCTTCATACTTTCAGACAGATGCTCCTAAAATGTCCTTTTCTTTTGTAAAGTTTGTTTCATTCATTTCATGTCAAAACTGTGCATCTTCTATGCCCAAACCAACAAAAATAGATTGCCAGCAGACATTTCACGGTTTACAGTATTGATTGTTCTTTAAAATACCATACCTTCAAGCATGAATTGCAGCATTGTTTCAGTGGGGGTGGGGCACAATCACAAGGGTCTGGGTAAACTGCAGAAAATCAAGAAATCCTCAGGTTTAACATAATTTCTTTGGGGCGAGATGCACAGTTTTGATAAGAAGCAACTTCCTTTTAATCAATTAATGAATTCATATTTATGTAATTCTGCTGATTACAAAAGTTGTAGATGGTTTCTGAACATAAAAGCATATGCAACAATGCAAAGTACAATAATTATGTGTGGAGTAGAGGCAGGAATTGTTAGTAATCGGTCTTTTTCAGAATGGCTTTATGACCACTATTTTGGATCCAGGTGAATAAATAAGCATCAATATAATGTAAACTCATGTAGGGGTGTTGTAATGCCAATATGCACAGGCAAGGTATCTGAGGAAGAAGTCAAGCATATGATGATGCTCCCTGTTAATGCAATTGAAATTGGCTTTGAGAATTGCAAACCACACTGCAGTTAATCTGTAGGTAAGGCTGTAGTACAGAAAAGGAGGACAAGTCTAATTATACAGCTTTTTCACAAACAGATTTGCAGGCAAGAATAAGAGCTGGCATGACTGTCTGAGGCATGGATAATCTGTATAATCTGGGACAGTTTTTCCATAAAGATTTAATAGCCCTAATAAACTTATTTTTGTTCATGTTGGTGGTGATCATCAGTTGTTACTACATAAGAAGATGAAAATGACCTCAGACTTTCTTCCATATGTGCATATATGCATAACAGGCAACAAACAGGAATGACACCATTAACTATTTAAACTGCAGTAAATCAAGACTCACTTTCCCCTTGTACATCAGTGTGTGTTCATGGACTGTTTAAGTGTTCTGCTTCACTATGTTTCTTGTGCAGAGTGCTCAAAGGTATTTATAGTAAGTACAATAGTGGTCAGAGAAAAGGAAACTATTAAATACCCAACAAGACACAGTATACATTGAAACATGTATATAACAACTGAAAATGTTTTTGATTTCTATGTCCTCAATCTAGAGGGAATATATTGGTGTCTAGTTTGCATATAGTGCATAATCCATAGACTGTCACAAAAACAAATTGGTCAGCTTTGAAGGGCATGAAATGTAATATTCATTGGTAGCTCAGATGAAAAAACTTGTTTAACACTTTGTACTTGTCTTGCAAAGAGACAGACCATTAGAAAAAGAAACCATGCAAGGTCAATTATTGTAATAGAGGGTGACTTCCAATGTGATGCATTCCTACAATAACTACAATAATGGCTCTACCTCTATGAGAGATTAGTCATTATAATGAAGACCAATCATAGCTCTGGACAACTATTCAAGCAGTTTCCATGAGTCAACCTTGACTTGACAGCATGTAACAACAAATTTGCATGTTAGTATCTGATAGTGACAGATATATAGTATCTTCTTGAATGCCTTGAGCCCACAATTAGGAAATATGAAACCTACTAAACTAGAATGGAAGCCAAGTAAAAGGGTGAAGAGTTTTCCTTATGCTTGTAGATGATTATTTGTTGATACTGGAATGTACTGTTCAAATCCTAGGACCAGCACTAGATATATTTATGGAATTTTGATCTATAACTAGACTCTATTACAATCAAACCCAATCAATCCTGGTGTATTTAGGGAAAAGTAAGTGAGGGTTACTGTGGGTCAGTTAAGAAAAATACTTTTCCACAATATGAAGGACTAGAAGTGGGAATAACTTATGCAGAAAAAATATTTATTTATTTATTAGTTATGTATTTATGTGTCCTTTGGTAGCTGGTAAGGTCCAGCTGAGACAATGACCAATTTTCAGCTGAGGTCTGGGGAAAACTACACAACGGATTCAAAAACATTTAAACAGCATGTGTTTACGTGGCTGTATAGGGCATTTGTGTACTACTCTGCAGAGGAGTCATTGTTGGTTGTGTTAGTAGGGGCTTTGAAACTTTTTATACCATTGCTTATAGGTTCATAGGTTTATATGTGTTTACTAGGCTAATGACCACAAGAGCCTTTTTAAGCCTAGCCATGCATCCCAAATCTCTGACAAGTCCTGATACCCTTGTAAGTGTAAGCATGGGTCTGGGAGATTAACCATTTACAGGTTACCTGTTTGCATCATAGACATAGGTGCCAAACCAAGGATGAATTTCCGGTTTCCCATGCAATTATTCAAGTTGCACTTGAATTGGATTAGGGAGGAACTCTGCTTCACATGGGTGGGGATCCTATTCCATAGATGGGGTAGTCTCTGGGATGCATACTTATCTTTAGAACAGGTAATTCTGATACTGTTTGTTTTGTGGATATGCAAGAGTTTCATCAGAGAGGGGTCTGACAATGCCCTGTATGCCAGGAATAGATCTCCCCTCAAAAGCCTGTAGGAGACAGAATACAGGGATAGGACCTTGAGGCAGTCTGCATAGGACATATTACTTATGCCCTGTATTCTTTTAGTGAGAAACCTCTGTGGACATTCCAGTTGTTGGATATGCCTGGTTAGGTACATACCAAAGGAGGCATTGCACTCAATGATAAATCTAATGAATGCCAAATACAGTGGAACCATGACTTCCTTGGACTTAGATGCCATACATTTATTTATAAGTTGCGCAACATAGAATGATTTCCTCACCACTGTAGACACGTGATGACCAAAGGCTAGATTACTATCCATGTGTGTCCCTAAGTCCCTGACTACTGGGTTAACTCTAAGGGGTGTGTTGTCAATATGATAGTTAAAAGGGATGGCTGACTTCTCAAAGGATGCTATTATGCATTTCTTGGCATTTAGCTTTAGTCCATGACTCTGACACCAGATGTTTGTCTGTGTCAGCCCCTCCTGGAGAACACTTGTGTCAGTGTGAGATTCAATGACAGCTCCTAATTTGCAATCATCTGCAAATTTAGTTAACCAGAAACCACTGACATTGGCCTTGACTTCTGAGAAGTAAATGCCAAAAAGGAGCAGTCCAAGGACTGATCCCTGAGGGACTCCACTTGTGACTGGCCTCTTTGTAGCGGTGGACTCCCCAGTTCTAACTTCCTGGATCCTGTCTGTGAGCCAATTGGCTATCCACCAAGTGACATAAGAGTTTGTACCTAACCTCTTGAGTTTGTCAACAATGCCCGAGTGGGTTATTGTGTCAAATGCCTTGGCCAGGTCAAGGTAGGCAGTGTGAACAATTCTGCCCTCATCCATTGCTTTGGTGACCTTCTGAAAGAAGTCCACCAGGTTGAGCAGGTATGATCTACCCTTAACAAAACCAAACTGGGTTGGGTCCAGTGTCTGGAGATTTACTATATCTCTGTTGATCAACTCCATGATAATTCTTTCCATGGCTTTACATATAAGACTAGTGAGACTTACGGGTCTGCAGTTTCCAGGGTCTGTAGATGGCCCACCTTTGTTCAGAGGGATGACTGTTACCTTCCTCCATTCGTGAGGCACGAAGCCTGTTTGGAGGCTAGAGTTAAATAGTAATTCCAGAGGCCCTGATAGGTCATGTTTCATGCTATTTAGAAGGCATCCTGGGATATTGTCTGGGTGCATTGATGCAGTGCCGTTGGTCTTAGAGAGAGCATTAAGGACCTGTTCCTTAGTGATAGTAGGGGTAGTTATATTTGATGATATTTCCTGAGGGAAGGTTGAGGGGGAGAGAGGAGTAAAGTTGGAGCTAAATTTATCAGCCAGGAGGTTTGCTCAGTAAAGGTGGCTCCATTTACAATGAGCTCTGCACACAATTGTGTATTGCCTTTGAGGTTGCAGACATAGCTAAAGAATGCATTGTGGTTATCCTTGGCCTGGTAGGCCAAACTTACCTCAAGTTTTGTTTTGGTAGACTTAGTAGGCTATAGTTTGCTTTGGAGAAATGTTTCAGTTTTTATTTTCTCCCATGGAGGTGTTTGGTCTGATCTTTACATCAAATGAGACAGAATTATGGTCTGACCTTACCAGGGAGGGAAACACAGGGGATATTGCAGTGGCCCCCCATGTTGATGAGCATTAGGTCTAGGACACTTGAGCCCCTTGTGGGGGTGCAGGCCAACTGTTCCAGGGCATTTGAATTAATGAAGTTTAGGAACCTTGTAGTGATCATTTTTGTGCTTTGGTGAGTCACTCAGTCAATGGAAGAATAGTAGAAATCTTGCATGACCAAGGTGTTTGTCTGTATGCTGAGCGACTCTAGCAAGTTCAGTAGGTGGTGTGCTTCTCCTGGTTTATGGTGGTTGTCCTGTAGCTGGCGATGACGTGGTAGAGTATTTCACCTATAGTTATTTAGACCTGGAGCAGCTCAATAGAGTCATAGTGTTTTACAGTCTCAAGGTGTATTTGGATTTAATGAACATGGATACACCTCCACCTTTGGTTCTTTCATGCTTGATTTGGGGTCTGAACATGTGAAAGGCATTGTAGCCTTGTATGGCCGGGGTGCTCTCTGCAGCCTTGAACCAAGTCTCAGTGACTGCACAGATGTCAGCACTTTCCAAGGTGAGGAGTGCTTCCAGGGAGTGCAGTTTACTGTTTCGGCTCCTAGCATTAAGCAGCATCACCTTGAGTTTGTCTCTAGTGGATTTCTTTACATCAGAAATGTTGTTGTTTTGACATTGCTTAAAAATGGCACTATTGGGGAGGCAAGAATCTTTGCCAGTATCTGAAAGCCTTAAGGAGATAGGTGAAGGCCATCTCTAGCAAAGGAGCATGTTTTTTTCAACCATGTCTTCCCAGGCTGACAGATACTGGATCCCCCCTGTAGTGACACCAGAAGCTAAGCCTATTATTGAAATCAATCATTTCTGTCTGAATTGTGGCATCATCCTAGGTGAAGGTAGAATGCTGCTCAGGGCTAGGGATATACCTGCCTGGGACACATAATTTGAGAGTTCAGCCACGTCTCTCTTTATATAGTCCAGGCAGGTATGTCTCAAGTAATTCACTCCATTATGTACTATGACAGAGTCATAATGGTAATTGTATTGAGTGACTTGATTGCATACATGATTGCATACATGATTTGATGGATCCTGCCACCTGACAGGCAGCTGACCATGGTCTTCTCCTTATTCATTGTGGTGAGAGGGACATCTGTGTGTCTCACTATTCAGTTACCTATGACCAGGACATTAGGTTTTGAGGTGTTTTACTGAGACACTGATATGTGTATTGTTATGTGCAGTGGTGGATTTTGTCTGTGTACAAGTATATGTAGGTTGCTTGTGCTCATGAGGTCTCTGGTCCTTTGGTATGCTCTTAGTGAATACCTACACATATGTGGGTTTATGTGTCTTGACCTTATCTTGTTGAGTGGAAAGGTGTGTGTGTGTTTGCTGACAACCTGTTTGATGTCTTGTTTCTGATTCTAGTTTCATAGAATAGTTACATCTCTCATATACTGTATTTGTTTGCTTCAGAAGCAAGTGGTTGTCATTTGGGAAACAAACTGTCCATAGTAGCAGGTAATCGCTGAGTACTAATTTGTGAGAAAGGCAATTTAGATCTTCTATTTCCTCTTTTGCACTGGGATTAACAAGGGGACATAATATTCAGAGGACCAGGGATGAAAAGTGTGGGGATGCTGCACAGTGCTCAGCAGGGTTGCCTGCAGGACAGAATTGCTCAGCTGGGTTGCTTGCAGAGCAGCAAGGAAGCCTGGGAGGGTTTCGCTTACTGGTATCTAGGGGAAAAAAAATGATTTTTGGAGTTTGGTTCTATACAGGGCACTGCTAAACCCTGTTGCATGGTGCACAGCTATGTGCAAATGTGAGGCTTTTATGCAGGTGAATTTAAAAGCTTTAAACTAGTCTGCCAACAGATAATCAGACAATGATCCTTCCTCCAGCAATCCCCAGCTCAGACAAGTCTATCTCCGCACTCTTCTGCCACAAGGGTGCAGGGGAGACCTTCTTAATATAAGATGGCTGGGTTTGAGTTCATGTGTATGAAAAACAAGCAGGATTCAGCAAGTCTGGATCTAGTCTATGCTAAAAGGAATATTTCATTGCAGGACAATAGCAAATAATGGTAATGCTATGTCCTAATCTGAAACCATGTTGAGTGGGGGTACGGAGGTTGTTTGTACGTGAGCCATTAATTGATAATGGATGCATTCTTCAAGGATTTTTGGAAGAGGAGAAAGAATGGTAACAGGTCTAAAGTTTGATATATCATTGGAGTTACCTACCTTGTGAAGTGGGATGATGTGATTTTTTTTTTCATATGGTTGGCACATGTGATTCCTAAATAGACCTATTTATGAGAATGGACACTGGAAAGGAAATTGAGCCGGCTGCTACTTTTAGGAAATTAGCAGGAATTTCATCTGGAGCTAGTGTATCTGGTATGATTTGTTTGAAGTATTGCTTAATTGTTATGTTGAATACTGATCGAAAGGAGAAAAAGTTGAGTATTCATGGAATTGTGAGGAGAAGCTGAGTGTGAAGCTAGTTTACAGGAAGTCTATTTGTTTTTAGTTTGGTTGTGAAGTAGTTTAGTGATGTGAGAGATAAAGATTTCATTTAAAGCATTAGCTGTTTCTTCCAGTGACCAGTGGGGGTTGTGGTTTGGTTGTCCATTTGAGCCAGGGTGTAGTATTTTAGGTATGATGGCCCAGAATTGTCTTGATATCTGATCTGCAACTTGGAGTAATAAAGTTTTTTGTCATGTTTAATCTGGTATTTGGCTTTATTCTGTATATATTTATATTGTTTAAGACTGCACCTGGCAGTATCATAGTTTGGCCAAACCAAAAAAAAAAAAAAAGAGCAAGCTGAGCAGAATTTTTGATGGCAGAAAATAATTTTTATTCAGTTTAGCTTTTATTAGTGGTGTATATATTACTCTAAGACAATTAGAGATTAACATTAATAATGTTAGAGAAAGTTTTTATATATTACGGTTACATAACAAGAGAAACTAGGGAGACAGTATGTGTGTGTGTGTGTGTGTGTGTGTGTGTGTGTGTGTGTGTGTGTGTGTGTGTGTGTGTGTGTGTGTGTGTGTGTGTGTGTGTGTGTGTAGGGGGGCTTTGATGCACTATTCTAATGGGAAGGTGAATAGATTACATTTGAAAAAGGTACTATTAACTGGAAGTTTTATATGCAATGTTATGTAACATTTATAGGTAAAGTTCTATATTGATTGGTTAGAGAGTCTTTCTATGCAGAAAGGAAAAATATACATTACAGCTGCATAAGTAGGCAACTTAGAGAGAGAGAGAGTGTGTGTGTGTGTGTGTGTGTGTGTGTGTGTGTGTGTGTGTGTGTGTGTGTGTGTGTGTGTGTGTGTGTGTGTGTAAGTGTGTTTTAATGTTAATGGAAGGGTAAATAACAGGCAGATTACATTTGAAAAAGACACTATTAAACTGGGACCGGAGTTAAGGGGTCGGCACTGACTATGTCCCAAGTCACGTGTGCATACCTATAGTGACCTGTACAGAAATAGTCAAACTCAAATAAAATTAATGATTGGACTTAAGATTATTTGCAACAGTGATTAAAAAAACAATAACATGCAAAGCTGCTTATGCAGGCTGAAATCTTGCTTAACCTCATTGGCAGGTACCACTTGTTCTTTTAGCTTGCTAAGTGACAGCACTCACAGGATAAAGAGGTGTAGCTGGGCCTGACACAGACCTTTATCTATGACAACAGATGAAAAAGCAGAGAAAAAAATATTGATTGAGAATTAAATTTCAATGATTAACTACCAGTGTGAATGTAATAGAGAAAGTCTGATTGTGTTATAAATCCAACCTTTTCTATGTGCCCACTGAAACAGCTTTGGCTAAGAATACTGAGACACCAGCAAGCAGAAAACCTCAGGAGAAGGTAGAATAGACAGAGCTCAAGCATAAGAATTATGCCGACTAAAGTTAGTCTAGATAAGGCTACTTTTTTTTGTCAGAAATTTAACATAATACTCAACAGAATAACAAGGCAGACCTCTCTGCAAAACTTGTCCAAAAAGGACTTTATTTGCAAACCTTCAGGGTCTTTAACAACTCAGACTACTTGCTACTTATCTTTCCCCAAAATGAATCATCCACCACTTTCACTACAGAGACCTCCATTGACTATCTCCACTTTCTACTTTAAGACTATAAAATGTAATGATATTGCAGTGTTCCTAGTCAACATTCTTACAGATGACCCACTTACATTAGATTACCATCAGATTTCCTTTATTATTTTATGTCAAAACTACATCCTGCAACTTTTTAAACACTTCTGTTTCTAAAATATCTTCCTTATTCAAGGGATTATAGCCAACAAATGAAACATAGCCAATGTCAAACATTTGCTCAAGACCTCCGAACTCTATTCTATGAACCTCACATCTATTATTTGCTGTATTTTAGAAAAATTAATTTATCACCAAGTGTCTGATATATTCAGACCTTAACAAGTAATCAGCATGTTTTTTGTCAGGGAGGAGAAAAGTGACTATACTGTGCTCCTTTACTGATGAGTTATCATAGATCCAGAATAGTGACATGCTCACAAGCTTCCTCTTCATTGATCTCAGAAGTACTCGGCCTAGTCAGGCACTCTGCTACTATCCTTCATACTTATAATTGGGATCAGTGTTTTTATGCATTTCTGTGATGCCTACTATTTAGTACTTTTCAACACCACAGCATTTGTAAATAACTATCAAGGTTTAGACTTCTTCACCTTTTCTAACCGTAGGCTGAACCTAAAAACAGGTCCACTTGTATCAGTTTTCTGCCCCAATTAACTAACTAACTGAACAACATATAAGGCCAACAAGCACAAAATCAAATTAATATTCTTTAAAAGAATGGTTGAAACCATGTTAATCACAGCCTTATATAGCAATAGTAGCTGTAACAACAATGGCATTACCATATCCACTACACATGGTGAAAAGCATTGCAATTACAGAGTAGCACTGGCTAGCCAGAATACCTCTGAACAATTTAGTCCTGTGAAATAAGGAATGGAACATCGATAAACCATAGGCCTATACTCCAGTCCTGATAGGGGTTGGGTAGTTGCCCCATTTTACTCGACTTGTATAGTACTCAGTGTAGGTCAACTAATAAGCATACATAACAAAGAAAAAAAACAGCGGGATAACATTTTTTTCACAAAAAATGTTAACATAAAGATAGTTTCAGGGTCTTTGCATCTGAAATGAAACATGGGACTAATTAAAAATGACAGCCTAGTATAGGTTCATAGGTTCATAGGTAGGTGGTAGGCTATCTGCCCGAAGGCATTTATAAGCCTAGCCAGAATATGTTGGCTTTCACCCACCCCTTAGATTAGTTCCCTGTGCCTCTGTCCAGCAGAGCAACTGAAGTGATCCCTTATTGCGTCTTCCGTATTTAGGGGACTACCACCTATGTGGTAGTTTGTGGGTACTTTTTTTTTTCCAAAGGGGATGACTATGCACTTTTTAGCATTTAGCTTGAGGCCATGATTTTGACACCAGGTATCTGTCTCAGTGAGACCCTTTTGGAGGATGTCTCTGTCAGCCGGAGTGTCAGTTATAGCCCCTAGTTTGCAGTCATCTGCGAACTTGGTCAACCATAGTCCTCCTGTGCATGCTTGTACCTCTGAGAAGTGTATGCCGAACAGGAGGGGTCCTAGGACTGAGCCCTGGGGAATGCCACTTGTAACCGGTTTAGAGTCAGACCTAGCTCCCGCAACTCTTACCATGTGGGTTCTGTCCATGAGCCAGTTGGCAACCCATCTTGTGATGTAGGGGTTTATGTTCAGGCTGGTGAGCTTGTCTATAATACCAGAATAGGAATGGTGTCAAAGGCCTTCGCGAGGTCTAGGTAGGCTGTGCGTACCACCTTTCCCTCATTTATAGCCTTGGTAACTATCTCAAAGAAGTCCACCAGGTTTAGGAGGCATGATCTGCCCTTAACAAAGCTGAACTGGGTAGGGTCCAGTGTTTGGAGGTTCCCAATTTCTCTGTTAATGAGTTCCATGATGATGCACTCCATTGCCTTGCAGACCAAGCTAGTCAGGCTTATAGGGCGATAGTTCCCAGGGTCTGTTGTGGCTCCACCTTTGTGGAGTGTAATAACCATTGCTCTGCGCCACTCTATGGGTACATAATCTGTGGAGAGGCTGAGTTTGAACAGTGTATTTAGGTGAGGGTTTAGTTTGTCTTTGAGCTCATGTAGGACGCAGTCTGGGACACCATCCAGTCCCATTGATGCTGTATTTTTGGCTTTGGAGAGGGCTGTTTTAACCTGAGTGTCTGTGATTTCAGGGACTCTACATTCCTCTGGTATGGTTATGGGCCATTTTGGGGGTGAGAGGGGGTGTAGTTTGTGCTGAACCTGTCTGCCAAGATGTTGGCAATATCGGTCAGTTCAGTGTATTTTGTACCATTCTGTACTAACTCCGAGCAGATCTGAGCATGGTGGGATAGTATAGGAGGGATATAACCTGGGTGACATCTAAGGTATTGATTGACAAGATAAAACACACCATACATGAGAAATGTAGAAATATTTGGAAAGAGGCAGGTGTAAAAACATGGACCAGATAATAGCTAAGGATAAATATGTATCCCAGCAGAGTCTAGCAAAAAGCTTTTCTTTTGTACAGGCAGCTAAGACCTACTGCAAAATCCCAGCTGAATCCACTAAAAAGTTTTGAGTGCATATAGGCAGTTTAGACTTACAAAACAATCAGTGGTCATCTTAAATAAACATAAAGAGAATGTACACTCATAATGTCATGAACTTGTATTATTTGAATTTCACCATGACAAAAAAATGTGTCACAGTCAGAAAAGAAAGGTATAACACAATTTACTTATGGAAAAAGTAAGTAATAACAAAGAATAAAGTGATTTAGGGCACATGGTAAAGGCAGGAGGATATCTGGGTATGACTGATAAAAGTTTGGAAACAGGCAAGGATATTTAATGAACTGAATATCACTGGGGACTAACATGAACACAATTCTAGTGAAAAGGCTGATAACCAGATTCTAACAGCTGGAAAAGTAAATCATTTGGAAATGACTTGTGTCCAATGTTTTTGAAATTTACAAGGACAGAAACACTGGTAGTCACAGTTCAGACTATAATAGGGGCACATTGTCACTGAGGAAATTAAACTCTCATAGGAAGGTTGTGTATTTCAAATCAGTTGCAAGCAGCAAATATATCAGCTATACTTATTCTGGTTAAACTGGTATTGTAGCATACAGATGACAGTCATAGCCGGAAAATGAAAAACAAGCTGCAGAAATAAAAATGGAATATGAATAGAAACTTATAAGGTACTGCGGAAAATTCAAATATGATAAATGGAAATAAACAAAGCAAACATCCAGAATGAACATGGTAAAGGATTTTATTCTTTCTTCAAAATCGTTCTTTAAAGTTCACAGCCAATGTGATATATCAGGCAAAGGATAGAGGTGCACAGCACGGTTTTGTGGTGTTCCTATAATTCTATAATTCTACTGGTTTACAAGTGTAATTAGTGGCCCATCATTTCTATATAGTTCGACATTTTCATATCTTATACATTTTTGATTTAGATTTTTTGTCCATTTATTTAACTAAAAAATATTATTCAGTGAAAGAAAGGAAAATGATGAGTGCTTGCTTCAAATTCTAAAGTTGTAGGAAAACCTACTCCAACAGACCACTGCATTTTGTTTTCCATACATTGGCGAATGATGCCATGGAAATATGCAGGAAACAAAGAACAGTTTAAACAACTGGCAACCTGTTTGCCAACCCAGCCATTTTTCCTGCCTACAGTGCCATTGAAGATGCCACATTACTTGCATTTCCATGGTAACTAATTTTTGGACACAGTGAAGGTAGACAGGATATTGTTCAATTGTAATTGTCTGTTCACTGTAACATATTACTCAAAGTAGTAAATAATCCCCACAAGATTAAAAGTGATGGACAACACACAGCAGTAGGGGGGATATTTGTCCTCCTTGACACCATTTTCATCTTATCAAATACAAAAGTTCGACTGAAAAAGAGCAGACTGTAGCCAGACACACTGGAACTGACCTGAATCTCAAACGGAATAGGTTAAGGCTTCTAAAAGTGTAGATAAGAGCAAATCCTGGATTATAGAACAATGGCAAAAGAATGCATTCTGTCAGCTGAATTGCTGGGGATAAACTTTGCATTTAAAAGCCAGGTAGAAGTGCTGAGGGAATCTAAACATTTTATTCAGGGCAAATATAAACAACCAAGAACACATTAGCACTCAGAGACTTTGGGTCTCACAGCAAAGCAGGTGATGCAATTAAGCTGCAGAATTTATGGAAATAAACTTTGTGTCTGAAATCCTGCCAGAAATTTGGAAGGAGTCTGACGTCTTACTTATAGTTGAGAGAGATCTGAGCACTGACTATTAATATTCACAGCACAGTTTCAATTTGCATAACACTTTTTAATTTTGCAGTTAAGCAGCTTTGAAAACATGTATAATTAAAAAGCTACCCTTATCTGTGTAATAAAACTTAAGGTGGAAATCTTGACCTTTAAGCATCTCTTCTTGGAGAGCTGAAGTCTCCATCCTTAAAAGTGGATGTCATTTTCTTAGCTCAGGGAGACTAGGTTAAATCATGATATCCAGACAGATAAAATCTACATAAATGCAGAAATGATTGGTGGGATTAAAAAAGGCCTAGCATGATCAGCAACCCCAAGATGAGTGGACAACCACTCACAGATACTGTTTTTGATTCAGAGACAAGCCCATTGTGGTGATTTTATGCATTCGGTAGATTCACCACAGTGGGCTATTTCCACAACGCTGCTGCATCCTAATGAGGCATTCATGGGGGTAACTAATGGTAATTAACCATGTGCTATCCCCAAAAATGCATGCAAGAAGGCAGTTATGCAGCTGAGTGATACAGGGAATCACTCAGCTGGACAAATTATTAGGGCCAGCCCTGTTAGTTAACATGGCCAAAATGCTACATTTCTACATTACTTTACAAAGAACACAAGTAGCGGTGAGAGTCTGTGTGTGTGTGTGTGTGTGTGTGTGTGTGTGTGTGTGTGTGTGTGTGTGTGTGTGTGTGTGTGTGTGTTTGAATGAAAATCACTTGTGTGTGGAAGAGAACATGAAAGGGGTTCCTGTGCCAATGTGATGCAATGCATTGCTCTTTCTGTATCCTAGGCCATGATTTTTTTTATTTTATTTTTCACCATATTTGAATTCAAAATTAAATTTGATCTGTAAAGCAAGAATAATTATAGACAAAACAATGTTTAAATTATGGAGTTTCAAAACCAAGAAATCATGAACAGAATCATGGGGAAGTAATTTTATTTTTTAGTGTTTGACGCTTCATCTGACATTACATTTAGCATTATTTATATACCACTTTGTTGCATTATGTCAGAAACTGGAGCACAAATAATGTTTTCTCGTAAATTTCACTTTATAGAAATATCTCATTCCTGACTTTAATTCTGTTTTATTGAAAATAAAAAAAAATCCATTTCATTTCCACATCAATATTAATAGCAGTTGCAGTATTTGTTTAGAAAAATTAAGACAAAAAATCATAGCTAATTGTGATGTCAAATGAACTAATCATTAACACTTGATAACTGCCAAGAATATAGCATTTATTGTCCTGAGGTGAAACAGCAGGTGATTAATGTCTTAGCAGGTCAATTATCAGATAATTCTCATGTCAGATAGTTTGAAACCTGTTAGAAGTTTGAAGTGAAAATTGATCTGTGTTGGAATATCTGGCCTTCATACTGCCTTAGAAAAGAGAAGCTTAACATTAATCAAAAACCTTGGGAGGGTTAGCTATGTGTTCTTGCATGCATGAATGTCACTGACACATTACAGTAGCAAAATCATGGATGTTAAAGGTCATGGGTAACAAAGTGATGTTGCAGGACAAAGCAACTCTTGGAAAGGTTGAATCCCAGCATGCTATTCTGCTGGAGAGGCATAGCAAGTATACAGCCGATGATTGCTGTGTAAGTCTTTTGACACTGAAGGGGCAAGAGCCAAAAATCAGCTGACATTATGGCTAAGGTTACATGTAATAGAGCCTGGCAGAATAAAAGCAGTAAAGCATTGCAGCTGGTTATCACACCTACTATCATGTACTTGACTCGCAGGCAATCAAGTCTACATATGCTCCAGGAACAAGCATTATCATTTGTCCAGAAGGGGGCAAGGGTGGACAGTCAGTAATGTCCATTTTTGACATTCTGATGTTCACAATGTGGGACGTGCGCAGGTGGAATTGACCACCTGTGAGCTGAGTTAATGATAGTATACCATCACAGCCATACCTCTCAACATTATCTTATTATCTGGAAGATTATATCATTTTCAGTGTAAAAAAATACCACGTTCTCAAATGTCTATGCAGAAAGGGTTATGCACACATTCATTGCTGTCGGCCTCCTCTGCTGCTGGCTGTACACTTGCAAGAACCATTAACTAACACTGCTCGCTGAAACTGCCATCAAAAATACCACTGCCATAGTGGCACTGTAGAACTAATGCTTAGCACACTTTATTGAACTCTGCCAGATCTAAGTCAGTCCCTAGCTGCTTTGTGGCCTACAGCCAATAGCACTTTCTCATCTGAGAAACTGCTCATGTCATATAACGGTTCAGTTATTTTTATACAGTTTGGCAGACTGCAGCAATTTTCATTGTTTTGCTGTTTGAGGATCAATATAGCAAGCTTATAATATTACAACATTCAGTACTACTGCAAAATAATGCATGTAATATCCACAACTCAGAGCTATTCCAGATTTTGCAGAGTTTCTCTGATTTTGTGGGATGCTTTTGCCCTGTCACTGGTAACATTTTTGATTTTCTTGCAAATCACCATGGATTGCAATAAATTATTAATACCAGATTCTCAAATTCTGTACTTATTATACCTCACAAATGTACATTGATGCAAAATATCTTGCTCTTTTAACTTTTTGAATGAGTTTGAGTAATATTTAAAAATCATCCCAGATCATACTTCTCAGTTGTCCAAATTTTTTCAGAATGTTCAGATTTGTGCCTTATATTTTAGTGCATTCTTCATAATTTCTTTTTCTGGCAAATCACAAAAATTCAAGTTATTAAATAATGACAAACATTTGAATTTCAGACTTTATATTCTTCAGAAAATGCATGCTAATGCAATTCTGTCAATGTTCTAAGTTTATAAGAGCAATATTTAAAAACTGACCACATTTTTGCCCCCCGCCCCATTTTTTTCGACTTTGTACAGATTTCTAGTGCTAACAGGTTGAGAGGTATGTCACAGATTTTGTGCCTTTACCCTTCATTATTATTGGCTCTGTCCCTGAAACTTCACCACAGAATGTGAGAGCTATGCTAATGCTGTGTCTTTTCCAATAGCAAATGTATTATTTGAGTTAGACAGCAGGTACGTGTTTTTATCTTTTTCTCTCATTTTGCCTATAACAGGTTATCTGCCATATTTTGAAAAATACATGTATCCTTGACCATACCTTAACATTTCTGCAACAGTATAATTCCCATTACATAGCAAAAGCCTTGTAGTCCTCACACGAAATAAATATTTCTGGCTAGGCTTATTTTCTTAAGATATATATATATATATATATATATATATATATATATATATATACATATTCATACACACACACACACACACACACACACACACACACACACACACACACACATACATATACCTACATACATACACACACACATGCGCACATAGATATTTATTTATTTATTTATTTATTTATTTGCGGTTGGTTTACCAGGATAGTCCATTGGGCCAAAAGAACCCGTTTTCAATGGAGTCCTGGGGAGAAAAAAAAATATAGACAAAAATAGGTACACATATACACACAAGATAATTATAACAGAGTAGAGAAGAAAAATACATTACATTATTAGGCTTAAATTTTTGAAAAAAAAAAAAAAAAAAAAAAAAAAGAAAAGCTAGACAAGACAAAATTAGGTCGCTATATATAACTACAATAATTATACAGAGTAGAGATAAAACATTAATACATTTAGGCATAAATTTGAGAAAAAAACAGTATTGAGATATGCCTTCAGAGAAGTTATTGAAGAAGAAACACAGAATTTCTATATTAAATAACTATAGTGAGGGAACATAAGCTTTAATAGGATGAGTTGTGTGTCATAAGTGTGAGGGGGATGGAATATTATAGATCTATGAGGGGAGGGAGCAAGAACAATCCCATTGGGATCTTAGATATATATGAAGTGATTTTTTGAACATGAATTTGTTAGTGATAGTACGAATGGATGGAGGAAGTGAGGAAGATAGATAGATAGATAGATAGATAGATAGATAGATAGATAGATAATAGATAGACATATATATATATATATATATAGATATATGCATGCATTTTTTTTTTATTTTATTTATTCTTTGTTCACCAGGAAAGCAAACTAATCCTAGTACCCTTTCCAGTCACAGCCCAGGTGCTTAAGCTTAAATTTTACAATATGTTATAAGAGACCGCATTGCAGCATGAGAACTAGATCAACGCTAATTAAGGTTTAGAAAATTTCCAGAGCCCATGACATACCAAAGCAGCAAGTATCACACATGGTTGCCATTGTCACAGAGAAACAGAATAGATTCAATGTAGAGATCAGTTTGCCATACATTTTACATGACTACACCTGCAATCAGACCTACAACAATTGTTAGCTGGAGGGGTGACTGTGCTGAGAGCAACCCTGTTGGTGTGCCAATTGTCACTGACAAACTAAGACAAACAGAACTGTATAACAGCTTGAAAATCACTAAATAGTTCTGTCACGCATAGATAACAATGATATTTTAGTATGCAGAATAAAAAATATAAACTTTTATAAACTTTTTTTGCACAGTCATGCTTAATGTTTATTCAAAAACTTATTAAATATATCTGTTAAAACAATAAAGTAATCACTTGTTGCTGACTTAAAAGAAACTAAGCATTCATTTACAAGTTGTCGTTAAATGATCATGATCACACAAACATCTAACCAGGAGGTTGGTGGGTCTACAAATAAAGGTACTGTGCACACTTCCGCTGTATATGGCATGAACAAACCAAGAGTTGTTTACATTGCTTGCTGCTTGCACACTTTGCAGCTTTATTGCCTAGTGTTAAATGTATACACATGCTACCATCAGAAGTAGCATTACCAATCCAGGTATAGGTAGACACAGACCCCACATTACTTTACAGTGTGCAAAGCAAACAGTATATCTGTATGTCAGCTATACAGAGTGCAATGCAAGCAATATAACTGATATCAGAAGGACACATAATTGGTAGATATGATGTAAGTGAAATCTGCTGCGTGATGAAAGCTATGTATGTGCACCTGCAATGACTGGCAGAAGAAGGTCGCCTGCACTATAGTAACTGCTATCTCACTATAGCACAGTTGGAGAATGTATAACCAAAGTTTCACCAAAAAGCTAACGACAACAGCACAGTGCTGGAAAAGATGATATTGTGCTGTTTCACAGAAGGAGAGTCAGGAACATGGATACAGCACAGGAGGTCAACATGGACATAACCAAGAAAACTGTGATCATAACCAACCATCCTGATACTGCACGGAATAGCAAAGAATGTGATCTGCCACTGCCATATGTTTGGATATGGCTGATAGTTTTGAGTACGATCTCCCAGCCAGTGATGTCCTGTTGGCTGTCATGCAGAGAAACATGATTTGGTATACATGTCATTGTTCAGGGTCCTACACAGCATTTGTTTATTATATACACACTAGAAAAGTGTGCACTTGATGGCATCTGTGTATGTGACAGTAGCGTGTCCAGGTTCCCTATCATTAGTCCATTTCTCATTCTGGTACCTGCTGTGATCAGTAGGTGCACTGATATGCATGAGCTAAAGTATTACCATGTTGGGTGTACACACTCAAACCCAATGATTTATTACTACTATTGCAGGGCAGCCCACAATGGTCATATATCCATTATTTAGACCCGGCCAAACCATAGGCCTCCGATGGACATGCTCACAGCACAGTAAGAACTACTTTTGGGCATTCCTCTGGGCCCTAACCTGGCTTACACATATCCCTGGGTTGTACCCTAACACAGCTTTGTATACACTGTTACAAAACTGACATGTAGCATGTAGAATAACATGCAGGGAGTGGCATGACATGTTCTGCAGCATACGTTCTCCAGAGCTGGAAGCCTATGTTTCTGTATGTGCTGCTATATGTACTCTAAAAAGGATAAGGCTTTCTTAAAACAGCACACACATAGGAGCACACCGGGGATTTTAAGGTAATACAAAAAACAAGGTAGTCCTTTTACTACTTATGAAATTTATTTCATGCCACATCTAACAAAGTGATTGTGAGAAGGAGCTAACCCTAAACGTTAGTAAGCCACCTGGAATTGGGTGGGCTGTATGTTTTGTAACTTTATCACAGATGTTCATAACACATCATGGTGATAGATGATTACTTGCAATTAATGGAATTTGTCAGAGGTGAAAGGCCATTCTAATTCCTTATCAGTAACTAAATTGTCTGTTATCTAAATAGCTTCTGTTTTGAAGATTAAGAAATGACTCTTCTTTGGGGGCCTCTCCTATGATTTTTAAATGCCTGACCATTATTTTTTTATATTCAGAAACTGAGAGGTATGGACCCAAGTATAATAATGCAGGACATGATGAAACACATTTCAGAGAACACAGGGCTAAATCTGCCCTGAATGTGGTCCTTTTCCAGCAAATGGGATGCTAAAGGAGGTCTACCAGCACATCCCCTACAGAGACATTGTCCCTTCTGAATGACTTTAACCCTGCACAATTTTCTGTGTTGTAAGAGATGCTCTTAAATCAGGTGTTTGTTTGAAGAGAGATTCTATTTTACTGGATCTGCTAGTGACAGTAGGCATCCTGAAGCTTTTGTTGATGGATGGGACCATCTCCTGAAAAAGCAGTGTGGCATTGCAGCTATTATTTCATGCATGTCTATGTGGAACCAGAAGTGGGGCACTATATCTTGACTCAAGCATAATGTTTGATGGCCATTAAATCCGAGTCTGCATATATCACCATGCTGTCTGCTTTCATGTATATAACACCAAAGTCTTCCTTATGAGTCATATACCTCAGTGTCTATGTATATAACCATGCTGTGTCTTGATGTATATGACACACAGGTCTTCCTTGTCTGCCATATACATCAGGGCCTGTATATATCAACAAAGTGGTATCCTTGATGTGTATGACACACAGGCCTTCCTTGTGTGTCATATACATCGGGGCCTGTATGTATCACCATGCAGTCTGCTTTGATGTACATGACACACAGACCTTCCTTGTAGATCTGGGCCTGTATATGTCACCATGATGGCTGCCTTGATGTGTATGACACATAGGCCTTCTTTGTGTGTCATATACATCAGGGTCTGTATATATATATATATATATATATATATATATATATATATATATATATATATATATATATATATATATATATATATATATATATATATATCAACCTGATGGCTGCTTTGATTGTGTGATGCACAAGTAAGTCAGCTGCTCAGCCCCACACTTGTGATATTTCACTTTAAAAAGCATCAATAAATTGCGAGCCATCAATCTTCTCCAATACCTGCCTGAACAGCCTCAGCTTCCATCATGCCAAGTTTATTTGTGGATTGGTGCAGTCACAGCAGCTGGGAGTCCTGTATGTCATGGACCACACCTTTTGTTTGCAGGTAAGAAAACGTCTAGCTTTAGACTACCTGAGTGATGGCACCATTTATGAGGGTATAATGCAATCCATAAGGAATTTATCCATGAGCATGTAGGACTGTTATGCTTCTTGGGAGGAGATTATATTGGGAAGACAGAGTAGCATGGACTATATCATAGCGGTGCTCTTCATATGCTCCACACAGAAACTTATCAAACCTCTTGATTTTTTTTGTTCTCCCATGCAGTCCTCCATCAGTACACCCCATGCCCTACATCCTATTTTAGTTCTGCTTCCCATTTCTAATGTCCCCTAGACTGGATCTGACTGGGTTGTGGTCAGTGAGCAGCTTAAGGGGACCCTGTGATTGATTGTCATTTACTTCCTTGGAGGAATGTTTTTTAATGAATTAATCTCATGTCTCCATCCCCTATGTTTTCCTGATATGTCCAATGGCGGCAATGTAATAGGTGCTGTATTAAGTTAATGACCACAATGACCTTTTTAAGCCTCGTCACACACAACAAATTTCTGACAAGTTCTGGTACACTTGGTAAACATCAGCAGAGGCTTGGGAGACGAACCATTTACACGTGGCCTATGTCCATTAGAGACATAAGGTGCCAAACCATTGAACAGTTTTGTGTTCCCCATCCAGTTGTCCAAGTTGCACTTGAACTGGATTAGAAAGAACTCTGCTTCACATGGATAAGGAGCCTGTTCCAGAGGGTAGTCTCTTGGATATGTACCTATTTCTCCAGCAGGTCCTATTTGTATCACAGGAAAGGTGTAAGCATTTAGAATGGATAATTCTGGTGCTGTTTGCTTTGTGGATATACAGGAGGTCCGTCAGAGTGGAGTCTGACAATTTCCAGTATGCCTGGCATAGATATCCCACCTCAACAGCCTGTAGGAGACAGAATACAGAGATATACCCTTTAGGCAGTTTGCATAGGGCATGTTACATATGACCTGTATTCTTTTAGTGAGGAACCTCTGTAGACATTTCAATTGCTGGATGTGCCTGGTTAGGTACATGCCAAAGTGGGCACTGTACTCAGTGATAGGTCTGACAAATGATGAATACAGTAGAACAAAAACCTCCTTGGACCTTGGTGCCATACCTTTTATAAGTTGCACAACATAGAATGATTTCCTCACTACGGTAGTCATGTGATGGTCAAAGGCTAGATTACTGTCTATGTATCCCCAAATCCCTGGCTACTGGGTCATGTCTTAGAGGTGTATTGTCAATATGATAGCTACCAGGGGTTGATGACTTCCAGAAGGAAGGATACCATTCTACATTGCTTGGTATTTAGTTTTAGTCCATAGTTGAGACACAAGCTATTTATCTGTGTCAGCCATTCCTGGAGAACATTAGTATTGGTGTGGGATTCTATCACTGCTACAAATTTGCAATCATCTGCAACTTTAGTCAGTCAGAGACCCTTGAAATTGGCCTTGACTTCAGGGAAGACAACTCCAAAAAGGAGCAGTCCCAGGACTGATGTCTGAAGAACTCCACTTGTGACTGGCCTCTTTGTTGAGGTATACCCATGGGCCTAATTGCCTAGATCCTTTCTGTGAGCCAGCTGGCCATCCATCAGGTGGTATATGTGTTTATACTTAGCCTCTTGAGTTTGTTAACTATGCCCAACTGAGGTATTGTGTCAAATGCCTTGCCCAGGTCAAGACTGACAGTGTGAACTGTTTTTTCCTCATCCTTTGCTTTGGTGCCCTTCTCAAAGAAGTCCACCAGGTTGAGTAGACATAACCTGCTCTTAGCAAATACAAATTGGGTCAAGTTTAGTGATTGGAGGTTTCCATCATTTGCATGATAATTCTGTACATGACTTTCCACATGAGACTAATGAGAGTTATGGGTCTGCAGTTTCCAGGGTCAGTAGTTGGCCCACTTTTGTGGAGAGGTATGACTTTTTCTGTTCTCCATTCATGAGGAATGAAGCTTGCTTGGAATTGCTATTTTCTGTAGCCTGCAGAGGGTCTGATAGTCATGTTTCATGCTATTTGGAAGGCATTCTGGGATATTGTCTTAGCCCATCAATGCAGTGTTCCTGGTCTTAGAGAGGGCATTGAGGACCTGCTCCCTAGTGAAAGCAGGGGGACTTATACATGATAGTATTTCCTGAGGGGAGGGTGAATGAGAGAGGGGTAAGGATAGACCTGAATTTGTCTACCAGTAGGTTTGCTATATCTTCTGGCTTAGTAAAGGTAGCACCATTAACAATGAGCTCTGCACACAATTGTGTATTGCCTTTGATGGTACATATATAGCTAAAGAATGCCTCATGGTTGCATTTGGCCTGGGAGGCCAAGTTTACCTCAAATCTTGGTTTGGTAGCCTTTATTTCCCTCTATGTTGTATTTTTAGTTAGATAAGACTGCTGTTGTCCTGCTGGGTGCTCCACCTCATAATTCTTGATATGATGTTGTTTCCTCTGTTACAAAGCCTATTGAGGCTGTGATTCCACCAGGATCACTTGTTTTTTTGAGTTAGTTCTGTACTTCGTCCTGGTGGGTACAGCTGCCTCTATGCAGCTATTGTCATGCTTGTATAGGGTTTCTGTGAACAGTTTCATGTAGTGTCCTCAGGGTTTATGGGGGCTTGAAATTTTACCAGGTTATCACTTAAAAGTAGGGAGCTAGCCTTAGAGCAGGTCCTGAACATTCCAAGTCTAGCTAGGGTTCAATATTTTATTTTTACTTCAAAGGAGACTGTTTCATAGTCTGACCTTACCTGAGAAGACATTACTCCAGGGATTGGGCAGCACTCTCCTATATTAGTGAGAACCAGATCCAGTATGTTTGCACCCCTTGTCGGTGTACAGTCTGGTCCAGAGAATATGTTTTTACAAAATCCATTAATCTCTGTGCCTGTCCATTCCATGTGGTATATGACTCCCAATTAGTAGTGGGGGGAATTAAAGCCATCCATTAATAACGTATTAGGTTGGATGGTGAGTGTTTCCAATGAGCTTAAATACATGCTATGGGTTTCTTGGGACATAAAGGGGATCTTATAGCTTGCAATGAAATGGTATGTGATTTTGCCTATGGTGATTTGAATGTGGAGAAGCTCAAGTGCATTGTCCTGTGTGACCAACCTCGAGTTACATTTATTTTCTTTTTGTAAATTGAGGCACTTCCCCCTATAGAACTGGTCCTTGTAATTGCTGATCTAAATGTGTGGAAGGAATTATAGCTTTGCATTGCCATTTTTCTCTCTGTGGCTATAAACTATGTCTCACTGACTGCACTGACATCAGCATTCTCTAATGTGAGTAGAGCTTAGCGAGTGGATTTATTTTTGATCAGACTCCTAGCATTGAGCAGTAACACCTGTAAATGTTCTTACTTTTGATATGCTATGTCAGTAGTACGTTCAGTTTGACATTGCCTAATAAAAGACTCTCTGGGGGAGAACAATGCTTTAACTAATATTTGAAAGTCTAGATGGGAAAGGTGCAGACATCCTTGACAAAACAGCATGGTCTGTTGACCATCTCCTTCCATGCTAGCAACTATTGTCACCCCTTAGAATGACATCTGAAACTAAGCCAATTATTAAAGTCAGTCATCTTCTGTTCATATTGTGTAATCATCCTTGGAAAAGATAAAATGATGCTCAGTGCTAGGCTCACACCAGCCTGGGACATATATTTCTTGAGCTCTGTGGTGCCTCTCTTCATATAGTCTAAGGGGAGACAGCCTGACATCCTGCCCCACCTCTGCATCAGCTCAGCATATGTCCACAGCTGTTTCCCTTTTAGAAACACGCCCACTTCATCCCCAGCTTCCATTAGGGATTGTTTATGGGGAGCACCCAGACCATCATCTTCCACTGCAGGACGGGCATGTCCATTCCTCCCTGCCAGTGCCTTAAAAGCCTGAGCTGCTGTTCAATCCAGGGTCATCTGGGCTGTAGTTAGAGCTTTATATAACTATGCCATAGTGCTGTCTACCAAGATTCTTGAATGTTGCAGAGTAGACATATGCCAGCTGGCTCATTATGCTGAATATTGTTGGGGTGTGGCATGTCTGACTGAAGATATTGTTGGGCCAAAGCAGAAAAGCATATAGCTGTAAGTATGCACCTTGCAGTAGGAGCAGGAGTGAATGTAGAACTCTGGCAAGTTTTTTTCAAAGGTGCAACCCACCCCTAAATATGTCCATGTTGTTGCCCATTATAGAATGCTTACAATGTCTGCTTTCTTTAGAATATAGATAAGATGTTGCATAGAAGCTAATAGTTGTAGCAAACAACTGGGAACCCTGCACTGCACACAATACTCCAAATGTTTTCTTCACTTTTGTGCAGTGGTGTCTTTCTCTCACTCTGTCTCTCTTTCTCACTCTCTCTGGCCTTTGGTGTCACATTTTTCCATACTTATTATCCCATTGCATGGATATGCAAATAAATTCAAATGAGTTATTTCTTGGATTATAATGGCAGTGTCTGTTGTAAGGGAGTTTACATTTCAAAGTCAAAGTAAACTTTATTGTCATTCAGATCAACAAATGCAATGTATCACTCGATGAAATTTCATTGCTTCAAGCTCGTCTGCATTTAAAAATTGTTTTCACAAGAGGGTGAAAGAAGCATATAATGAAAGACATTCTAGACAGTACAGATATAAAAACACACATAGATAACTTACCCACCACCATTTTTAAGATAGGATAGCAGCACAGCATAAGTCACGGTTCCCGTACTTGTGCATGTAATAACTTAGTTCAGATCACATAACTTAGATAAATAGAATAATTTAGTTCTGTGACAGTAAAGACAATAGTATTGCACTTTATGGTTTTCTCATGAACTAAGGGAGTGTTGACATTGTTAAGGTTAGTTGTTCAATAGTCTGATCTTGTGGAAATAAACTATTCCTAAATATTGATGCTCTACATTTGATGCTTCTGTATCATTTCCGTGAAGACAGGAGGTGAAACAGTCCATGTGCAGGATGATACTTGTCCGTTATCAGTTTCATGACCCTGCCATAGCATCTGCAAGAGCAAAGGTCCTGTAAGGATGGGGGTTTGATCCTGTGATGTTCCTGGCTTGCTTTACAACCTTTTCTAATGCCTTGTGATCTTTGTATGAGCAGTTTCCATACCAGACTGTGATGTTGTTAGTCAGTATGCTTTCAAATTCTGGCCCTGTAGAAGGTCTTGAGGATGTGGGAGGGGAGGTTTGCTCTGTGTAATCTCTGGAGGAAGTGGATACATTGTTGGACTCTCTTTACAAGGCTGGAGGTGTTTGTTACCCAGCTTAGGTTATCTGAGATGTACACCCCTAGGAATTTGGTGCTTTCTAACCTTTCCACTGCTGTACCACTGATGGGGATGGGTGTGTGGGACCCTTCTTTCCTCCTGAAGTCAACAATAATTTTGTTTGTATTGTCAACATTTAGTGCTAGGTTGTTGTTGGTGCACCATCTGCTGAGCTGGTTCCTCTCTGTATGCCCCCTTGTCATCATTTCCGATGAGGCCGATCATGGTGGTATCATCGGCAAACTTTATTATGTAATTTGTCTGATGTTTTACAAAGCAGTCTTGGGTCAGTATTGTGAAGGGAAGTGGACTTAAAATGCAGCCTTGTGGGACCCCTGTGTGCAAGGTGATGCATCATGAGTGGTTCTTGCCAACTTGAATGGTTTGGGGTGAGTCTGTCAGAAAGTTGAGGATCCAGTTGCAGAGTGTATTTTCTATGCCTAGTTGACAGTGTAGACAACAGCTGATAAGGTATTACAGTGCTAAAGGCAGAGCTGAAGTCTATGAAGAGCTTATGTACATAGCAATTTTTGTCTTCAGGATGGTTCAAGGTGTGATGTAGTGCCAGGGATATAGTGTCCGCAGTGGAGTGATTTGATCTGTAAGCAAATTGTAAATTATCAAAAGATGCAGGCAGCTTATTAAGTATGTATGTCCACACATTGTCTATCTGCTGTTCTGTGATGCAAAAATTCTTGGTGGCATAATTTCACCCTTTTATAGGCTCATAGGTAAAGTACTAGGTTAGCTGCCCTAACAGGCCATTTTTTTTGCCTAGCCATTTCCCTTTTTGTGCTTGAACTAACCTATCCTATTTGGTTAGAGACTGACCTTATACATCCCATTGTCAATAATTATAAATTAACCCTAATAAGAATAACTCAGATAATATCATAGATAATTTGAGGGGGCCCATGCATGGGATAAAGCATTTAGGACCTGCCTCCGTCCATTAATACTACAAAGAGCTGGTTTGGAGTAAATTTTCTGTTTCTCATCCAAAGATCCAAGTTGTGCTTGAACATGGAGGGGGATAACCTTTGCCTTATGTGGATGGAGGACTGGTTTCAGAGAAGTACTATCTGCTGTGTGATGCACTTGCCATTCCAAACCATTCTGCTGATGTTGCAGAAGAGGTTTCGATCCCAATACTGAGTATTTCTGATGCCATTTGACTTGCTGATATGCAGTAAATCCATTAGTATTGGAAATGAGGATGTCTTGCATGTGAGGCACAGGTCACCTCTTTGCAGTATGTAGAAAACTGAGTTTAGTGACAGGACTTTGAGTCAGTCCATGTAGAACATGTTGTTTAGGCCTTGTATTCTTTTAGTAAGATATCTCTGTGGGCATTCCAGTGGTTGCATGTGTCTGGACAGATACATGGTAAAAGTGGCATTATATTCAATGACTGGTCTAATGAGGACTGACTAAAGGGAGCCAATTACATCCCTAGATCTAGACACAATCCCTTTGTTTATAAGCTGTGCAATACAGAAGGACTTTCTTATAACACTGTCCAAATAAGGTCTCAAATGCAGAACAACTGTGTCAATTCTTAGGGGTGTATTGACAGTGTGGTAGATCGCTGGGATAGATGGCATCCTAAAGGATACAATAATGCATTTTTTGGAGCTATTTGGCACTTAGTCAGCCAGAGCCCTTTGGTATTGGCTTTTACTTCAGAAAAGTAGATGCCAAACAGGAGAGGTCCCAGTACAGAACCTGGGAGTCCCCACTGGTTGCTGGTTTCTTTGTGAAGAGATATGTTGACTTGCACAAGCCAACTATGCACCTTATTGGGTTCCCCCTTTTCTCCACTGTGTTACAATCATGGAGTTGGTATATATAATTTAGGAGGTGGAGGATGCCATTCCCACATGAAAGGTGCCAGAGGGCTTGCCACCTGCAAAAAAAAATATATATAATAATATTTATTTGTTCACCATTTTCAGTATTTACTTTTGAATAAGATGTGAGCTGAAAAATAGATCTTTAACACATTGTACATAAACCCATCTCAAGGACATGACAGATAAAGTAAAAACATGATGAACAAATGATGGCATGCTTGTATATGACACTCTCTGTATTTGAAATGGAACACGTCTAGAGAGGTTTCCTTTAACTTCTTGGAGAAACCTAAGAAGCTACAAATGCTATGCATGGGTCAGTTATATATAACATCAATTTTTATAGCCATGTTCGAGTAGGCATATGAAAAATCAACCAAAGCATCACCTGAGGGCACCACTGTACACCACTTTCTTTTTAAAATGAAGACACTTATTTAATTTTATATGACAACACTGATGTGTGGAATTCATTTGTGCAGTGGTTCTGTTCATATCCATTCTGTTCTTTAATGACTATTCACCTGACTTCTTTTGAGTAGAGTTTTCCCTCACAATTTCTTCACATAAGGATGTTTACCAGTTGTTATATCATCAGTCATTGTTCATCTGGCATATTAAATAAGACAAGACTTTATAACTAACCCTTTTTATTATTCTTTGTCATAAAGTATGAAGATGGTTTGCAAGTTTTTAATTTTTTGTTTTCTAAAACAGTCAAATGAGCTTGCTATAGCATTTGGGCAGAGTATAATTTTAGCTTACATTTTTCTGTAAAACTCAGCATGCATATACAAATGTTTACAAGCTACACATTTTGAATATAATGTCTAAAAAAATGCTAGATGGATTTGCATAATCATGAAGTCTGTTAAAACTGAGTTGTTTATCTGTGATTATAGGCAGATCAAGTTACCAGAAACATGTATTACCTTGTTAGTACTGATTGCATTTGCTCAGTAAAATCATTTCTGTACAACATTCCTAGATAGTTCATTTTATGTCCTTCATTAACTACTGCCCCTACTTCCTTTCTTGTTATTAATAACAGATCACATGCAGCCAGTGTTAAGCAGTGTAACTGTTTTGTTCTACTTCTGCGTTTACTGTTGCAAAATTGTGATCTCACTGTTTTGCTTAAATAGTTAAGATATCTTTAGGACAATATTGTAAAGTTACAGTCAGGAAAGTTACAGTCAGGAATGGTGTGAAACCCAACTGTATATGACAGCACAGATGTGTGGAATTCATTTGTGCTGTGGTTATTTTGATTAAATAAAGTTTAATAATTTGAATGGTGCAATAAATGTAGAAATTAATTTAAATGAATTAGCTAGGTGTGTTGCAAGAAAATAAATGACTTAATGCCATATATCTCTGTTATACACCAAACTACTGTACATATGCAAATGCCAGCTTATGTGGCCCTAGTCTCTTTCAGTTTTCAAACAAATAGGAAGAAATTGTATAAGATGCACTAACTATTATAAATTAGGGCCAGTATAAATTAATGAAGGAAGAAAAATATCTCCATAACATAAAAGCAGAAATTCAGTATTATGTTTCTGTAAAATTTTACCACCATACTGTGATGAGTTGTGTTTATGTCCCTTATACTAAGCAAATAAATCTTATTTTCCTAAAAACTGCAAAATATCTTGTAGATTCTGGAGTATAGAAAATACCTCATAGTCTGTTTTCTTTTCTTTTCCCTTAAATCTATATAATCCATTAACTATTTCCTTCATTAGCCATGCTCTCTATAAAAATATATTTGGTTAATACCCTGAATGTAAATAACTGTTTAACTTCACACAGTCACATAATCTTGGCACCAGACTAAAGTAAATACAAAAAGAGTGGTCTTGTGTTACTTTACTTGTTAGAATTACTTGACTCAGTAAAAATTAATAAAAAAGAAAAAACTTGTACAGCATTGTCTTATGCAATATGGGATATCCTAACAACCATCATACTAATTATAATATTCTTAAACCATTTATGTCTTACTCTAGCCACCTGGTAGTGTAAACCTTGGCTCTAGATGATTGTCACTGGTGAAGTGACAACCTGACCCCATGTGCAAAAATGGGGAAAAAGGGATTTTAGATGGAGGAATGGACAGATGGATAAATGTCTGGATGGATTTCAGAATCTGAAGTTGAGTTCTTCATAATGTTTAATTCAGTCTTCTTTGCAGTTTTGTGTGATGAAAGAAAAGTGTGGTTCTAGAAGATGACTTCTTCAGTATGATGTTCATTTTATTATGCTAATTACTTTCCTCATGGGCCTAGAAGTGTATTTTTCTCACTAAAAGTTTGTATCCTCACAGAGTAGGAGTGGGAGAAGATAATGTGTTGTGGAAAGTTTGTGAGCACTGCAGAGGACTTCATTTCCATTGGGTACATACCTGCAAGTTGAGGTGTTTGTATGTTTTGGTGTATGACTGCACTAGCATGTTGCATTGTAGAGCAATATACCAGCAGGGGAGAGGGATCTGTGTCCTTACAAATGGTAAAACAGCCATTGGTCCACTGTTTGTCTCCTATATACTACAGGGTTCAGCACGTACAACCGTGTTCAAAAGTTTGTGATTTGAGAATGATCACGGCATGTATTTTGTATATAGGTTCAGTGCTAACTTTACCCCCCTGTCATCTCCTAAAGGGCCCATCTCTATACCGGAAGTATACAAAGTTCCTGTAATCATGGCTGCACAGGTAAAAAACACACTCTCCAAAGCCAAGAACACAGCATCCATGGGACCTGACAACATCCCAGGCTGCGTTCAACATAAACTACAGAACGAACTGGCACCCCACCTAAGTACCATGTTCAGTCATAGCCTCACTTCAGGCTTTGTGCCCACTGAATGGCCACAGCAACGGTTATCCCACTCCACAAAGGGGAACCCACCACAGACCCCGGGATCGACTGCCCCATTAGCCTGATGAGCCTGATCTACAAGACTATGGAATGTATTATCATGGAACTTATAAACAAAGAAATTGGTAATCTCCAAACTCTGGACCCCACCCAGTTCAGGTTTGTAAAAGGCAGATCATGTCTCCTAAACCTGATAGACTTCTTTGAAGCGGTCACCAAAGCCATAGATGAGGGTAAGGTGGTTCACACAGCCTATCTAGATCTCACCAAGGCTTTTGACACCATGCCCACTCTGGAATTATAGATAAACTCACTAATCTAGGTCTAAATCCCTATGTCAGAAGATGGGTTGCCAACTGGCTCACTGACAGAACCCACACTGTAAAAGTAACAGACTCCAAATCCAACTTCAGACCAGTGACAAGTGGAGTACCACAGGGTTCAGTCCTGGGTCCTCTCCTGTTTAGTATCTACTTCTCTGAAGTACAGGCTAACACAGAAGGTCTTTGGCTAATGAAGTTTGCAGATGACTGCAAACTAGGAGGCATAATCAAAACTCCTAATGATGTGGACATCCTGCAAAAGGGCCTCACTGAGACAGATGCCTGGAGTCAAAGCCATAGACTCAAGCTCAATGCCAAAAAGTGAATTGTCATCCCTTTTGGTAAAAACTCTGTACCCATGAACTACCACATTGGTGGTAGTCTACTTAACACCGAAAGTATGATAAGAGACCTTGGGACACAGGTGGACAGTAGTCTCTCCTTTGATAATCACATCGCCACAGTAGTCAGGAAATCCTTCTATGTGGCACACCTCACCACAAAAGGTTTCTCATCCAGGAAAAAATAGGTCATTGTTCCCCTCTACTCATCACTCTTTAGACCCATTATGGAGTACAATGCCCCTTTTGGTATGTACCTCACAAGACATGTACAACAACTGGAAAGGCCACAGAAATACCTCACAAAGAGGATTACTGGCCTCAAACAGATGCCCTATGCAGACCATCTCAAAAAACTCCATCTTTACTCCATCGGATATTGCCTACTCAGAGGTGATCTCTGTTTAACATACAAAGCTATGTCAAACCCAGAGCTGTTGGACATGCTCCACTTAAAGAAATCCCAATCCCTTCAAGCTATACGCTCTAGGGACCTAAACCTTGTCACCACAATAAACAGAACATGCTGGAGGGATAGATTCCTGTCCCATACTCTGGAACAAATTACCTATATATATCAAACAAAGCTCCTCATTAGCACTCTTCAAGAAAAATCTTGATGATTGGATGGGAGATAGGAAATTCACCCCGGGGATCACTTCTGTGGCTCTGCTTGACAGGAGCACAGGAAAATAATTTTCTTGTGTGGTGAAAGCCAGGGTACCGTTTGGCTAGGCTTATATAGGCCCTAGGGCCAATAGCCTAGTACCTACCTATGAAGCTATGAACCTATGAAGAAATTAGTATTTGGGAGTACTAGTGGTGCATAACAGAGCAAGATCTCACACTAGGTATTATTCCATTGTGCATTGTGTTGTATGAACTGCCAAGGGCTTTTGTGCAGCATTGCAAGGCACACCAATTTCATAACACACATTTTTTAATGAATACTACTAATTACTACTAAGAGTCAGTTTCAAGGATGCACATGCCTTCTTCAAATCAAGAGATATTCAAGTTTGCTTAGCACTGTTCTGATATATCATCTCACAGATATGACTCCAGTATCATAATATTCTGTTCAACTGATTCAGTTCATTTCTGAGGCTATTCAGTCTTTACAAAATTTAAGTGAGATCAGAAAGTCTCCAGTATGTCCATATGTCCATATTTATACTGAGAGAAGATAATGCCTTGTTGCATTGTTGTTATGGTCCCTTATTTTAAACTGTAACCTTTTTCTGTTCACCATTTATCATGCAGAGATCTAGAGTATTTCCTTAGCGCCTATATTTACTCCACCTGTTTTTAGAAAAATATATTTTTAAGATGTCTGATGTATAGATCAGGCCAGCAAGCCATATAATTTGTAGTGTATCCATATATTTTCTGAAAAAATATGCCAAGTACCAGGTGATTCCTTTTAACCCTCTAAAAACAAGTGAGACAAAACTCCCAATCAAACAGCAGGAGTAGTGATACAGACAGAAGCAGTATTGCTCTGACAAAGAAGTCTAATGCAAACTGTTTTACTACATTGTTGAGCAGAGCCAACTCTTTGAAAAGGTATTTCTGGAACTGTTATAATCTGGGAAATGTTGCAATCACAAAACTGAGTTTAGAAAATGTCATAATGTTGTTGTTAAACATTCACTGGTCTGATCTATCAATACAATTAAATTCCAAAATGATGAAGTTTTGGCTTTATAGATGAGGATGATTTCCATTCCATTTATTTATCATAAGATGGTAAAGCAACTGCTTTGTACCCATTTGTAAATAAATAGCATGTGATGGTGATTTACAATATTTTCAGACTTGAACAACCTTTTGTAATATTCCAGCTAAATGATTACAGTAAAGAATGGATGAAATAAATCTGCCACAAAAGTAACACTGTTGTAAAGATATTGATAATGTACCCTTTGATAAAATTACTCATATAACCTTCCACAGTTTCATCCTAAAGGAAATTTAAATCTCTTTGATGTAGTTCAAGAAATAATATATCATGTAGTCTGTCTTTGTAACAAAAAATATTGCATAGATTTCTAAATACTGGGGGAAAAAAGAAGCTTGAAGGACCTTACACCAGTTTATAGGCTGAAAAGATGAAATATCTTTATAACCCAACCAATACACATACACAGAGACACAGACAATAATACAAAAGCATATATTTTTGGAAAAGTTCTAGAACAGATATTCTACCATCCACACCCAACAAAACCGGACAGATTTCTGGCAAAATAGAATCAGCTTTTTTTTATTATTATTATTCAAATTTAACTCAGATTCATTACAAGAATCGCTATATAATTTAAATTATATATATATATATATACTTCTTTAGATGGTAAGGCCTTGATTGTCTGATTTTGACTTACTTGGAGACAAAATGAGTGATCTGATTTCATATTTAACAGATACAAATTCAATGTAACAGAAATAAGGAAAGGACAAACAGAAGCGTCTGGGCTGTCAAGATTAGAAGTAAAGAAACATAGTGCTGTAGAGAGAGGGGAGAAATAGAAGATGTGCAATAAAGCTGAAGACAAAAAATGTGGCATTCACTTAAAATAATGTTGAAAAAAGCTTAATTGGAATGTATGGATTAGCCAAAATATGTGGTATGGAAACTGGATGACTCATTACTTGGGTGTTGATTCCTACATGTGTAAAGGTATCAGGATATAAAAAATAATACCACTTCTCATATATAGCAGGGTGGAGCCTATAAAACAGTAAATACAGTAAAGCTAATGGTATCAAAAAGTGAAAAGAAGACATGCTGGATATAATGATCTGTCAAAAAGTGTTGATCACCAATTATTGTTAAGATATTTTAGCTATGGATAAAGTTCTTGTTGACACTGGATAAAGCTAGTTATATCCAGACTTTTACCAAAATGTTTTAGTCAGCAGTAACATTTTATGAGAAAAAGGTAACTATGCATCTTGATAAAAGGACAGAGGTGCAGGATATATTATTTTTGGATATCTGAAAATAATAGTGAGAGTGGTGTATATTTAAGCCAGGAAGGAAAAACAATATTCATTTATATTTTGAAATGCGGTTCCCAGTCCTTACTAATTTCAGTAATATAAGACAACACATGAAGCACCTAGGTTAAAATTAATGCACTCTAATACAAGAAGCCCTAATAATAAATGGAGGAAAGGATATAGCTCATTGATATTGAACCAGTGGCGGCTCGTGCCATTGGACTGTAGGACTGCAGCCCTCCCAGCAAAAAGATTCGCATTTTCATTTGAATAAAAAAAAAATAAAACATGTAAAATATTTTGTCTATTGAGTCCGACCAACTCGCAAAGTCCTGGAACTCGAACTGTGCATGCTCGAGTTCCGGGTATTTTTTATTTATTTATTTATTTTGTTTAGCGAATGACCATTTCTGTAAGTCTAGACTGCTTTACAGGCAGTCTAGATATGAGAGAAGGCATCAGTGTGATGCCCAGATGTCTATGCGTTTTTTAACCGCACAGTAAGTAGAAGGGGGGTTCAGACTGCCACGTCCACAGTCAGGTACGTGACATGGATTGCTGGATTGCTACTGATTGGTTCTCACTCTATTATCAAAAAAGAGAGTGAGAAACCATCAGTAGTAGCCTGTAGCACACTAACTAAGCACAGTATTTACCTGTGCTACTGCTATGGAGTCAGCTATCATTGGTGAAAGTTAGTTGAAGAAAATCCCCTTATCTTTTTTTTTTCAGCTTACTTCTGCCTTTTGTGTTGCTGGCTTGCTTATGAGCAGCTCAGAGTCACAGAAAGAGAGGAAGAAAGAAGACGGGCAGTCACAGTCACTTTTTACAAGTGAAGTAAAAAAAAGTTATTAAACTGAGGTAGGTGCTGGACTCAGCTCTGTACAGAACATATGTCAATGTAATTTTTTTTTACAGTACTAGTTCAGATATATTAAACCCTGTTCCTAACAGTTATCTAGCTTTACCTACATTGTTTAGTGGATACTACTTTCCCAGACAAGGTGTTTAAAGGGTGTAGTGTGCTTTATTCATAATAACTGCAGTAACCCAATGCCAAATGCATCTTTATCATTTGACTTCATGGTCTTGTCTTCTTTGCTTACCACCTGAGTACTGGTTCATGAAGTTACATGTAAACAAAAGAATAATGCATGTAGATGAAAGAATAATACATGTCGTTTGAACATCTTAAACCAAAATATTGTAAACTTACTCATACCACTTGATAACAAGTTACATCTAGTTATACATTTTTGTTTTAAAGTATGGCTCCATTTGTGTTTTAATAAATTGTAACCATGAAAGCGGGTACAGTAGAGAAACAGTGTTTTGTCAAAAGCATGAAAATGCAATCCAACTGTAGTTGTTCAAAATGCTTATACCTCTTAAAATATTGAAAGTGTCTTCAGATTAAAACCGCGTGTGCAAAATGGAGGGAAAGACTGTGGATGGTATTTTCCGAGCTAAATGGTAGGTAGGCACTACTCCACATGCTTGCAATATATTAACTGGGGGCAATTATTTAATTCCAGTCCCTTTTGAGAAGCAGAACACCCTACAACTCTGAGGACAAGCTTCTGCTGGACCAGACATGTCACCATCTTTTACTTAAAAAAGTTGGCACAAAGCCCCAAAAGCAGTCTGCTATATTGTTAAAAACTGTAATCCAGTTATGCAGTAATGTTATTTTATACTTAAAATGATAAAATAAGGAGTATGGTTTAAAATTCCTTACTAAGGCAAATAAATGCGTTCAATGTTTGACAACTAGGATGACTGAGAGGAAACAAATTAGCATGCACGCAAAAATATGATAGTGTGGAGTAACAGATGGATAGAACAGTAGCAACTGCAGTGAAAATCTGCACTGTCTAGATAGATGATGTCAGTCTGTAAAATATTGTATTGCTGTGTGGTCAGAACTGTTTATACTAACTCACTTTTATGATGGAACTGTTCTCAATTGGGCAGCTTTGTCATTATTGGTGCATGCATTTTGTTTCATTGTTTACTGGAAAAATGTTCAAAACAAATTTAAAACACCCTCTAACAACTGCACTATACAAGGAATATAATTTAATGCAATCAGGAAGGTGCATCACTGAACACATGTATGTTTTGGGTGCAAGGGACCTATGAATTGAAAACATCCCAGAGGTAATCTTTATCTGCCACTAGCTAAATGTATTTTCTTTGAATGTGGGTTTCTATGCTGTTTCAATGAATGTGAGTTTCAAGGGCAGAGAAGTTTTAATGCTAAGTCTGTTTTCATTGTGAGACTGCATTGCTTTGTTTACCAGATGTCTTAGTGTTTGTGCTGTAGAATGCAAAATAAAACTTTCAAATGAAGTCCAAATCATCATAGAAGTAAAGCAGTATGCACATTAGTGTTTGTGGTAAATGAGGTGAAATAGCCAAGTAATGGTTCATTGGAATGGCTGCAGGGGGGAGGCTCTATTCAGCCATGATTTTGTGAGGGGGAAGGGTGGCAAACTCAAAGACAGCCCCGGCTGAACTATACCTCTCAACTGTCCAGATTGTCACAGAATTAATAGATTTTTGCTTCTTATTTTTGGTTTGCTCCTCATAAAATTTGTGGTTTTCTGGCAAATCATTTAGGAATTATGACAGACACTGAGTTTCAGACTTCATAACCTTCAGAAAAATGCATGCTAAAGCAAGACCTGTTATTCTATCAACTGTCTCAGTTTATACAGGAGTAATTTTTAGTACTGTTTATATGTTCCCTCAAAATATTTGGCCTTGTCCAGATTTCCTGCATTAACAGGTCGAGAGGTTCGTGAAAATAAATTGCTTTATAGAATTAGACATATCCAAACCTCTCAACTGTCCCCAATTCTGGCTCAAAATGTTGCTCTTCCCATAATAATCCCTCTGCAAAATGGCAATTTTGGAGGAAAATGTGGAGGGCTTACAATTAATAAATAACTGTAATAATCAGAGTTATACATTACTTTTATTTCAGAAATGCATGTAAATTCTTTTATTTTGTGAGCTGTTCAAGTTAGCGGTGCTAATATTTAAAAAAGTGTCCCTTCTTTGACAGGTTCCCAGCTATATTATGTGGCTATTTTATATTTTTGCATCACATTTTTGGTCCATTTTTCATAAAATTGTGTTTTTTGGCAAATTAGTGGCAAATCATTAAAGACTGAAGTTAGAAAATAATGAAACATTTGAGTTTCAGATTTCATACCCTTCCGAAAATTCATACTAATGCAAGACCTACTATTCTATTATCTTTCTAAGTTTCTAAGAGCAATATTTAAAAATTGTCATTATTTTTGGCCCTTTGTCCCACTTCTATGTATGGCTTTGTCCAGATTTCCTGCTCTGAGATTGAGAGGTATGACAAATGTGTCAGGGCCATCACAATCAGCCAGAGACATTTCAAATTGTGACATACTTGTTGCACCCCACTCCCCCATGTAGTGACTCTGGATGTGTCCAAGCAAGGCAATGAGCAGTTATGCAGTGTAAATGTGCAGAGTATCCCCCCATCCAAGGTAGACATAAGTACTACAGTGGTGTTCCATCTGTCCTTGATTTTGCAGAATGTTCTGGTTAGGGTCATATTTTTATACTGTTGATTTATGCTTATTATTCAGAAAGTGCCTGTTGCTCCGTGTTTAAGTAGCAGTGCTTTAATGACCATCAGGTAAGCTTGTCTGAGATTGTAAGATGCAAGTATGCTTTAATAAGTATACTGTTAAAGAATTGCCAACATTGAAAGCCTTTCTGTTGTTGCTATGCAGAGAATACTTGCATTACTAGATAACGTATAACCTTGGGTATTGAAATGCATATGACATTATTTGTAATAAAGGACAGGATTACATTATGTTAAGAAGCTCATTACATTTGTTGGAGACTTGCAGTCATCTTTGCAGGCTTTACCTGTAAACTAAACAGAATGCCAATCTATCATGTGTCGTCCATAACCAGTGCAGTAATCCTTTAAGCAATGTATCTTGAGCTTGTTTCTTGTTTGCTTTTCATTTTTTACTTTGATCATGTTTCCCCATGAAACACGTAGATAGGTGTTGTCAGGCAGCAGGTCTTTTTTTGGATAAGAAACATTTTTACAATTGGGGGTATCAGAGATTGCTACTTTCAGCATTGGTACTTTAATAAAGCTGAATATACATTATAATTAGAACTGCAGTGCAAGGAGAGGTGGTTTAAGTTGAGTGCTGATTGTTTTTCTTATACTTGATTATGACTGGCATTCCAGTAATGTATTTAAAAAGTAATTTATTTTTTTCATGCCTCACAACCTTTTTGTTTCCATCTAGATATTAAGTAAGCTGTCATGCAGCCAATGCATTAACATATTTTTTTTCTTCTGCACTTCATTTTGTCTTGATTGGACTCTCATAATGCTGGTTTGGCACCCAGGGCAACATATTTAATTAAAGTTACAGTTTTTGTGGTTTTGAGCATAGCCCCTCCCCTTTCTAGTTGGCCGCATCCCTTCCCATTGACCCCACCCATTCAGCTGTCTCCTGCAGCCCCCCTTTGATTTGAAGTCACCAGCCACCACTGTATTGAACAGGTTGATGATTTTGTGGACCCTGACCAAAAATGAGACAGAACATTCTAGACCTTATCACAGAGGACTACTATATGTTTCCTAGCAGTAGAGTGTTTAAGGACTCATAAATTGGAGTGTCTATCTACATAAGAACATCCTTTCCTCTTATTCAGTTGGAAGATATTGTAATGACCATAATATCCTAGGTAAATATCTATGAACTTAAACTTGGTGATAAAAATGTAACATTAGTAGCCTTTAAATAGTACAAGTAGAAAGAATAACATAGTTACTTATTGGCTGGAAAAGGATTGTTGGCCTTGATCAAATTTACAAAGGTTATTCTGGTTGATGATTAAACTTCTTCCATGAGATACTGACACAACTGAGAAATTACAACTTGGATGACACATGACAGATTTGAATACTGTATAATGATATTTCTACTCCAACAAAATTCTTATCAAGCTACTAGAGGACAGTCCATCCTAAATGTAGTATTATTTCAAAGATTCAAATAATGGTTTGGGATACTCATAAAATACTTTTTTCTAACATTAGTAGAAACCAGGTTCTTGTAGAATCCTGTTAAGCAAAGATAATGCATTAGGAGAATGGTGAAAGAGAAGATAGGTAAAGACATCTGTTAGACGGAAAATATGAAAGAAAAAGAATTAGAAAAGTTCTTAGATAATTAAAAGGGAATAATAAACTATAAGGGTACTCATAGATGGGCATATGCAGGATGAGTATTCATAGATGGGTATAAGTGAAAAGGAGGGAGAAGACATAGTATTGCCATATCAGACAAGCAATGCGTGCAAAAATAATAGGCCTTGGTTGTTGGAAGGCTCAGAAAGATTAGAGAATCAGAATAGCAACTTACAAACTTTTATTAAGTCTATGTGGTGAAATAAGATATATATTTTTATATTATTTAAGAAAAGTGAGAAGGCATTGCTCCATATTACAAAATCATATATAAAGTAGTATTGCAGACTTTATTAAAAATAAGCAAGAGTGTAGAGTATGACTTAATGCCATAGAGGTAATTAAGACATCTTAAGGATGTTTTAGCACTTCCATCAGCATATCTTATTAAAACAAGCATACATGAGAATGAAACCAAATGTTTGAAATTATCCTCAGTGGCACTAGTTTTCCGAGGTAAATGTAGCTGATCAGTAGCTTTTATTTATTACTCTTTTAGTTTATTAAACACGGTGACAAAAATGGTAGAGATAATTTTTTGAAAAATGATTGGAGGATAATTTGATAAATACAATATATGATCATTGACACTGATACATTTGCAAGAAATATACATCTACATCTATTAATAAGTTAGGGTTTGGGAAAGTGCACCAGCAGTTTTAGATTAAAACATTCAGGTAGATATAAACATGTTATACTTTTCTTAAAAGTTAATTGGGATCAGACATTTCATCACAGGACTGCTCATCACTTCACAGACAGATACAGACCAGACCTAAAATTAGCAAAAGGAAAGAAAAAAAGATAAGCTACATAGAAAAGAACAGTAACAGTCTGAAAAAAGATATATACATTTAATAAACAGGTCTTGTGCTACCCTAGTATAGTGTAAGAATTCTAAATTATAACATTTAAGATATGGGTGGATGACATAAGATTAGATAAGTCACATTATATCCACAGAGGTACATAGTATTCAAAACAAGTTCTTTGCATGTTTTACATGAAGAAAATAAATAAATACACGCTGTTTTACATTTAAACATTAATAAGTTCATTTGGTATGCAGATGCTAAGCCTTTCCTGATTTTAGGTTTGGGGTCATATAGATCCACTTGACATGAGGCCAAAGTCTGTAAAGACTCAATGTTTTTTAATTAAAATTGATAATAAATTGAACTGGATGCGTTCTTGTCCTTTCACAGTTACCACATAAATAAAAGTTGCCATTGTCAGCTACTGTAAACTCTACCATTGAAAACCATATCTCCAGCATGATTTTTTTCATTGTAGTCTAAGCAGCATACGTATTTAAAACTTACATTCTACAGCTAGAGTTTTATGCAGATGCTAAAGCAAACATAAAAGATGGCTGACATATGTAGTTTTCTTCAAATGCCCATATCTCTGGAGATTGTCATATTTAGTTTTCTTTCCACATCTCTTTGTTATCTTACTTTCCAGCTTCCATGTACCATTTCTAGTGTTTTATATCTAACATTGTTGTGTAGGAAATGGGACAATAATTAGCTACTGAAAATCTTCTTATATTCTTTGTTTCTGAAAGAATCAACAAAGTTACTTTGTTCACAGGTATTGAAAACTAACACATCCATTTGCCTTGACTGTGAAAATAAATACTTCTGAATTCAAGTAAATGATATGATTCACATTTCAGCAGCATGAGCAGTTTACTCTCCATTTTGGAACAGTTGAATTATGATACATAATGGATTAGTTTCCAAGAAGGTTAAGACACAAATAGGGATGACAGTATTCAACGCATCATGTTTTTTTTTCCTGGAAAGATACTGGGTAGAATGTTTGTGTTATGACTAAAACAAAGTGTATATAAGAAGAGAGTTCATCCAGTGAAGAGCTCAAATCCTGAGAAATCACACTTTAATTTCCATGTGCAAACTTGTACCATTCTATATTAGTTCTTTACATATTTATCAAATAGAAAGGAAAAAAAATTCTCCTACAGAAAAAGGTGACCACTGCAGCATGATTTCAAAAACACTTTTCACAGATTCATTCTCAAAATATTCAACTTAATTTATGAGATGCCATAGATGAAAAACATGTAGCAAATTGGGAGTATCTCTACTTTTAAGGAAAGGCAACCTAAAAACAGTGTGCATATTTGGAGACAGTCACCTAAATTCCTGTGCAGTCTTGCAAAAACAAAGTGACTAAGAGTCTTCAATCATGTATGCATTGAAAGCTACACTTCACAGGAAACACTTTGCATTCACCATCAAACATTAATTTGCTGATTTTAATTAAATAATGAATTTATCAGTATAGAAGACCAGTTGGCATAAATGATAAGGTCTTTGATTCCTCTGTACAAGGTATAATGTTTGATACTGACTTCCATCCGATGTCTGTATGTATTCACCATGTTAAATCTGTGTCTCTTGTGAGTTTTCTCCTAGCTTTGAGAAAATTGCTGAGCCTTTTCATTTCATACTCATCTAATGAATGAAGCTGTGGGCAGCAGCACAGATGCTAGATGATACATTATAGGGAGAAGAGTTGTACGGACGAACTACTTTGGGCATCTACTGTTATGTGCAGTATCCTCAGGATAGGCAAATACAGATCACAGACTGTGGGGCAGTGCGGTTCACTTGATGGAATAAAAATATGGCTGTAGGTGATCCAGTTGTATTGACTAATGTCACCAAAATGGGCATCATTTTTTGCCAGTGATAAGTAGGCTGAGGACCTGACCTACTCCAACCTACATCAGAAAACTATGCTAACTGTGTAAGGGATGTATGTTCCCTTTTTGGCCATATTCCTGAGTCAATAAGTTAATGGCTGGATGATGTCCACTTGCCCAGTCTGGGTTACCTGGGATTGCTCTGTTGAGCAAAAGCTGGATGTAAAATGAATTAACCTGCCAAACATTAACTAAGAATTCCCACACTCACTGTAGGTTTACTGACAGGACTAGGATTAGAAGTGAATGACATGATTTTAAGGAGGTGGCTGGACAACCTATGTATCTAGGAGACAAGGTGGAAGGGCAGAGCAGCAAAGCCATTTGGCTTGGGATCCAACGTCAACTACTCAGGTGGAGGACAGGCTAGAAATGTTGTTGAAATTGTGGTAATGGTGAGGCTTAAGAAGATAGTGAGGTATGTCATTACAATTAGTAACGGACTCATGACAATCAGACTCCAATGTAATGATGGGGCAGTATTCATAATCACAGCCTATGTCCCAAAGCAGGGCTATGATTGTGAGGAATAGAGTGCATTTAGACAGCAGTGGCTGGACCTAATAGATAAAGCAGGAAAACATGAATCAGTGTTGATAATGAGTGACCTGAATGCAAATATCTGGATAGACAGAGCAGGATAAAAGGACTGCCTGGGTCCTCATGTGTGGAGGAAGCAGGAATAAAGATTGAGAAACCATTCTAGACTTCTGTCTGGCAAATTGTTTTATGCTGGACAACACATGG
Organism: Protopterus annectens; assembly: GCF_019279795.1. Classification (NCBI taxonomy): domain Eukaryota; kingdom Metazoa; phylum Chordata; order Ceratodontiformes; family Protopteridae; genus Protopterus; species Protopterus annectens. The sequence goes on from NC_056739.1 coordinate 1,877,132,044, forward strand.
TTCAGAAAGAGAGTCAGTGACATGATTACATAGAAAAGTGTCCAATCTGCATCTCAGGTAGACATCCTCCAAGTAAGGAAAGCCACTGGGGTAGAATCAGAGGCAGATTGAAGGAATACTTCCAGCAGCATCTAAAAGAAGAAAACCCCACATAAGCTGCACTGCCTCTGACACAGCATACAATAAGAGGAAAAGGCCACTCCAGAAGAAGTAAGATCAGCACTAAACAAAATGAAGTCAGGGAAAGCAGGAAGCTCAGATGAAGTCACAGCAGATATGATAAAGATACCATGTGAGGCAGGGGAGAAATGGTTCCTGAGGGTACTTATAGCAGTATGGAGAGAAATGTATATCCCAGATGACTGGAGAATAAGCATACTAGTCAGTGTTCAAGAGCAAAGGGGACATTCACAACTGTGGGCAGTGCAGCAGTATCACACTCCTGTCACATTGTATGAAAGCTCGGTAGAGGGTGATTGATAAATGAATATGCAGAGTAGTAAAACGTAAGATGGAAATGAGCAGTTCAGATTCAGATCAGGATGCAGCACAACAGACTCAATGTTTGCAGTGACACATATACTTGAGAAGAAGCTAGAAATGAGGAAACAGTCCAACTGGGCATTTCTAGACTTGGAAAAAGCATATGACAAGGACCCAAGAAAGCTAATTTGGGTAGTCCTGTGGTAGATCAAAGCCCCATAAACACTGGTAGATTTAGTATAAGCTTTGTATAAGGACCCGATGACTTAAGTACGAAAAGAGTTTGGTCTCACAGAGGGGTTCCCAGTGAGAATGGGTGTTCATCAGGGTTCACTCTGAGCCCACTGGTGTTCATACTACTGATGAACTGCATTAGTAGACAGATTGAAGGGGACAGATCACCAAAGTTGCTGTATGCAGATGATGTGGCATTACAGGCAGACACTGAGTAAGAACTTCAGCAAAGGGGAGGGGAATGTAATGCAAAACAGAAGGCACATGGGATGAAGCTGAATACAGATAAGACAGTTGTAATGGAAGAAATTAGAAGAAGCTGAAAATTGAGATAGAGGGTAAAACAATGGGTCATGTTAAAAGCTTCAATTATCTGGGGGGGGGGGGGATGATGAGAAGGAAAGTCTGAATGAGAAGGTCAAAGCTAGAATCTGAGACGCTGCAGTCAACGAGTGCAAGGAGTAGTTTATGACAAACGAATGCCAAATAAGCTGAAACAGTGGTATGACCAGTACTACTGTATGGTACAGAAACCTGGGCAGTAAAGGCAGAACACTTGAGGAAGCTAGACGTGATGGAGGTGAAGTGCCTGAGATGTGTGGTAGGATGCACACTGTGAGACAGATGATGAAATGAAGACAACTGATCAGAAGCCAAAGTAGCTCCAATTACAGAAAAGGTCAAAGAAAACAGATGGTTGGTTGGCACATTTGCAGGAGAGCAGAAGACAATCTAGTGAATATGATTTGGGACAGAAAGGAAGAAAGCAAGATGAAATTTGGGTGTCCAGAAAAGAGGTGGATGGATTGTGTGAGAGAAGACCAGTGACATTCAGGCAAGAAGAAAGTAGGAGAGTGGCATTGAATAGGGAGAGATGGTGAGAAGTGACATGAGAGCCCATTCTCATGTACAAAATGGGAAAAAGAGGGTTGGTCATGATGAATATTTGATGAGTATATCCAGTTATGCTGATTTTCCCAACGTGTTTATTTGTTTGTTTATTAAGATAGTTGACTGCAGGGACCTGCTTAAGACACTTGAGCCACACAATAGATAAATAGAAAATAATGGAACCAAAATATACACTAAGGGGTGAAGCTCATGAACAGCTTATAACATTAATCAATTTCTCTGACTTCCTATGTTTATGTCTTTATCTTACACATTGTTGCCAATATCTGTATAACATGAAATAGGAGTACAACTTCCTTGTGGTACGATGAATTTTCTCGCTTGAAATATCAGAAGATATGTGCCTGGCTGAACTATGATTGGCATATCTAATACACAAAATGTGAGTATCCAGTGAACTCACTTATCCTAAAGTGATGCATCAGGTGCTGTAATATTTGTCATATTCCATAGGAACAAATCGATTCACTAAGATATGGGTTTTGCTGAAGACTGTACAGATAATAAAAACACACACACACACACGCGCGCACACACACACACACACACACACACACACACACACACACACACACACACACACACACACACACAAACACATACACACAATTTACACAGGATACCGCCAGGTCCCATTGATGCTGTGTTTTTGCTTTGTTTAGGCGGTTCTCACTTGACATCTGAGATGACAGGGAGATTACATTCAGCTGGGATAAGTATTTCTTCTTTTGGGGTGAAGGAGGCGAAGTTTGCACTGAACCTGTCAGCCAGAATGTTAGCAATATCTGTGGGTTCAGTGTATTTTTTGTTGTTGTGAACCAACTCTGAGCATATCTGAGGGTTTCCGCCCAGGTTTCTAACATAGCTGAAGAAGGCTTTGTGGTTATCTTTAGTGTCCTTAGCGATTTTTCTCTCAAAGTTTGCCTTGGATGTTTTTATGAGAGAACGTAGTTTTCTGCTAATGTTGATCAGAGACGTCTTCCCTTCATGGGATTTTGCTCTGACGTGCAGTAGCTTCCTTCTTTTGTTATACAATTTGTTTATGGCTGAGGTCCACCAGACAGGACGCTTACATTTGGTGGAAAGGGACTTGGATTTGTTTGGGCTTGCATGATCCATGCATTCTTGGATATGTCCATAGAAAGCATTTGTGAAGGATTTGGCATTGCGGGATGTGGTATCCACTGGCACAGTGGGCTTAAAGGATACCATCTCCTTCTTAAGAAGAGTGAAGTCTGCTTTTGAGAAGTTTTTCTCTGTGGTCTTTTGTGCTGGGGGTGGAGGTGGGATATGTATATCCAGGGTGATTAGTTTGTGGTCAGATCTCACTAGTGAGGGGTATACTTCTGGTGTGGAGCATTTTGTCCCCATGTTTGTGATGATCAGGTCTAGTATATTATCTCCCCTAGTGGGAGAGGTGACTAGTTGTTCCAGTGCATTTGAATTTATGAATTCCAGGAACCTTTGGGCTAGGGTATTAGGGCTAGAATAATGTACCCAATCTATGTTTGGGTAGTTGAAGTCTCCCAGTATGATGGTATTTTGTGATACATTCATATCCTCCAATGTCTTCAGGAAGGCTGAGTGGGGTTCTTGAGATTGGGAGGGTGGTCTGTAACATGCTACCAGTTGTATAGCAGTTTTGCCTATGGTTAGTTGCACCTGTATGGTCTCTGTTGCTTCATGTGTTGCTACTAACCTGGAGGTGTGGGTGTCCTTTATGAATATGGACACTCCTCCCTTTGTGGTTCGCCCGGTTTTGGGCCGAAAAGCATGATACGGGGTATAGCCTGGTACCGCTGGGGTGCTCTCAGGAGCCTTGAACCAGGTTTCAGTTACTGCACAGACGTCGATGTTCTCCATGCTGAGGAGTGCATCAAGTGCCTGCATCTTGAGATTTAGACTTCTGGCGTTGAGCAGCATTACCCTTAGTTTTTTTTCCATTTTTGTTTTCTAAGGAGGTGGGTTTGTCTTTTGAGCCTTGCCTAAAAAAGGCATTATGGGGGTGGCAAGAGCCTTAGCCAATATCCGGAAGCCCAGTGGTGACAGGTGTAAGCCATCCCTTGCGAAGCAGCGTGGCTTGTCCAACATATCATCCCAGGCAGACAGATATTGGATCCCCTTAGAATGACACCAGTACTCAAGCCAATTGTTAAAGCTGATCATCTTGTCTTTGTATTGTGGTATCATTCTTGGTGAGGGTAAGATGCTGCTCAGGGTCAGGGTCATACCAGCCTGGGCTACATAATCGGAGAGCTCTTCTATGTCTCTTGTCATGTAGTCCAGGGAGGTACGTCTCAGATCATTCACACCAGCATGGACAATGACGGAGTCATATTTGTACCTGCTTTGGAGTGACCTGAGTGTGTGTGTTATGTGGCAGATCCTAGCCCCCGATAGACTATGGAGTCACCTATTACTAGTGTATCAGGCAAGGTGTTTGGCCTTAAGGGCTGCGATTGGTCGACACACTGATTTATTGAAGTATGTGTTGCATGTGTTTTGTTTTGATGTGGTGGATTTTTGGATGTCTGCTTTGGGAGCCTCTGTTGTTTTGGTAAGTTTTTTATTAGAGCCTCCGAGTATGTCTTTGTGTTTTTATGTGTTTGGTTTGCAGTTGTGGTAGGTCTATGTGGGACTGGGATTGTTGTGTGTGTGATTGCCATCTCCTCCTGTCTGGTCATGCCAGCCCTGAGTTGAGAGAGTTCAGCCTCCAGTTTGGCTATATAGTTGCATCTCTCACATGTAATTGTGTTTGTTGGGAGGAGGAGAGGGTTGTCTGTGTACATGAGACAATTGTAGCATTGTCTCAAGATGCCCAGATTGACCAGCTGAACTGGAGACAACGCCAGTAATCTACCACTCGACATGCCAGAACAGTATAAGGGAGTGGTATACCTTTAAGGGAAGTGGGTATTCACAGGGGTGGTAAGTAGATGTAGTGCTTTACTTAGTACGAGAGTGCTTACTTAGTAGAGAAGTATTGAGAACAAGTGCTAGGCTTATAATACAGTGAGTATTCTGGTTATACTAAGAGTAGATCTTCCTTAAGGGAAAATTTGAAGAGCAGACTTGGCGGAGCCAGAAAAAGTTTAACCAAGTTTAACCTTGTTTAACCGGCGCTGCGCTATGCACACGACCGCGCAAAGCCGTGCAAACGCGGATTTTAAACAGTGAACTATAAAAGAGCTAGGAATGGTCCCAAACAACCAATTACTACAGCTTCTTGTGCTGAGGTCACTTTCCCCAAGGACAGGTAGGCTGCTCAAGGCTCCCCACTCCCACTGGTGAGCAAAGAAACTTCCTTCTATCCAAGTAAGGTAATGGACAACACAGGAACTACACCACAGCCCAGAATACAGCAATGCCTGTAAACTGGTCTAAACTAGTCGAGGAAGGCGGGAAAACAAGGATTATTTTTTTGTTTTTTTTGGTAGAAACACACAGAAAATGCAGAGACAGTGATAAATTAGTTACACAGGCTAGCACACGTTAGTGGGCAGCCTCCACAGTTAAATTAAACAAACAAACAAGCAAACAGTCTGGCTATTTATTATTGTTGTTATCTGGTTATGAATGTGTCACTTTGGTATCTTGCCTTGCAACTTTCCAAGAGGAAGAGATGCAGGAAACCCTTTTTGAATGGACAACATATTTTTCCCTGTGTTTCAGCAGCTAAAGAAAATCATAGAGCAAAAGACATTGGATGAGTTCAAACTTCTTATTACTACACTTGTAATTATATTATATTATATTTTCTAATTTATCATAGTAACATTTCAGGAAAATAAACGAATACAGGCCTACTGTATGCACATAAAATTTCAGTTTGCACATTAACTGCTGCAATGTATACAATTTCATGTGATATTATGAGCTAAAACGAAAAGTCGGCATGTCTCTGAACCTGCCTAGCTGTGTTTCTGAATATGTATAAGCAGTATGCTTTATAATATAAATAGGGTCATTCAGTCTCTTTACCGGTGACAAAAAAAAGGTTTGCAAAAAAGTTGAATGTGAATCTTATTGTGATACAGATCTACTGTCAGTTTTACAATACATGCTGAAACCTGTGAAACTTACCTACGTATTCAAAATGTAAAACAGAGCGTTCAGACTAGTGGCTGCAATATATGTGGATTTTTTTTGTAAGTTTTTAATAAAAGATGATTTCGTCAAAACATCTTGACAGCAACTGTTTTAGATTTTGATTACATTTTTGTGCTTGTTTTCTCTGACTTCTTCATATGTAATGTCATGCATTCATTGAACTTCATTCTTTACATGATGAAGATTTTGAAAAAAAAAATGGTGACATTTACCATATGTACTGTAATGGTAGTGCTGTTACATAGGTAGTTACTAGAAATGTGCATGAGGAGCTATCCTGATTTCTACAGAACAGTATCTGGTTAAGCAACATATCCTGAGTCGCACAGCAGACAAATGGAAGTTAAGAGACTCAAAGCCTGAACTACAGGAAGCCACATGTTAAGGTTCACAGACTTAATCTCTGCATTACCTGCCAGACAGTGTAGTTCCATTTATCCTGTTATTAATTGTATAATGCTGGGACTGTGGCACAGTGCAGTGGCAGTCTGTCAGGGTCTCGTAGCAATATGTAAACCTGAAACTACTGGACCATCTGCTGTTTACTACAGACAACTTTTGAGAACTCGCTTTGGGTTTGCTAGCATCTTGTTGCCTAGGAAGATGCCTTGAAATATTCACTGACACGAAGATATTCTGTTCCATTTTGAGCTACACTAAAAAAGGAAAAAGTTGAGACCCATCTGTTTGTGCAGCCTAAAGAGAGAGAAACAGAAAGTACTGCTGCTACTACTAGTAATATTAATAATAAAAATGACAACAAGAAAAACATGTAATGCTTGACAGTATCTAAGGTGTAGCTAATGGAAAGAGCTTCATAAAAGAACACACTGTGCTAATGACTGAAACAAGAATGAAGAGCAAGTCACTGGCTTCCTTGGCAGCAGTCCAGATGGAGTGATTGCAGTGCAGGTGGTGAGCAAGTGACGGTAACAGCACAAATGTTCCAGAAGCCTGCAAGGCTAATCCAGACTTAATATTCTCATCACAGATTCAACAGACTGCACGCATGTACTGTGGCCTCTTGATTTCTCAGGCGGCACACGACTCACTTAGTCTCCCAGGTGGAGCTGTGTGCTCTGTATTAGCCTGTCAGAAGACAGAATTTACGCATATTAATTGTCTGCTGTAGACATCTGCATACCTTAAGCTATTCAGATTAGCATTTAACGTACATATGACATGGAGTTTAACATTTTCCAAGGTAAGATATAAAAGTAATGCAAAGAACAGAACATAATCAGAAAATGTATTATATGTACTTGCATACATACCTATGTGTACAAATGCAGTTATACATGCAGAGACACAAGACAGACACACACACACACACACACACACACACACACACACACACACACACACACACACACACACACACACATATATATATAGAAATATACACACATTATACAATTTTATACTAATGCTGCAAATTCATATGATTTAGTAATTTCCTTTGCTCCTAAATAACAGGACACTACTGCTTTAGACAAATATGGCAGTCTGCTTGCATTACCTTTTTTATATTTTGTTGCTTAAACATGCATATAGAGAACTCAGCAGAAGTTTGCTGGTCTTGTTGTAGCTTTCTGATTCTTGCTCATTTGAAGAGTGGGAAGAAACAGCAGCAACAATTTGGTAGGAGGTTTCAATAAGCAGCAAGTATTAAATTGAACAAAAAACTCTTAATTTGTTAGCACTGACATTGACTTCTACTGTTCTCATGCTTTCTTTACAAGGTTTAGTGCAAGGCTTTATTTCTACATTAAGAACACACAAGATTGCTTTGTGCCAGTAACTATATCACTGACTATTGCCCTTTTTACTAGTGACACAGAATATCAAAGCTTTTTTGCTTTTCTCCTCTTTTTATGTGCCACTGCATTCAAAAACCAGGCTCACTCATATAAAATGGTTGTGCACTATATGTTTAGTACATAGTCATATTATTACCACAGCTCATAATCATGGATTGTATTAATAGCAAGCAGACCTTATAAAACGTTTTCAATGTATGTGAATCTTACAAAGGTGCATATAGTACAATATATACTACAGTGTACTGTAAGCTCTCTACTAGAAATTATATGGGATCTTTGGCTATGTAGGGTGTGTTGAAAACTGTAGCATACAGACAAGAGAGGCAGAAGAATTGTGTGACTTGTTGGTCTGGGTGATGAGCACTAAACCATGCAGGGTGTGAGTAAAGAATTTATTTTCAGTTTTTGGTCTGCAGACCATTTTTGAAAAAAGGTATCCACAGTCGAGGACAAGAGCAACTCAGCAAGCGTTTCCAGCTTGTGTATTTAACATGAATTCCACAGATCAGATCTGCTAGCAGGAATGCTTCCATTAATGGGATCATTACAGCATCATAGCTTAGTGTGTGTGTGTGTGTGTGTGTGTGTGTGTGTGTGTGTGTGTGTGTGTGTGTGTGTGTGTGTGTGTGTGTGTGTGTGTGTGTGTCTGTGTCTGTGTCTGTTTGTATGCACATGTGTCTCAGAATCTGTGAATGCAGCTTAGACTGTATCACATTGAACTGCATAACAAGTAGACTTATCTTACTACGCAGAAGTTATTTTATGAAAATTTACTGTCCACATTGCAGTGATGCTGTTCTTGTTTAGCTATGCATTTTACTTCAGAAATCAGAACTGTCACTCTGTAGTTTTGGCCATATTATTATGTAGCAAATCCTCAGTACCATGGTGCAGTCAGCATGCGTGACTCAGCTATAGCATAACTCAACATACTATGATTTCAGAAGGTAGTGACACCTCTCCTACCCACTAACAAAAACTGCATTTGAAATAATAAGTATCTATCTATCTATCTATCTATCTATCTATCTATCTATCTATCTATCTATCTATCTATCTATCTATCTGTATCTATCTATCTATCTATCTATCTATCTATCTATCTATCTATCTATCTATCTATCTATCTATCTATCTCTCTGTCTATTTGTCTGTCTATCTATCCACCTATCTATCCACCTATCTACCTATCTATGTATATAGACATATGTGTATGCACATCTGCTTTTTGCAGGAGCAATCCCCACCTACCTACACCTCACACCCCTGCTACCTACAAATTCCAGATATTTAGAACTAACATTTACTTATTTATTTAACATTTTTTTACTGGGAAAGTCTGACTGAGACAGAGCCTATTTTCAACAGAGGTCCGGGGAGAAACACTCCAGATGCATGTCTTTGGAATATGGCTATATTTTGTATATATACACATATATCAATTATTATCATAAGAATTTAGTAATGGTACATATAGATGACATTTTTTTCTTTATGCTTTCCATCTGCATGCCTGCTGACCATCAAGTTCCCAACAATTGGACTTGAACTCATACTCTTCATAATGGTGGGGCTCGACACTTAGTCTAACATGGTGAACCATCAGAAAACCCATCACTCAGGCAGCCATGACAGTTGCTTGTATCCTTGCTTGCAATCAGACAATGAGGAAATATTTTTTGTTCAATTTACTTACCCCCCCCCCATCAGTGTGAACATTGACAGTGTTGAAGTGACACCCTAACCTTATGTACAAAGATGGGAAAAGGGGGTTGTAGATGTTTGGATAGATTAACTAACACCGGACAGAGGGATACATAACCCACATCAATGAAGGAGGTCACACTGACTTCATTTTCACAAGTGCATGCTTATGTACACCGGCATAATGATGTCTACTGCCACTGAAACAGCTTGGTGGATTGCACATACATCAACATGCCATGGATGTAACCCTTCCTCTGAAGCACTGCTTCAACTCTGGTTCTAATCTATCTCTTCTAAGATAGACCTCCCCTCATTGTTTGCTTCATCAAATACCTGAGGTGCTAATTAAACTCAATTCACCCAGCTCATATTCAACATTTTATCCCTCTACACATCTGGGCTGACCTGTATAGATAATGTATTACAATAAAATATTACAGCATAAGCTACTGTGAATCACCTGAAAATCTACAGTACAAACAAAGATCTGGAAGCCTGCAAGATGTTTGTTGGTTGAACAAATTGGTGTAACTAAGGAAATGACTTCTTTGAGCTATATTACAGAATTGGAATGGCCTAGACATAGAAAGGCCTTGCTCAGTCACATTATGATAGCTGCCAAAAAAAAGCAGTTACTAGAAAATGGAAGTAAAAGTTTAAACCAGCTTTACTAAAAGTAGCAAAGAGAGATAAAACAACTGGAGTTGGGATCTTTAGAAAAGCGTAGGAGTAAATTCCATAGAATAAAAATGGGAATTGTGGCATCAATATATGCAGAGGAGGAACAAGGTATAAAAGAAAGCAGGATTTGAATGAGCTATGTAATGTCTGGCTGATAATGGCTGGAGAGATTATAAGTGATGCATAATGTTTGCAGCTACAGCTGTGTCAGCATGGTTTGTAATATATAATGTTTGCAACTGAAATTGTGTCAGTTTGGTTTATTTTATATATATTTATATAAATGTAAGATTGCCTATGTCATATGTGATTTAATGTTGTTGTTGTGTCTTTCGGCTTTTCCCAGTTAGGGGTCACCACAGCGGAACTCCTGTCCGCTAATGATTGGCAGTTGATTTTTACGTGCTGAGTTGCCAGCCCTAACACACAACCTTCAATGAAGTTACACCCATTCACGCATGTCTCCATGCAGAAGATGCTGTAGCTGAGAGTTGAACCGGTCAGCGTCTTACTCTGAGGCGACAACGCTACCGCAGCACCATCACCGTGGATTTGTCACATGTGATTTAATAAATACAGAATTTAAGAAAGATTTTTCTTGTTTAAAAAAATAAACAATTTGACGTTTGCAACTTTTGTTGAATTGTGCTTTGGTCGACATCTGTTTATTCAACACCATTTCGACTAAACATATGGTTAACACACATCAAAAAAGTAGTGGACTGGATGACTCTTGGGACTGGCGAATTTTCACTTTCCTTGAGAAATGCGTGACCTCAGAATTAGTATAAATAATTAGCAGGATGTGTGATAGGACACAAGTTTTTGCATGTGACAAGACTAATGCTTCACACATGCTTAGTAGCATATTGATGTGCAAAATGTCATTCATTTGGTGTTGACATTATGTACTTCAAGAACAGAGCTGTTTGACAAAGTTAAATTCTCGCAAGCACACACACACACAGACACACACACACACACACACACACACACACACACACACACACACACACACACACACACACACACACACACACACACACACACACACACACACACACACACACACACACACACACACATAAACAATCCATGCAAGTGTTCAGCATGGCAAACTTCACAGAGCTGAAACATCTAATAACAAAGACATTTAAAAAAGTTCCAACCTCAAAATAGCTGTTGTTTTATTATAATCTACTAAGTGACAATGAAACAAAAAAACAGAACAAACCGTGCTTTCACCAGAAAGGCTTTATCAATGCTGCCTAGTGTTATCTATTACTCATTTAAAAATAAGTGACAATGTATTACGTCACTGCTTAACACCAATACAAACTTATACATGCAAAAAAAGTTCTCATTAATAAAAATATTTATATAAAAAAAACAACATTTAGAAAGCATTTAGTATTAATTTAATAGAACCAAAATTTAGACCTGGAGAAAATCTTCTCTAAGACTGATAATTCACCTTTTCTGTTTTTAATCTACAATATATTGTCTATGGCTATTAGAATGTGTTCTCCACACTGTTCCTATACAAATAAATGTGACATGAATCATACTATGAGATATAGCATGTTGAAACAATGCACTCCTATCTCTTTTGCAATGTATATCAATACGATGCACTACATTTCTTCATTTCCAAGACCCTGTAATCAAGCCCAGTGTGTACACGTTATTAAATAACCACCCTTCTATGTTATAATTTGTAAATATTTAATGTGTATGAGGGGAAGTAGAATGCTGAGTCTTACTTATTTATGCAGAATATATACATTTACCACTAGACTCACTACAAATATTCCCCAAGTGAGTTTGTGTCTGACCACCCAAAACCTATTTTAAAAACAGGAAGATGTTGGTCAGTAGTTCTACCTCTTTGATAACCAAATCGGCACCTTCATGGGAAAATATCATTGGTAAGAATATGCAATGCATTTTCCAAATATCCCATATTTGACTATTACAATCATAGTAAGCTTCAACTGAGAATCCTGTGCATCATTAATTTCTTTGTATTGCAGTGTAATCACTGTTTCTAATGTTCTAATCTCCATATTAGCTTTATCAAAAATCATCTACCATAGTTTTTAACAGTGAAATAAACATATCCTCATCACTACAAATCATTCTAATATTTAGAGATTTTGACTTAGCGACAGTATTGACAAAATGTTTGGATGACAGTTTCTTGCCAATAGTGAAACTTTTTGATAATTCGCTTCTAATAGATAAAATTCCAATCTCCTCTTCATATATAAGCAGAAAATGGAACTCCATCCCAGCTGCTTTGAAACAAAATATCACAATAAAAAACTTCAAAAACATCCTCAAACTATAAAACAGCCTCCTGGATATGTTCTTACTCCCATCTCAGCTCATCCCCCCACCCCATCATACCAATCTGTCCTCCTTTTTCTCTATTTCAACTTGCTTCATACATATCTACTGCTTACATAGACTATCTACATTTCAATCTTCCTGTAATCTATCTTGGCATCCTCAGCTTCTTCCTTTATTCTCCTTCTCCAGTATCACAACTTGCGTATCCTTAATTTGCCACTTTTACCAAATGTAGTATATATTTGTTTCTTGTTTTCTCATGATTTTTTTTCTGCAGTATATACATATTCATTATCACCTTTGTAAATTATATCTATAAAATTATCACTTGTTTTTGCTCTTATATGAATCAAAACTACAAAATTTCTGCAGTGTGTAATTGCTATATATTCTATTTCTATCAAATATATCTACTTTAACTTTGTTCATAGAGTTTTTCTCCCTGGGCTTCCACTGACTAAAGGACCCCTAGCCCAGTTAGACTCTTATAGTAAACAAATGGCAATAAACCAGTAAATAACTTCCACTTTGTTGTTGTTGTTGATTTTTTTCCTAATTCATCCAAAAATGAATTTTGTTCAAATCCCTTGCCAAAGTGAAGTATATATTATATACAGTGTTATTAAGAAGTCTTACATAGTGGTTTGAAAGCAGTCAGGTTTTGTTTGGAAAAAATACAAATGATATTAAGCTGATTTTATAGGTATTTTTGTGAGATACCTAGAACACAATTATGTGATTAGTATAGAGCCAGCAAATTTAAGGCTAATACATTAAAATGTAAATGATTTCCAGATGACTGTGTTGATTGTTTTGGAATAGTGACAATATGCAACAGAATGAACTTATGAGATTTCTTATTAATAATAATAATAATAATAATAATAATAATAATGTATTTAATATAGGTTTCACTTCAGCAAGTTATATGAAAGATATTATTTCTTGTTCTTATTGGTTAAAAAAAAACAACAGATTGACATTTTATTAACAATAATCTACTGGAAGCCATTTACCAAACATTATTTATCGGCTAGATTTGAACAATAGTAACTGAAAGTCACAATTTCTAAGTATTAGAAACACATGTGGTGATAAAAATATGTCTGTTTTGAAAAAAAAAAGTGGTTGAATATTTTTGGATCATATCTATTCTTCTTGGAATATTAACTAATCCAATTATGAGACAAGAACATTTCAGAGAGTGAATACTTTGGAGTACCAAAAAATTGATGGTGCTTGGGAATCTCAGCAGAGCTTTACTATACCTTATTGTACAGTAGTGGTCAAATACAGGATATTTTGCAACAATATAGTTACACAAAGTTGCAAAAGAGTTCGGGCTATTAGACATTATCTTTCTGATTTTAAAATAGATGTTGCTGGTCTGAATCACACTTGGTGAATATTGCTAGTGAGGCATGGGCAAATGTATATATTGATCAAATGTTTGTAAAACAAGACACTCTGTTTCAATGAATATGCTTAATCTCGTTGAAATATGATATTTTATGAATTATGAAACACAAGGAGTGGTTTATTTAATAACATGTACATGTGGGGCTTTTATCTGGGTAAGACTAAAGGTAATTGAAAAAGAAGAGGTGTAGTACATGTTAGTATTGTATGTTGCACAACAGAAAAGACTGAATTATTCAAGTCTATTCTGTGTCATAATAGTGACCACTTTGCTTTGTTTTATATAGATATAGTGTGGGGAATACATTCTTATAGTTATATATGACATGTTTTGGAAGAAAAAAAAAGCAGAATTATATACCTTGGCATACCCCCCATATATATATATATATATATATATATATATATATATATATATATATATATATATATATATATATATATATATATGGGTCCCCTTCAAAACATCTAAAACCCATAATCTCAAATTTCATAACACTGAGACTAGAACATCTAAAACTCAAAACATCTAAAACCCATAACACTGAATTTCATAACATCTAACAGTACAAATCACATAAAAATAACATCCCCTCCAGATATAACAATATATAATGACACCAAACTACCAAACACACTTTTTACTATGTTTCTGCAGGGGGGCTTAATACAGTGGGGTTACTAAATTAACTTTTTCCCACTGTAGTGCGATCTTGGAGTTGGTATATTTAATGTACACGGTGTGTGGGGGGGTGCAAGGCGGCTTGCCCTCCTGCATAAACATAGTAAAAAGTGTGTTTGGTCGTTTGCTGTTGTTATATGTGGAGTGTTAGATGTTATGAAATTTGATGTTATAGGTTTTAGATGTTCTGGTCTCGATGTTATGAAATTAGATGTTATGGGTTTTAGATGTTTCAAAGTAGACCTATATATATATATATATATATATATATATATATATATATATATATATATATATATGGTTTACCATCATTTAACTGAATCCCAGGCAGCTGAGTCCACCTGTGCGATGTCCTACATTCTGACTGCTAGATTGCTGAACACCAACATTCCTAATTGGCCAATCTTGCCCCCTTCTGGACCCATGTTAATGCTTGTTCCTGAGTCCAGAGCAGTAGGTAGTTTCAAGATTTGATGTTTATGTCGGGTATTCCGGAATACAGCATTCCGACATTCATGGAAGTACATCGACCATAGGATGATTTCATCACCTGTAATTCAGGATAATGTTGGTAAACATATATTTAGATATATGTATAGATATAGATAGATATAGATATACAGATAGATATTTATTTATATAATATATACCGCACACATATACATAAATACTTATATGCTGTTTCCATTGAAGCTTTTAAGTACATTTTGTATTTCTGGGATGTAGTCATGTGAAGTACTTTGACTTATATTTAAATGACTAATGGGTAACAGTTGCTACACTGATAAAGTCTTTTTGCTGAAACCAGGGTCTGCAGTATTTTGGTGCTTTAGTTGTTACTTGGTGGATTACAATACAACAGCAACAGTTTTAGTACTGGAGCTTCATTATGTTCTTTATCTATCTACCTATCTATCTATCTATCTATCTATCTATCTATCTATCTATCTATCTATCTATCTAATCTATCATCTATCTATCTATCTAATCTATCATCTATCTATCTGTTCGCCTGTCGGTCTGTCTGTCTGTCTGCCTATCTTTCTTTCTGTCTATATGAATGGGGTTACACTTGCATTTTGTTGAATGCTTCTTTGGTCAACAAAGTATAGTGCATGCTAATTTGGATAACTGGCAGATTTATCAAATGCTTGGTCTACTGCTTTGTCTGATGACAAAGTCTAGTGCCGATGCATTTGGGGTATGAGTGTATGCAGATGTGTCGTTTAGGGTTAGAGTAGGGGTTAATTAAAGGAATATGTTTACCATATGTCAGTGTGTGTACATATTTTAGAGATAGAAGAAAAGTTATGTAAAGGGATAGCTTTAATGTATGCATGAGTGTTTACAGGTTAATGGTAGTATTAGGGGCTGATAAGGGGATAGATTTAGGGTAGTCTGTGTATGTGTATGTGTAGTACATTGTTAGTGTCAAACCTGTCTTTTCTGGTGGTAATCTTACTAAAAGTAGTTTTGTAAGAGATAGTACATGGTTACAGTTAGGGGTAGGGTTACATTAAGCACAAATTATTAAAGGGAAGCGAGAGGAGGTGAATATATAACGGTGTGTATATCTGCACATCTTTGTGTAAAGAAGTAAAGAAAGAGAACAAAGAAAATAAATTATTTCTTGTAGCTCTTTTTATGGCATTCAGTGAAGGTGGAAAGAAGGTTGCCTTCAGCAGTCTGCTTTTGTACCCTAACAGCAATTACAGTGTATAGAATATTGTTTATTTACTTTAG
This sequence comes from Protopterus annectens, assembly GCF_019279795.1. Taxonomy (NCBI): domain Eukaryota; kingdom Metazoa; phylum Chordata; order Ceratodontiformes; family Protopteridae; genus Protopterus; species Protopterus annectens. The sequence goes on from NC_056739.1 coordinate 1,877,148,190, forward strand.
GCTTCTGAAAACTGTTCCATTTTATGATGATCTATTGTTAACGGATTCCTGTCTTAAAAATTCAGAATCCATTCACTGCCCTATGAAATGCTTTACCCAAGTCATGTAGTAATTTATACTTGACCCCTGGGTTTCACCTATGCATTTTTGTACTCTTTAAGAAATCCTGTCAGTTGCAAAATTAAAAAAAAAAAAAAAAAACAGCAGGAATGCTGTTGAAAATGAGATACTGATCAGTTTTATTTGCATACTAATTGAGCAGGTTACATGCTAATTACTAATTTGCATGCTGAGAGTCTAGTGTTATATTCAGTTCTTTTATGCTTCTATAGTTTGCAGTTTTGGAAAAAAAATGTTGCTCTTTCTATCTGTCTACATTTTTATATATATATATATATATATATATATATATATATATATATATATATATATATATATATATATGTCTATTTGTCTATATTTCTACCTGACTGTGTACTATGGTCACTTACTTATGATTAAAAATAGGTCTTGTGGGTCTATTTTTAGTTATTGATTTATTGATATATTTTTAATCACTGTGCTGGCTTTGTTATACCATTACACAGATCAACACATCAGATTCTTCTATAGTAAGTCTTGTCTTTTAGGGAGAACAAAAATAATATTTTTTTCTTTTTCTCCTAAAGACTGATGTAAGTAACTCAGCACCATTGTTTCAAAGGGCCAGTTGTCATCCACTTTTGACATGTGTTGTGGGAAACATGGCAGACACTCACCCAACATCTTTATGCTCTAGTTACTTAAAGTGATAATTACTTAATTGAAGGTTAACTACAAATTAAACATTGACTGTGTTCCAAAAGTATCTTCTCCTGGAATTTGAAGGAAACTGCAGTATAAGAGCTTATATACTTTAGACATGTAAGCAGCATTGCATTGTTTAGCCAAAAGAAATAGAAATTGTACTGAAATGCCTTTTTATCTGAGCATCTGCAACAGACATGTTAAGAGGTTACTTGCTCATGCAGATGTTAATGCTGTTGGTTAATAAAGAATTAAAATATCTGTAATGGGACAAGTGCAATCAATACATTCTGATCTGTTTATAGTCTGATTGTTATCTGTTTATAGGCACACTAGCCACCATAGCCAATTCCAACTTTTGTGTGAGTTAAAAGTGCACAAGTTGCTAAATTATGCAACTGAGCCACACAGATACTTTTTTCAGGTTAGAAAGTGTTGATTCAAACTGCTTTTTCCCTATACAATTAGTAGTGTAACATTTTATGCTTTACAACTTTATAGAACAGCTGCTTCAAATCTTAGTCTACATCTGATGTAATGGGGATTTAGATTAATAGATAATCCTGATGATTCGACTTGAGCTAAAAAGCCCCTTCTCCCATGACAAAGTATTTTGCAGCTCAGAAACATGTTAGCCACTATGAGGAAAGACCTCATTATCAGCTAATTTGCATGTCTCTGAATTGCAGTTGCCACCTGTTCATCACATTAGTGTACTGCTGCAGCTGCAGTGTGTAGGCATAGGCATCCTCAGTCAATCACTTTCCTACATGCACAAGTACACTTTCAAGCACAAATACACACACACACACACACACACACACACACACACACACACACACACACACACACACACACACACAGACACTCTATAGTCCCTATACCTTCCCTAATTTGTCTGCCCTTCCCGATTATAGTGGTTCCCCCAATCCCTGAATCCCTGTGCTGTTAAGGCATAGACGTTTAGACAACTCCCTCATGTCTAGACCTTCCTCCCATCTAGGTTCACATACTTAAGGGCCATTGTGGCACAACTGTAGTATCCCTAGTGGCTACTGTTTGCCTCCACTATCTGTTCCCCATAATAGTTTAAGTGCCATTATGGCATGATTGTAGCCTAATGGCTAGTTCTCCCCTCACTCCTTGCTCTCTGTACTGATGTCATTGTCATTAAGGCACATGTGTATTATCCATGGTGACTAGTGTTTCTTCCCATCCCAAATCCCTGTACTGCTCTTGGTGCCATTATAGCACTCGAGTTTAGAGTAATCCCTGGTGGCTAGTGGTCCCCCACACCCCGGACCCTCTACCATATTTACTTTCAGTACCTTTTGGCTATGATCTTTACCATGATGTGATATGGTCAGTGATCCTGATCTACACATCCAATCAATTTCCTTAATTGCTTGGTGCATAGATACCATCCTGAATGCAGTTTCAGGAAACAGAGCACATAACTAATTAGCATATGCCTCTCCCCCATACTACCTCACTAACATACAGCAGAGCTGTGGAACCAGCCATATTTTGTGCTTTAAGTCTTCATGCTAGAGCACCACATAACATCATGTCAGAGCTGTTTCTAAGTTTCAAAAGGTTACCATGGCATTTACTAGAAGAGATACATGTCATGGTATTTTTATGAAGTTCCTCCTAAATGGTGAATTTTCATATAACTATTTTTTAAATCAATAGTATATCTTTTTCTGTGTCTACTGTGCCTATCACTTTTATATCAGTTCTACAGTGTTGCTTCTAACATAAAAGTTAAAACCCAGTTTTCCTGGAAAACATAAATCAAATGTCATATAAACATTTAAATGTTAAAACTGAAATTGTAAAAATTCTGTTATCGATTAACTCTGACATATGCTCACAGCATTTTAATGTGTTAAAATCGCAGACTCAGATATTTTGATGTAATGATGGTAACTCTATTTAAAATGTTCTAAAAAAGCTAGATAAGACCCAGGAAAATCAATTTTTGTAAATATTACAATCATTTATTGTATTGTTTTAATATGCCACGTATGTGTGAAAGAAGATTATTGAGGCCTAGTAGAATGTTTCTCTATGCAGAGTCTTTCAGGAGTCAATAATTCCTACCATCTTCTGTATCATCAATGAATTTGACAAGATAGTTTCCGCAACCATTATAATAAGAGAAATGATGGGAGCGATAAATTGATAATATAGACACTGGTATGTGAGTAGATCCCATCACTATTAACCAGTTTGTACATCTAGCCAAATATACTGACATATCAACCATGGGAAAACAATACAGTTTAAGATGAAGCATCTACTTATCTTTTAATTTATCCACCCCACTGTATGCATGCCAACACTATTTTTCATCTAAATGATATTCCTTTCAGGTGGCATACCAGTTGTCATGATAATATATTAAGATCAAATCAGGAAGAGGTCTGTTGAGCTCAGCATAGCTCAAACACATGTCGACATAGAATGCGGGCATATTTTCTCTTGTTCTGCATGGCAAAATAAGAAGATTAACACCTATAGTTATAAAAAGTGACATTCAAGGTTATTTCAGATATGAGAAATGACATATCGTCTACATGGACACCATGCAAAACAGTTTTCATATTTGCTTTATGTACAGCTTGCACTATGCTAAGTATGGTGTCCTCTGGGGCTCTTAACTGCAGTACTGTTCAAGACCAGCTCTATTATGATGAAGACAAAAATGCCTTGTCTAAGATTTATTACTTGCAATATTTATCTTGTAAAAGTAGCACCTGCGCATCATGCCGAATCTCAGCTGGGCTATTTTGGAGAAATTAATTATATTATTTACTCCTCAGCAGTTTTGTGACACTACTCACACACTCATTTTATTCATTTATTATTATGGCTGTTTGCATGGATGACAGTATTACATTTTTTATTCATATGCTATTCCTTCAGAATTATTTGATTCTGTAGCTCAGTTCTTTCTTAGATTCACAATTATCTGTTTAACCCCAGCAGTCATTCACGATGGTGTTAGCTGTAATGTCACAGCATTATACCTTATGATTTTATGTAAGGGAATAGCAATTCTAATATTAGTTATTTGGGAGGAAAACTTGCATGTTACTGTTTGGTGCTATGTTAAAAGGCCTACAGTCCACTGGCTTAGTACAAGTAACAAAACTTGTGATGACTATACCCAGAAGCATACATCACTGCCCCATGTTACATCACTCAGACTGGTTACGTCTCTGCTAATAACATGTCACTGCCCCATATTGCATCAACCAGAGTGGTTAAATCCGTGCTCACAAGAATCTGTCAGTGTTACATGCTGGATGACCAAGACTACTTAATCACTTTGGCAGAATTATACACTTTTGCCTTCCTCTACAAACAAACTGTGATATAGACAGCACTGCATATTTGTTAACTAAATTCTTTTCTCATACTCTCTTGAATATCCAGAGTACAAAGCTGCTATAAATTTCCTGTACTATCCCCTTACCTATGGGCTTGCAGTCTTTGTCTCCTCCATTTTCCATAAATGGAATTGGTTAATCCATACATTATCCACTTTTATATCATACCTCCTGAATTATATAATTTCCACATTTAAATATGTTAGCCTGTTTATTTCAATACCTTCAATAGCTTCTTTACAGAAACTATCCAGCATCATAACATACCTTCAATAGCTTCTTTACAGAAACTATCCAGCATCTAGCTAGTCAGTTATCCCCCAGCTGCCCAAATCCAATTGTTACTACACCCAGTGCCCAAATTACCTTTAACTGTCAACCAGTCTCAACATCATTTGTCCAAAAACTAATTAAAAAATTAAAACCAACTGCCCTATCAGCTGACCTCCTCCCAGCAGAGTATTTACAAAAATCAGCCGATGCTGTAGCTTGCCCAATATCCATTCTGATCAATAGAACCATATCCAAAGCTTCCATCCCCTCCATCTGGAAGATAGCCAATGTTATCCCACTCCATAAAGGAGGCAGCTCCTCTGAGCTCTCTAATTATAGACCCATAGCTATCCTGTCTCCACTTGACAAAATTATGGAGAAATGCATACACAGACAACTCCTGAACTATCTTCTCATGAACAATCTCCTGAAAAACTCCCAACATGGGTTTAGACCAGACCATAGCACCACCACTGCCCTTCTCTTCTTCACTAACATTATAAATCAAAACCAAAACAATAATAAACTTTCCTCAGCTATCTTCTTAGACCTCCAAATACTTATACAAATACTGGAAACCATTTCTCTAGACACTCCAATGGTTCCAATATTACCTGAGTGGTAGACAACAGGCAGTCCTGTGGAAGGACAACCTATCCACCCTGCTACCTATCACCCTAGGAGTCCACCAGGGCTCCATCTTAGGACCTCTCCTATTTTATATATTTATAAATGACCTGCACAAAGTCATCTCAGAGGCTACCTGCATCCAATATGCGGACGACTCAACTCTAATATGTTTGGCCACATCCCCAACAGAACTGCAGTCTTTATCCCAAAAAACTTTTAACACGGTTGGAAATCGGCTTCCTAATCGCCGTCTCATATTAAATCCCAACAAAACTAAGCTTCTCCTTTTCTCTCCATCTCAAAGGTCTGCCGTACCAACCTTCAACATAAAATCTAGCAATGGCACCATTATTTTACCAGACTCCTCGACCAAGCTCCTAGGTGTAATAGTTGACAATTATCTTAAGTTTGATTTGTATATTAACCATATGACTAAAACAGTTAATAATCCAAAACAAAAAGGTTTTCCAGGTACAAAATAAACCAAATAACCAAACTGAAGTACCCGGGATAAGACCAAGCCAGCACTGAAGGAAGTCTGATGTTTTAATAAAGCCAAATGGACCAGAAACACACAGTAACACACATTAACGCATACACTGTAGTACAAAGCATTTTTGTCAGTATTCCAAAGACTTCATCAGATGCAGTATTGAAAACCAACACTTCATTTATATAAAAGCTCATTTCCTGTATAACTAAACATTCACTTAAAAAGACAGTGAATACAATTTTAAAAGACATATAACTTCAAACCTTAATAAAATCAATTAAAACCACTAAAATTAATAAGTAAAACCTTAAATATGTTAAAATAAATGTATTTCTCAAAGATACTAATACTTGTTTATATAAATGTAAAAAATTCTGAATATATTAAACGAAATAAAAGTGAATGAACTGGTGGCATTAAAAAAGATTTAAAACCTAATACAAGATCTCCATCCTGTGGCTAAAACACGAACTGTTCAAATGAAACCATACATGCACTTACAGCCAACTTAAATAAATGTGACTTGTGTATAGGCTGAAACATTAAAAAAGTTCAATTTATGTTTAACACTATAATTTAGCAGCTCGCATTTTTAGTAGGAGTGCAACTGAAATATTTTCATTTAAACCAGGGTGGGAATGTGGCTTGCAAAGTTATCTGCCACCACAATTCTTTATACTCAATTTTCTCTTCCCAAAGACCCCCTTATTTCTCTTTCTACACCCTCCAAATCTAAACATGTATACCTTGCATCAGAAAATTCCAAAGTATGTTTATATAAAACATTTTTTCTTTTTTGTCTGAACATCGTAATAATGTCCGTATATTCTTCTTCTTAATTTTCTTTCAGTCTTTCACTTTATAGAAAGAACAGCATACTTCACAAACTGCAAAACATATTAAACCGCTAGACTCACAGTTAAAATATCCCATGCTATTAAGCCTCCTATTTCTAATTCCCAAGAAAAACTATTCTCTATTGGCTATATAAGTACATTGAAAATCAGGGGGTTGGGAGGGTGGCCTAATGGTTAAGGTGTTTTCCTTACAAACACAAGGTGCAAGGTTTGAGTCTCACAAGGGATAATTGACTAGGCTTAAAATGGCTAGCAAGGGCAGTTAGCTTAGTATTAACCTATGAACCTATGAGAGCAATGCCCACACGTATAGGTGCCCTTCCTTCATCTATTGAAGTCATTCAATTTCACACTGTTTTCCATCAGACTTTTTAAATTCTGAGAATTCTTATAAACAAATTTTAATGTATCTCTGGAAATGCTTGCCAGGTCAGTGAAACTCGTAAATTTGTTCCATTCAGTTTCCAATACTCTCCCGGTTGCCTTTACACTAGCATTATATTCTAAAATTACTGCATTTTCATAGTCTTCTATTCCTTTTTGTTTCTCACTCATCCTGTCAGTCAAGGTTTCTCCTAATATTGGTTTAAATCTACCTCTTCTACCCTCATAAACCTCCACTATAGCATCATCTATTAACACTTTTTGATATTTTCTTGCAAAAAATAGAGTCTCTAAGAAATTGATTTCGACATCAAATTCTTTCTCTTCAGATATCATTCGGCTTGCCCTTACAAATTGTCCTTTCACAATGTCTTTTTTTATAATGTAGGGGGTGTGCACTGTTGAAATGGAGGTATGAACATGAGAAGGTAGCCTTTCTGTAAATTGTAGAATAAAATTTCCCATCCTTTTTGTAAATTTCTATGTCTAAATACTGTAATTTTTCTTCAGAAATATTGTAAGTGAAATCCAGAAATAATACAGTGTTTTTTAAAAATTCTAAAAATTCATAAATCTTTTCCTTTTGAGCTGCCCATAAAATACATATATCATCCAGAAATCTCCTATACATTATCCAACACTCACTATATATTGAACTTTGGACATGTTTCTCCTCCCATTTTGCTTAGCGCCCATTGCCACCCCTTTGATTTGATGATAAAATTCCCTCTTAAAATATATTAAATTGTATTTTAAAACCAACTCCATTAAGTCTAAAGAGACCAGTTGTTCATTTCGAGTTAACTCACCATTTTCAAATAAAATTTCCTCCAAACTTTGCAACCCCTCTGTATAGGAAATACATGAAAATAAATCCACTGCGTCTATAGTAATGAAGATGATATTTTCACTGTACATATCTTCCTTTATTTCTCTTAACAGATCCCATGATTCCCTAAGGATATTTTTCCTTTTCAACCAAAGCTTTTTAATTTATTGTCAACAAAATTTAGCTAAGGGAAGGGTCTTAGAACCTTTAGCAGAAATTATTAGCATAAGAGGAGGAGCCCTCTAATTTTTATGCGTTTCTGGTATCCCAAAGACTGAGGGTATCCTAGTTTTATCCATCATTAAGTAGGTAAAAATATTCTGGTAAATCAGGCCCTCCAAAAGTAAATCCATAATTGCTATATCAGCTTTACTGTAAGCTATGTTTATTTCATTGTTGGATACACTAGCATACTTATTTGTATCCATCAGTATATTGTTCATCTTCCCTTCATAAACCAAGGAGTCGACTCCATCAAGACCATTCCCTCTCCCTTGTCAGGCTTCATAACTCTGGTTTGCTTATTGTTCCAAAGCTGAGATAAAATGTTATTTTCTGTAAGATCTAAATGGTCTGTAAACTTCACACTTGAATAGCCTTTCCTGATTTCATTTTCCACAATCCATTCAAAATTTTTAAGCTGAAGATTTTTTTTTGGGGGTTGTAAGTACTTTTCCTATTCAGTTGATTAGAATTTGATCTATAGTGATGTGTTAACAACAGACCTAAGAGAGTATTGGAAACTGAATGGAACAAATTTATGAGTTTCATTGACTTGGCAGGCATTTCCAGAGATACATTAAAATTTGTTTATAAGAATTCTCAGAATTTAAAAAGTTTGATGCAAAACAGTGTGAAATTGAATGACTTTAATAGACGAAAGAAGGGTACCAATAAGTGAGGGCATTGCTCTCAATGTACTTATATAGCTAATACAGAAGTGGTTTTCTTGGGAAGCAGAAATAGGAGGCTTAATAGCATGGGATTTTTTAACTGTGAGTCTAGCAGTTTAATATACTTTGCAGTTTGTGAAGTATGTCAGTCTTTCTATATAGGAAAGACTGAAAGAAAATTAAGAAGAAGAATATACAAACATTATTATGATGTTTAAACAAAAAAGAAACAAATGCATTATATAAACATACTTTGGAAAGTTCAGATGCAAGGCATACATATTTTGTTTTAGAGGTTGTAAAAAGACAAATAAGAGGGGGTCTTTGGGAAGAGAAAATGGAGTATAAAGAATTTTGGTGGCAGATAACTTTGCAAGCCACATTCCCACCCAGATTAAATGAAAATATTTCAATTGCACCCCTACTAAAAACGTGAGCTGCTAAATTATAGTGCTAAACATAAACTGAACTTTTTTAAATGTTTCAGCTTATACACAAGTCACATTTAAGTTTGTTGTAAGTGCATGTATGGTTTCATTTTTACAGTTCATGTTTTAGCCACAAGATGAAGCTCTTATATTAGGATAATATATTCAGAATATTTTTACATTTGTATACACAAGTATTATCTATGAGAAATGCATTTATTTTAACATATTTAAGGTTTTTACTTATTAATTTCAGTAGTTTTAATTGATTTTATTAAAGGTTGAAGTTATATGTCTTTTAAAAGTTTATTCACTGTCTTTTAAAATGAATGTTTAGTAATTTTAACAAGAAATGAGCTTGTACATAAATGAAGTGTTGGTTTTCAGTACTGCATCAGATGAAGTCTTTGGAATACTGACAAAAACGCTTTGTACTACAGTGTCACTATGTGTTAATGTGTGTTACTGTGTGTTTCTGGTTCATTTTGCTTTAATAAAACATCGGACATCCTTCAGTGCAGGCATGGTCCTTTCATGGGTACTTCAGTTTGGTTAAAACAGTTAATAAAAAACTTGGCTCTCTATACAAGATTAAACCCTTCCTAACTCCCCTAGCTAGGACTGTTATTGCCCACACACATCTACTCTCTACCCTCCTCTGTGCCTCTCTCTTACTCACAAACCTGAATAAAACTGACTTGAAGAAATTCACTAGCTGCTATAATCACATTGCTAGATTTGCCACTTGTACAGTCTGTAGAACCCACCACTGTCTTAACCTTAATCTTCTAGGGTGGCTTGAACTACCTAATCTACTTAAAGTCAATCAACTAATAATTGCCCATAAGATTCCCAACCAGTTCAAATACATGCCTGTTCTTGAAAGCCTTATCATCCTCTACCAGAACCTCAAGACGCTCCGATCCTCTAACAAAACGTTAGTTTACACACTCAAAACTAACAACACAGCTGGGGATGCTCTGTTTGCCAGCTCTGTAGGCAAAACATGGAACTCACTCCTTGATGACCTAACATCAGAACCCTCTTTATCCCAATTCAAGAAAAATCTCATACTGTACTTTAAAACACGGTGGATATGTCCTTGCTTTACCCCCAGTTAACTTTTACTCCCTCAACTGTATGATGCCTAATGAGGACTTCCTGCCTCTAAGTGCCTCTAAATGACTTTATCCTAGTTATTTGGTTAATAACCTAATAACTTTGTATTAACTTGTGTGACCGAGTTATGTTTTGATCCTTGTAATGAATGTAATTCTGTTTGGAAATTGTAAAACCTGGTTTATATGTATATATGAAATAGTATTTTTTAGTAATTATGTAGCATGTAGTTTGGATATTTTGTCCCCAGGCCTCCACTGAAAATGGACATGTATCCAGTCGGACTATACTGGTCAACAAAAATAAATAAATAAACAAACAAACAAATAAATAAATAAATGTCATCTTTATCTTGTTACCTGACAAAGCCCTTCCATCCTCTTACTACTTTTTTTGACCCTATGTCATTCCCTATTCTGACTTCATTATTTGTGACAGAAAATTGCTCTGTTGTATCTCAGATTATAACTACCTGATAGTCTATGAACTTAACTCTTAACTTAATAGCTGTACTAGTCTTTCTAGAGCTTTCTTCCTCAATACTTTTCTCACAATTAGATATGCTTTGTTTCCTGATTTTTTTTAATTCAGTAATGAATGTATTCACTGCTCTAGTCCATTTTGGAACATCCTTTTCTTTAGACACTATTTATCACAGTTTACCTTTTGAAAATGGCTTAATATGGATACTGCTTGCACTGATATTAGTATTATAATTTAGTACTATAATTAAATAATTACTCTACCTAGTTTACTGGTTCCCGCTGTTGATAGAAGTAGGTTCCAGGTTATGTGTTTTGTACTAAACTTTAAATACTTAGTAGCAAGTCTACCTAAATTTTATCCTAAAACAAACTGGACTCCAAGCTGCTATTGTCACCCCTGCCCCTAATCATTCCTGTCAGAATCATGGACTAGTATTTCTCCACAACTTCAATAGCCGGGCTGATTGAGATGGGTGTTATGAGACAGGAAAATAATCGTCTCGTTGTTTGATGATCATCTATTACTCAAACATCATATTACAGTGCTTGAGAGATTTACATATATAATATCTTTGGAGGCAAAAATCTCATACACAGTAAACTCAGACTCCAAAATCATCAGCAGTACACCATCCACCACACCTCACCAATGCCATCACATGACACATAATCCATCATAAGCTGCTATTTTAAAGATTAACTTGCCTAAACCTCATTGATCTCCAAAACACAACACAGGCCCAAAGTGCACTCAGCAAGTTAAGCCTACTTCCTCACATAGCACAAGGAGTCTGAAAGTCACAGACGCTAAATCCATAAGTGAGCATCAACCCAACCAATCATTCTTGTTATAGGTGGCTCCAATGTAAAACATACAGGTGAACTTTTACCAGGATGAGCAAGGAAAGGTTGACAGTAAGTTAAGATGTTTGGTGCGAGGATCCACCAAATCACACACACACATGCTTACACACACACACACACACACACACACACACACACACACACACACACACACACACACACACACACATGCACACACACACACACACACACACACACACACACACACACACACACACACACACACACACACACACACACGCGCACACTGAAGTCCTTGAACATCAAGTAGCAATATAACTCTGTCACAGTTAATGCCGGTGTCAATGACATCGGCTGTACCTCCCTGGACTATAGGAAGAGGGATATGACGGAGCTCTCAGACTGTGTGACCAAGGCAGGCATGACCCAAGCATTGAGCAGCATTCTACCTTCAACAAGGATGATGTCACAATATGAGCAAAAATAGATTCATTTAATAATCGGCTTAGTTCTTGGTGTCATTTGAAGAGGTTCAATATTTGTAAGCCTGGGAAGATATGATCAATAGACCACACTGCTTCAACAAGGATGGCCTGCATCTTTCTTCTCTGGAGTATCAGTTATTAACAAAGGCATTGTCCAGCCCTATACGGCCTTTTTCAAGGCAATATCAACCTGATAAACAAGCAAAGGAAAATAAGAAGGTGTTACTGATCAATACTGGTAGCCAAACCAAGAAACCCAACTCCCTAATGCATTTCTCATCCTGGAGGATATTGATGTCCATGTAGGTACTGAGACATAGTTTAAAATGAGAGAAAAGCTAGCTGTGCAGGGCTATAATGCCTTCCATACATTTAGACCAGCTACTACACAAGAGGGAAAAAAGGGGGGAGGTTTTTCAATCTTCATTCAGAAGAGGCTAGTAAAGCAGCATGATGCAACAGGGCTTCTTCATGTCTAAATAACAATCTGAAAAGTCCTGCACCATATATAAATAGCTATAGAACTCCCTCTATGATCCAGGAAAGCCACAATGCCTATCTAGAGGAAGTAGAATCTCTCAGTATTAAACCCAATACTATTTTCCTAGGTGACCACACTTTGAATATAGACTAGGAAACCTACACCACCACTAGTGCATAAGCACAGGAATTCCTAAACTCTGTCAGTGCAAATGCCCTGAAACAGTTAGTCAGAATGCCCACTAGGGGAAATAACATCTTGGATCTTGTCTTTACTAAATCTTGCACCTTCCCTTGCTTACCTTTATCACTTGTTGGTTCTAACAATAAAGCTCTCTCCTTTGAAATAAAATTGAAATCAGAGATCCCTTACAGCTTAATTACCTTTCAAAATTTATCCAAAGCAAACAATATACTCTTAAGTGATAAATTGGCGAGCTTCAAATCCACACCAAAACCAGCTAACTCCATTTAATATGAGGAAACATACACCACCACACTAAACCAGCCTATAAACAGCTCCACAGATGCAGCTGTATCCTGCAGGAACAAGCTCAGAGTAAACCCCAGAAATAAACTCACATGGTGGAACTATAATATCTATAAGCTTTACAATAAAAGGAAGATAATTTGACCAAAATAAGGAATAATAATTCCCATAATGATAGAGTCTTGGTCAATGAAATAAACAAATAACTCAGAAATTTAATTAAATCCAACAAAGTCAGGTCTGAGGCTAAAATAGCTACCCAAGCCAAACACAATCACAACACCTTTTTATGTTATGTCTGTAATCTCAAAAGTACAAAAAACAAATGCTCTGAGCTGACTCTGAATGTTATGTGCACTTAAACTGAGATATAGTGAAGCTACTGGCCAATAAAATTAACTCTAACTTTATCCCTCTCTCCCCCATGTCCGTCCCTCAAGATATACCTAAAACTGACTCATCTCCAGCTATCACATTACACCATGTCCTAAAAGTGCTATCAGAAACTTAACATGTTGCATCAATGGGTCATGCCAATATCCCACGGTGCATCTTAAATAGCAGGAAGCACAGTTTTGCTACTCACGATTTAACCTCAGCCTCCATACAAGTTTTGTACCTAGCAAATGGGGAACAGCTACATTTATTCCACTGCATCAGTGAGAACCTTCCGCAGACTCAGGCAATTACAGACCCATAAGTCTGACCAGCCTCATATGCAAACCTAGGGAAAGACTCATCATGGAACTTATTAATAAGAATATAGGAAACCTCCAAACAGTGGACCTGTCTCTGTTTTTTATTCCACAAGGGTGGGTCATGTATCCTCAACCTGGTGGACTTTTTCAAAAAGATAATCAAAGCAGGTAAAATGGTACTCACCACAGACCTCAATATGTCCAAAGCTTTTGACACAGTCCCCCACTCAGGCTTAGTAGAAAAGCTACTTGCTGGATTGCCAGCTGACTCACAGAATGCAAGAAAATAAATTAGGGGAAGTTACCACCACAAAAACATCAGTCACTAGTGGAGTACACCAGGGTTCTATATTGGGAACTCTCCTGTTTGGCATTTACTTCTTTGAAGTAAAAACCAACATTGGGCTGCTCTGTCTAACTAAGACTGCACTTGAGTGCAAGCTAGGAGAAGACATTGAATTCCCAAACGGTTTAATCATCCTGCAGGAAGGTATGTACCAAATAAATAACTGGCGACAAAACCATGGATTGAAACGAAATGCCAAAAAAATACATTATTGTAGCCTTTGGAAGTCATCTACCCCAGGAAACTACTGCACTGACAATACACCCCTAAAAGTTGATATATTTATTTGGGATTTGGGAACTCATGAATACAGGGACATAACTTTTGACCATGTAAATTATACATCTTACAAATAAAGCGATTGTGTCCAGATTAAGGGATGTAATTGTCCACCTTTACTCAGCCCTCATTAGGCTAGTTATTGAGTACAATGCCCCCTTTTGGTATGCAACAACTAGAATGCCTAAAAGATGCCTTTTTAAAAGGATAGAAGGCCTAAACAATATGCCCTACATTGACGAACTGAAAGCCCTGTCGTTATACTCATCCTACAGACTGCTAAGAGGTTACCTGTGTTTAGCAGACAAAGCATCCTCCAACACAAAACTGGTAGATCTACTGTACATCAGTAGGTTTAATGAACATATGGACATATATGGACATATATTGGCAGTGGAAATACTCAGTCTAGGGACCTAAACTTCTGCAACATCAACAAAATGGTTTGGAGGGACTGGTATATCTTGCAGAGGATGCTACTGCTAGGAACAGATTCCCCATCCATGTAAAATAAAGGTCATTCCTGCCCATACTCAATCACAACTTGGATCTATGGATGGAAAACGGAACATTTACTCCAGGACTACCTCCTGTAATGCTAATGGACAGAGGCAACTTCTAAATGCTTTATCCCATGCAAGGGTCTCCTCAAATTATCTATGATATGATCCCACTTATTTTTATTAGTGATAACACGGAATGCAATAGGTTAAATTCAGAATCAAAAGTGAAGTTTGGCTAGGCTGAAAAATGGGCACATGGGTCAACATAAAATAATATAAACATAATATCACCATCAAAAATGTAGACAAATATGTCTAAATACAAAGTCTTATTAAAATCTAAGGGTTTACATCCTTTCATCACTGTTGTTTGAAGTTAGTATATATAACTATCAGAGAGTGTGAAGGTGGACATCCACAACACACACACACACACACACACACACACACACACACACACACACACACACACACACACACACACACACACACACACACACACACACACAAGAGGGGGTGCACCCTGCATAAAACATTGAGTTTGAATGCAGTTAGATTTTTTGATATTTTGTGTTTAGATATTTTTTGTTGCTATTTTTGCTGTCAATAGTATACTGATTAGATTAATTTAAGTACACCCACTATGTATCAATATATTTGTTTATGCATTCATGATCCTTTTCAGCAGCATCCTGGTCTATTTCTGGCTATGACATATAACTTTCATATAAATATTCATGGACAGTACCTGCCATTACTGATAATTTGCTAAGGAAGAGGTAAATTCATTTAAGTATATCTACAGACTGTAACATTATTATAACTGAGTAACTTATAAAATATGAGATACAGCTAAGCATTCATATGCAACAAATGTTTTAATTATTTTAGATAATTACTTTTTTACATTAACAGTAAAATGTTGCAAATGCTAGGATACAGTGCATGATAAATTGTGTTAAATATGATTAGTTAAATTCTGTGTAGCATACAAAGGTCTGTTTTACTATTTGCTTATTTTCTCTCCAATGTGTAAATGATGTGGAAATGATCCTGTCTATATTATAGATTAGTGCTAAATCATGTGCCAGATTGTTATTTTCAACCAAGTGTAAACTAGCCATCTTCTGTGCATTGCACATATTGCTTGCAATTTTTGATACTAAATATTTAGTGGCTTTCACATATACAGTATAATACTTTCGTAATGATAATTTGAAATATTTTTAAGTTTAGTTCTTTATTTGAATGAGGACTGGTTAAATTAGCCAGTTAATAAATAGTTTATTACATGAACAAATAAATAATTTTATCATAAATAAAATCTGTAAACATAGAAAAATGCTGTACAGATGCTGTACCATGTCTATATAATACAACTAGTTAAAGTTCTTTTAGATATGACTTTAGGTCTAGGATTCAAAGGCAACCTCTGTGCTCTTGTATAATGCTAATTTTCAAGGCATCACTCTATGCAAAAGCACTTTGATAATTAGATATGTAGTAGACAATGAATAGTGCCAGCGGGCTGAGCAAAATCAACAAAATAATATGGTGTGTAACAATACTAACAGTGTGCTAGGCTGAGTAATGCCTTGAGTAATGTTACAGTAGTGTGAATGACATGATTTACATCAACAAATAAGGAATTGTGGCCAAGTTGACTAATGTTAACGTACACAGTGTAACATCACATATGTGCCATAAAGAAAGGGCAGCATGGCAGATACAAGATAGACCACTGTTGATTTTGTTTTATTTTTATTTGTTAAATTGTAGAGCAATGATCCCCATGGCCCATTTGGAACATTTTCAAACTCAATTCAGGATCACACTCCGGTTAAGTGACTTGACAAAGTCACATAGATAGGCAAATGGAGGAAGAAAGAATCAAACCCACAACTATAGGAAATAGCTCCTTAAAAGCTAATAGCCTTAAAACACTGCACCAACTGTCTTAAGGCTATTAGCTCCTTAAAAGCTAATTGCCTTAAAACACTGCACCAACTGTCTGACAATTTGTGTGCCTAGATGAAGAAAGAATCAAACCCACAACTATAGTAAATAGCTCCTTAAAAGCTAATAGCCTTAAAACACTGCACCAACTGTCTTAAGGCTATTAGCTCCTTAAAAGCTAATTGCCTTAAAACACTGCACCAACTGTCTGACAATTTGTGTGCCTAGATGGATGGATCTGCAAGACAAAGTGGCAACTCTCTTCATCATATAAGTGGGAAGGAAACAGAGTAGACAGGAATACAGGAAAGGGTGAGAAATGCATATAGAAGGAACTGGATAACGGCAACCATAAGGTATGAAACTTGGAGCAGAAGGAAGGATTTTGTAGAGGGGAAGAGCCCCTTTTTTATAAATATAAAATAAATGTAGGCGGGGAAGAAATTGATGGATGGCTGTGGATTGGCTAGAGGTTGAAAGGCAGATAGCAGTGGCAGACAGCAAAACATGAAAGTACAGATTCATATAGGTATGGTTAGTGATACATAGAAGACTGGGGCAGTGGATGGACACAGGTTTATAGAGAACCAAATCCAATGTGCAGCTTAACGAAATAACAGAAACAGTATGCTATGCCAGTACAACTTTCAAAAATGTATTACATAACACAAAACACATGTATACTAAGCGCTTTTGTCCCTTTAAGTAGAAACAAAACTTCTTCAGGGTATACATCTTGAAAGACAAACAGTTATTTATATAATTTAAAAAACAATCAAATCCGAGCCTTAGAAACGTGTTCATGATCAAATTCCATTGTATTTATTACTCTAAAATAATTAATTTAATAAATGCATAAAGAAACCTCCTATTAACCATATTATTAATATTAATATAAGAATAAACAATTTAAAATATTTAAAGTGTTTAAAAATGAATCAATTAAACTTGCACTACCTTTAGCCAAGTCTTGATAAACTAATTTAACTTATAACCAACTAGATTTAGTTTCTAAACCCCTTTTTTAATGTTTTTTCAAAGATCAGATTATTGGTTGTCTTAAAAATAATTATAAAATCTTCTCATATATATCATTAGACCTCATTTTTAGCACACGTTTTATGGAAAGATTGTTATTTTCCCAGGTGAACTGTTGGCATCTAACCTTATATGACAATACAATGCTTTTGACAAACAAATAAAACTTGATACAAGAATCAAAGACAGAGACACACAATCTTACATCAAAATCCAGTGGATCTAAATTCCCACGGATCTATATTTCACCGACAACACTTAACATATTTAAAAAGTCTATTAAATGGGAGTCCTACCATCTATTACTGGCCATTTCATGAATCCTCAAAATGTCATAACTGAATGATTGCTGCAGTCATACCATAGGTGGTTGCACTTGGAGAGAAGTGAGAAAGTGAGTCTTTGCATTTCCTTATCCTAGTAAAAACCAACACGAGCCAACTGCAAACTTCTCAGAGTTTGTCGTTGTATGTGTGTGTGTGCATGTGGGTGTGTGTCTGAGTCTGTGTATTTGTCTGTGTCTTTGAGTTCGTGGTGGTCTTGCTACATGTAATGGGGTACAGGTGGAATTTCCCTCTTGATAAAATCATATTATTTTTGCCATGTTGGGAGTGGCCCTGTTTTGAGTAGTGACCTCCAAAGCTTTTAGATGTTTTGAGATCATATAATCGTTTGCCATTTCAATTATTAGCTCCAGTTATTGATAGTCAACTCCTATTAAAACCTAACTACTTCTATGGTGTACTGGATAGCACTTTGGGCTTCTAGTAAAAGGCATTCAAAGGCTGGGGCTCAGGTCCTGCCAGGGTCAACTTTTCTTCTGGCAGTTGGTGCAAAGTTAATGTTGTGAGCTGTAGTTTCTTTGGTGCAGGAGTGGATTCCTTCAGCCCTTATTTTATGGTGTTGAGGGTTAGCAAAACAGTTAAGGTATTTGCCTCACAGATAGAAGACAAAAAGTTTGTTTCTGGCCCTTGGTCATTGTCTGGCTAATAACTAGGTATGTAATAGGTTGGAAACTGATTTCCTGGTATTTACCTATGAACTATCCCATATATATATATATATATATATATATATATATATATATATATATATATATATATATATATATATATATATATATATATATATATATATTCTAAGCATCAATCTAGTACATCTACTATGGTACTTAACAACTATTTGTAAGTACTTCATATTCTACTGTATTCCTCATTAACTACAACTCTTTCCTTCATTATCCCCTCATCTTCTTGCTAGAAAATTGTTAATTTTAAGACTACCTTTATCATGTAATTCACTTCTCTGTAACCACCATATTCCCATATAGCTAAGATGCTTTTACTCTTATCTTTAAATTTCATGCCAACATTGCTACTTTATTTTGTTGCATCACTAACTGCATTACACATTTCACTTTTGTGTAAAACTGAATACATGTTTTGGCTATTCATTTGTAGTTCTTTTATACAATTAAATGATCAGTAAAACGCAGTTCTGTTTTTCTATATGCTATATCAGGATTGATAATTGTATTTTCTTATATATGAATGCCCGTATTAGAACCCAGTGCTGCTTTTAGGCTGTATATTTTAATTTATTGATTTGGTTTGCTATTTCTCTGGCCTTTCCTGAAAATGGGTTCTGACTAGCAGGGCCAATCAAGTTAATAAAATATACTAAGTAGACAAACAGACAAACAAACAAATACTTATGTTTCTACAGTTACGTTTTACTCAGTAAAAGAATGCCAGCAAATATCTATGATCTTTGTCTGGATTCCAAATTCCCACCTTTGAACATTTCACACATCCAAAGGTTAAAATAAGGAGAATGATGCAAAAATGATGCAGATAGGACACACAATAATACACACACACACAAACACATGCACACGCACACACACACACACACACACACGCACACACACACACACACACACACACACACACACACACACACGCAACATGCACGCATGCATACACACATGCACACGCACCCACACACACACACACACACACACACACACACACACACACATGCACACGCACACATGCAACATGCACGCACACACGCGCAACATGCACGCAGGCATGCACACACACACACACACACACACACACACGCAACATGCACGCACACACGCGCAACATGCACGCAGGCATGCACACACACACACACACACACACACACACACACACACACACACACACACACACACACACACACACGCACGCAACATGCACGCAGGCATGCACACACACACACACACACACACACACACACACACACACACACACACACACACACACACACACACACACATAATAACTGATAAAAGAAAGAACAAAGCTATCTGTAGTGTTTCATAGCTCTGCTATGGCACTTGCAGCTGTCTGGATAAAGAGAGAGCTGAATACTGCAGAAAATCATGTATTTATTTACTGTTGGTTCACTGATGAAAATGGATTGATGCCCTTGGGTTATTACATGCTAAATGTATCTTAAGTGCATACATGATGTTCTGTTGTTTAATTGTGAAGACTCTGTTCCTAAAGTCTTAAATTTCCAGCTGTGTGTGCATGCATGTGTATTTGGTTGGCCAAGGTAGTAGCCAGGCCATTTGCCTGAAAGCATTAATACAGTATTGTTAAGTACTTTGCAGAGCAATTTGTTAGTGCTGGCAGGGAAACTGAATGTGCCAAGCAATGAGGTGTGACTAACAGAAGAATTAATTACAGCTTGCAGGCTGTAACTTACTATTTTGTAGCCTGTTTAGGGAAAACAGAGCAGAAGGAGAAACTGCATAATTATGTTCAGGCTGGTTTTCAGAGTTTCAGAGATTTGTCTTAAGAGGTCTGTAAAACTGTTTCTTACTGCTAGGGGCACAGGAATAAAAAATATCAGTTGGAAAGACTGCTAGAAAAATGGGAATTCCATTATTTAACCTTCTACTGCTGTGCAACTAGACAGAATCTGAGAAAATTCTGAGTGTGTCACAAAAGGGCTCATACTACCTTAGCTATTGAAAGATCCAATACTCAAATAACTGTAAAGAAAATAAATAAATAAAGGAAATGTCTCTAAGTTTAATTTGTGCATGCATTTCATAATTAGGAATGTGGAGTACACCATTTTTAGGCATTAGCTATGCCAAAAAATACTGCATGACAAGAAAGAATATTTATTAAGCCAAAGGTGTAATAGAAATAGTAACAAGGCTATGGGGTTAAAAGGAGTCAATAACAATAAATCATGTCCAGTGCACCCCTATTTACCCTAGCCCCATTTAAGCATAACCTTGACCAATGTATGGGCAATCGGAAATTCACCCTGTGCCTGGCCACCATGTCTCTTAGAGGAAGACAATAATGCCCACACGAACAACCCCCCCCCCACACACACACAACCTCTAGAAACATCCTAACTAATATACCCTCTGTTAATAAACTTCCATGATATATAAGAACACAACTGGGTTGCATTGCGTGGTTTGGCTTATAAAGACCCTGGTGCTCATTAGCCTAGCATATACCTATGGACTTATAAACCTATGAACATGCATATTTACTGTAAATGGAAAATGCAGAATAAGCATTAGAAATTAGATGGTGACTCAACACAAAAGGCAGAAAATTGGATTAGGTTAAGAATAAATATTATTATGTTTTGTTAGCTAGAGAAGCAATCAGGTGCAAAGCCAGAGGGGTATTTGATTATTTGTCAGAAAAAACAAGTGTATACTTGAATAAGAGTGTATTTTCTGTGTATGTGATTTTTAATAGAGTTATTTATTTTATTTATTTACCCTTTGCTGACAAGGTCAATCCCAATAGGCAAGTAGCCCCTTGTCAAAGGAGACCCAGAGTGGTACTTTGGTTATTACCCCAGGAAACCTCCCCTACTCTTTCTTTTCTTTTTCATTTCTCTGTGCAACCACAATTCTTACCGAATGCTCCATCAGCATATTCATTCTTCTATAGTTCCTGGATTGATGACTCACCACATCATCCTTGTAATGGGAGTGGTCTGCCTTTTAAAAGGGGTATATCCTTCTGTTGAAAGCAGTTGTTTTCAGGCTCAAGAGCAACAACTGAGCATCAGTAGACATTATGTATTGCACATGACTTTTTTTCTTTCTTTTTTTTCTCAGCTAATTACAGTCTTAGTCGTACCAATACACACAACTCTAAATCAAATGCCAAAGCTTTCATTATATCTAGAAGTTCCAGCATTAGTAAAAAAACTCCCGTTTACCTGCATCCAAAGTAACACAACCTACAGCACATTGATATTTGCTCGATCAATACTTTCTACTTTTGTTAAACTTTGATTTCAATCGAAATAAAGAGCCAGATCTGAAATATAACAAAAGAACTTTAAAAAATTTCACACACAGCATTAAATAGATAAATAGATGCATACATACATAGATAAGTATATATATTGCATCTTATAATGTAACAATGATTGATACAGTGATCAAAACAACTAATAATTCATCCTGTCAAACATGCTGCGCACTAAATGAAAAACACAACACACACACACACACACACACACACACACACACACACACACACACACACACACATGCTCTGAAGCACCACAGTGGGAAAAAAACACAAGCACAATCAAACACATACATGTACACACACTAAAAGCAAACAAAAAATTACCCTGCCAGCTTTTTTGACCTGGATGAAAAGCTTGGTCTACCCCCAACATGAAATATGTGCAATCATGCCCCCACTGCTTTAAAGATGCCAGCTTTGAGATCACACAACAGCAGGGAAAGGGCATATTCCCAATTCCTGTTTATCTCAACCTCACACTAGCACATTCAGCAACCTTCATTTGATGTGTTATTTTTAATGGATTACGATAATGCTCAATTCATTTGACCAACTTTGTCTTCAATCCATTGAAAGGAAAGCATACGCGCGCACACACACACACACACACACACACACACACACACACACACACACACACACACACACACACACACACACACATCTCTTTGTATATATATATATATATATATATATATATATATATATATATATATATATATATATATATATATATATATATAGATAGAATGACAACAATTGAACTGGTCAATTATCTTTTCAAATTGCCTTATTAATTTGCTCAATGGCAATACTGATCAATACTTGTGTGATACCACAATAATAACAGGGTTCAGAATTATGCTGTTTCTCATTATTATGCAATCTTGAAGTTGGTATCTTTAGTTAACTGTGGTGTGGAGTACGGCAAAAAAGATGTTTTTTTTAATTTGCATGCTTTGAAGTTATGTCTTGGAGCCCCTGCATTTTAAACAGTAAAACTTATTTTATTATTCGGTGCATATATACTTTCAATTATTTATTTCTTCATTTTATATATATATATATATATATATATATATATATATATATATATATATATATATATATATATATATATATCTTTATATAATGTTGTCTTGTGCCATTCGTACATTTCCTGTCCCATTTTGTTTTTCAAATTAACCATGACAACAAACGAAACTGTAATATTTGGCTTGACATTCAGTAAAATTCAGATGTTGTCCATAACCATTAAGAACAACAGCAGGCTAGCAGTGGAACCCTGATGCAAATCCAGTCCAAGTGAGAACCCCTCCGTGAGACTAAACATTGTACTTGTGTCATTGGTTCCTTGTACGTATCCTGCCCTAATTCTACCAGTAATTTTGGGACTTTGAACCACTGCAAGACTGCCCAAATCAAAATTCTTGAGTCAATGTCCAGTTGGACTCTTTCCTTATCTCTACTTTCTTCCCAATTATCTGTCTCACTGGAAAAATTCAGGTCAGTTGTGCTGCATTCTGACCAGAATGTGAACTGCTCACCTCCCGTCTTGCTACTTTATGTAGCTGTGGGCAGCAGAGCAGAGTCTAGATGGTACCCTTTAGGGGGAAGAGTTGAATAGACCAACAGGTTTGGGCATCAGCTCTGGTGCACAGTATCCTAAAGATAGGAGAACACGGATCACAGACTGCGCACTGTGTTAGAGTTAGCCACTTAATGGTGTAAAAACTGTTGATAGGTGATTCGATTGTGTGATTGCAGTGTGTTAAAGTTCTTTCCTACAGCATAATAAAACTTCTTGTTCAGACAGAAACAAAAGCTGTATAACCTTGTGAGGCATATAACTTAGAAAACTTTTCCACTCTACTACTGTGCTCCTTTTCTGTTCTTAAATCTGTCACAATAATGCTTTCCATTTTATTTTAATTTTACCACAACATTCTATCCAACTCATCTTTTATTCAGTTTTGTTAGTAACACAAAGGTAGCATTTTGTGATGGCACTCCCTTAAAAAAAATAATTTGCCCTTCTATTTTGTTCCCTAAGGCCCAGAATACTAATAAGTGATAAATAACTACAGGTGTAGCCAATTATCCTTAGACAAGATTTCACTCAAAATCAATCCCCCTTGCTTTTTAATCTAAGCTGATCAACATATTGTACGCCTTCCATTGTCACTGTTTTGCATCTTAGGTCTCTGCATCACCAGAGATATGATCATTGCATTGTAGTTGCCACTTGTGTGGAAAGAATACCAGGCCTTCCACTGCAGGGCAGAAGCAGAGAGTCTGTTGATCTGTTTGTTTTCTAAGAAGGCAAGGCACTGGCAGCATTATACCTTCAGCAACAATGATGCCTTAATTCAAAGATAAAGTATTTGACTTCAATAATTAATGTCATTTTGATAACCCTCCAATGGACCAGTAATTAACAAGCCTCAGTCCTCACCACTGGCAACAGTGGGGGGGCATTCACTGAGAGGATGACAAGTACACACACAGTATTGCCAGATGCTGCTCTCTGCATCAATTTTAGTTTCCCTTAAGAGTATACAGAGACCACAGTCTGTCCAGGGCTGGAATCTCCTTCTTTCTCCAGATGCCCAGTAAGGCTTCCCACTGGCACAGCTATAGAGTTGAGATCTTAGCCGAGTGACCAAGCCAAGACCTCCAACACCCTCTTCTGTCAAACCAGTGGTTCTTGTCCCTGCCCAACTAGCTGACACACACTCTTTGAGGTTTGATTTGCACACAGGCACACACAACTGGGAAAGGCTGGTACAGGTTTACTAGCTATCCCCCCTTCTGCCCAGACTATAAGGTAGCTCCAACTGCCACCAGTCACTCCTTATCAGCTACTTTAAGGCCCTTAACAAAGGGTATCCAATCCTACTGTGTGACATTAATACTAATACAAAAGGTAGTTTGCCCAAGAGCAAGGCTATTAGGAGTGGCCCACAATCACCAAATAAATATGTAAGCACTCTCAAAATTTAAATATCTCTACACTAATCAGCCACAATGAAAGGTTTAAATATATTGAACAATAAATAATAAAAGAACAAGACAATACTGCATATATATTCTCTGTGACATCAAAGTTCAAAACCACAGGAAATATTTAAAATAACATTGCAGTACAGGCTCACATAAAAAAAAAAACATCTAAACTAAGCTTCACTATATTCCTGATGAATCTAAGAGAATTATACTATTCCCTAGTATCTTACTTCATCAGAGCAAGGCAGATGTGGTGAATGGTTCTTAATATTGTTGTCATATCCAAGTCATAATGCAGTATGCTCTGTTTCACTAAGAGATTTCTCAGATTAATATCTAAAATATTGCCGCTGTGATAGCTTGCAGAATGACATAATTTCTGATCAACTGACTTCTAGTTCCTAAGACAAAACCCACATTGCTAAAAGCTGGCATCATTTAGGATCTATCTGTAAAAATATACAGACAAGAACTGTTGCTCAGATCATTGGTAGATGCTGGACGTCTTTAAACAATTGCATTCCTTCATGCTTCAAAAGTAGCAATGAGTTCACTCCAAGGACAATACAGAAAGCTTCCTAGTACAGACTTTGTTTCTCTAGCTGCATTGAGAACTTGAGAGATAACCTTTTTATTGCATGGGTTATAAAGTAATTTAATTTTAGATATTTTTTCTAAAGTTTGCTGGAGTGAGGTAAACCCTCCAGTTTCCTCTTGTAAGCACATACATTTAAACAGTTACAATACTGCAGGTCCATTTCTGATCTCTTCCAGTAGAGCATACTGTGGTTACATCTCAAACACTGCACTCTAGAAATACCTTCTCAACACACATCTGTATAAGCAGTTTGATATACATGACATATGGTTCTAATACATTTGTAACGCAAGGATCTTGAATAAATAATTTTGATATTGACCAATGGCATATAATTACTTACAAAATTCCATCTAGTTGTGCAGGCAATATCGCCTTTTGTCACACTTCTTCCCCTTCAAAGACTCAAGCTAGTTTTTCAAGTAACCCTTGAGAAATGTTGCTTGAGTGGGATGAGCCTATATGGGAATACATTACCCCATTCCCTGTCTTGAGGGCCCATCTACATTGGCATTGCTAACCCCCTGCAGGGCTGCACTGTCATATCATATGCCTGCAACCCTATGCTCCACCTTAGTAACTTGGCATTTTGATGAGGAAGCCTGTAGCCATGGATCCCCCTCAGATTCCTCCTGCCTTCTATTGCAAATAGCACAAGTGCCTCCTTGTCATGGTAAGGCTTCACGGTGCTAACATGGTACAGTTTGTGTCCATGAATCCTGTCTAGCAGTTCTACTATGTACCACAAAAACAGGAACCAGCACTTCCAAAAACTAATAAGTCAGTAAACCAGTGCCAGAAAACGTTGAAACTCCATCCAAGCAGTTTATTCACAAGCTAATGTCTGTTTTGATAATTCTTCCATCCCTTCCATTTTTCTCTTCTGAAAATCTCTGCTCCTCGGTACATTTGAAGAAGCTGCTACCTCTTCCTAGGTTCTGTTCAACATTCCTGCATGCTGATTCACCTGCACTGGCTGAAAAACCTGAGCATTGTTAGAATTAAAGTTTGCTTCGTTCTTCTCTCTTCCTGGAATGTTTATAGGCAGACTACTCATCTGTGCAGTATTCCTTGCCTGTCGTTGAGCTGTATTCTCTGACCTAAGTATGCCATTCTCCCCCACTCTCATTTAAAACATTTAAAAAGGAAATGAAACTGGTGTTTTAAATGAGAGTGGGGGAGAATGGCATACTTAGGTCAGAGAATACAGCTCAACGACAGGCAAGGAATACTGCACAGATGAGTAGTCTGCCTATAAACATTCCAGGAAGAGAGAAGAACGAAGCAAACTTTAATTCTAACAATGCTCAGGTTTTTCAGCCAGTGCAGGTGAATCAGCATGCAGGGAAATGAACAGAACCTAGGAAGAGGTAGCAGCTTCTTCAAATGTACCGAGGAGCAGAGATTTTCAGAAGAGAAAAATGGAAGGGATGGAAGAATTATCAAAACAGACATTAGCTTGTGAATAAACTGCTTGGACGGAGTTTCAACGTTTTCTGGCACCAGTTCTACTATGTAGTTAAAATCACTGACCTTCCTTACCACTTTGAAGGGTCCCTCCCAAGTTACCTCCAGTTTGTTGTATTTGACAGAAATGATAACCATAACCTGCTGCCCACAGTATACTCTCTGGCTCAAGCATTCCTGTAATACCAGACCTTTTTCTGCTGTGGGGCGCCTGCCTGGTTCTCCTGGAACAAGCCCATGAGTTCCCTGAGTCTTGTCCTGAGTTATAGGATATATGCCACAACAGACTCCTTGTGGGATTCACACTCACCCTCCTACTCATCACAAATGAAATCTAGAGATCCCCTCACCCTATGCCCATTCAGCAACTCAGAGGGTGAAAAACCTGTGGATTCCTGGAGCACCTGTCTGTAAGCAAACAACAGATGGGACAAATATTTGTCCCACTCCCTCTTAAACTGGTTGGCAAATGCCTGCACCATTGTTTTAGTGTAGAGTTTAACCTCTCCACAAGACCATTAGTCTGGGGATGGTAGTGGGTGGTCTTTAAGTGCTTTACCCCACAGTGCTTTCACAGACAAGCCAGCAGGTCTGCCAGTCAGTGTTTCTTTAGGGAAACCAACACTGCTGAAAATGTCTAACTAAGCATTTGACACCTTTTCTGGCTCAATGGAGGACAGAGCCACTGCCTCAGGGTATCTGGTAACATATTCTACTACAACTAGGATATACTTCTTTCCTGTGAAACATGGGGTACTCAGAGGCCTCCTCAATATCCATAGCTACCCTCTGAAATGGCTCCTCAATCACACGCAAAGACATCAAAAAGATTTTACCCTGCATCCTGCCTTGCCTACTTTTTGGCACTGCTCACAGGTCCTGCAGTACCCTGTTACATCCATGGAAATCCCAGGCCAATAAACATTCTGCATAATATGTCTCCTTGTTCATGATATGCCCATATGACCTGCAAAGGGAATGTCATGTGCTATGGCTAGAACTGCCAGATGGTAGGCTCTGGGCACTGCCAACTGCTGTATTCTCTCACCCTCTAGCCCTCTCTCAGGGATCCATTCTGTAAACAGCAACCCTTTATCCCAGTATACAGATTCCCCTTTTCCTTGAGAATCAGGCACCTCCCTGTCTTCCTCCCTCAAGCTCTTGTAATGTAGTGTCTGAGAGCTGAGCCTGTCTCAACTCTCTCTATGTAACCCTTCCCAGCTTCCCTTCCACAGGAAGCCTGATATCATCTGACAGCTGTGCCTCCCTGTCAGCCTGGGCACTACTACTCATGTCTGCCCTTGCAATCACTCTGTACAAGGGATCATCAGTACCTACAAGCAGCTGTGGGTCACCTTCAGTCTCACTGCTACTAGCCACCTCACCAGTCCTGGCTTAAAGTGTGTGGTCTGTCTGGATCCCCCAAGCTACTAGACCCATGTGCCTGTTTTCATGCCTGACTATGTGTAACTGCATGCACACAAGACACTGCATTATCAAAATCATTCCCTATTAGGACATCTGCAGGGATATCTTCATCACATACCTACTTGCTTGCTTCCTTTTCAACCCCCCTCCCCAGTTAAGGTGAACTGTAGCCAAAGGTATTTGGAATGGGGTACCTCCTAAAGCTCTGAATGGAGTAGATTGCCCAGGCAAGTAGTGCTCATCTTTAACCATTGCAGGCTTCACAATGGTTAGGTCAGAGGTTGTGTCTCTCTTAGCAGTGGCCTGTTTTCAATCTACTAAGACAGGATATAACCACTTGTGGTAGTTTGGTAACCTAGGTGTCTCCAGACAACTTACTGCTGGCATTCTGTCATTCCCATTTGCTGGCTCCTCTACCTGTTGTTCCCCACCTTGGAACCATGGATATCTATATGCCACCTGGCCCCACTGGTTACATTTAAAACATTTTACCCTTGATGTTGGCCATGTACCTGAATGAGTGGCTTCCCCTGTTACTGGTGGGCTCTGATTGGGTGGTTTAGTCTGTCCATCATGGGTTCACTTAGACCCATGTGCTGAACTGGGTATCCCTTTCCTAAGCTGTGATTCCCTGATTGGTAGGTATAGGTCTCCCTTGTTCCCCAACTCATCTGCTGTGTTACCTTATCTATCTCCCACCCAGATTCGCATGTCCTCAGACAAAGTGCTAAAGGCTTGTTTCCTCTACAAAGGGTCTGTCAGCTCTTCAAAAGTGGTGACTTGACACCCACTCACCCACCTATGAAAATAACTCAGCAATTTAATCACACACTTTCATCTGCCTTGTGCCTATGCTCAAGAAACATTTTTTCTATAAGCTTCAGGTATTAACTTAAAACACTCCAATAATGACTTTTTAACTGTATTATAATTTAAGCACTCAGTATCAGACAATTTAGAAACACTAGTTACAGCTTTACCATGGAGTAAGGTGGTCAGGAACTGTACCTAGAGCCCTTGGTCAACATTATACCAAAATTATCACCATCTGTAAATTGTGGAAGACATTTATTGACCTTTATTGATTCTGTGGTTCAGTTACTCCCTTCCCCATTACCTCCATGACATTGGTGAAGAGTCAGCATCTCCTTTTCATGCTGCCTTTGTTTATCATTTTCTTCAGCTTCCAAACATCTCAGTCTTTCGTTTTCTTTGGCCTCCAAGCACAGCAGTTTCTCATTTTCTTCAGCCTCCAAATCCTGCAGTCTCTCTGCTGATTCAGTTTCCAAATGTTTCGCCACCAGTTCAAGTCTCTTTAACTTGAGACAGATTTTTAAGTCCTCTGAGGCACAGCTGAACTCTCCATTTTCTGAGAGTTGTACATCCTCAAGGCCAGTCTGGTTGTCCTTCTGGTTGCTGGTTTGTGGTGAAGCTGTGATTAAGGTTGCAATCATTTCTCCTGGCTGGCATGACCCAGTCATTTGTCTTGGCACATCTCAGCCAACTGGTTCATTCTCAGCTTCCCATAATCCTCCACCGACATCCTTGCCTGCTCTCCCTGACTAACTAAGCTAACAAAAAATAAATAAAACTGTTGTGATATGAAACTCTGAATATCTACCATGTGGATGCTTGAGAGTGCAAACACCTTCTTTAGTGAACACTGTTTACAGGCTACAGGAGTTCCAGATCCCACACCACTGAATCCCAAATGTGATGTGGATGTCCCACAACTGCCAACAAAATGTGATGACCCTCCACTGGACCAGTAATCAAGTACTTCAATCCTCACCACTGGCAACAGTGGGGGACGATAATTGAAAGGATGACAAGTACACACACAGCTTTCTGCATCAAGTGCAATTTCCCTTAAGAGCACACAAAGACCACAGTCAGCCCAGGGCTGGTTTCTCCCTCTTTATCCATATCCTCAGTTGGAATCCCCACTGGCACAGCCATAGAGTTGAGATCTCATCTGAGTGAACAAGCCAAGACCTCCAGCACCCCGTCTGTCCAGCTAGTGCTTCAAGTCCCTGCCCAAGTACCTGACGCATACATTCTTTGAGGTTTGATTTGCGCACACACACACACACACACACACACACACACACAC
The DNA here is from genome assembly GCF_019279795.1 of Protopterus annectens. Classification (NCBI taxonomy): domain Eukaryota; kingdom Metazoa; phylum Chordata; order Ceratodontiformes; family Protopteridae; genus Protopterus; species Protopterus annectens. The sequence continues at coordinate 1,877,178,832 of NC_056739.1, forward strand.
ACACACACACACACACACACACACACACACACACACCTGGGAAAGGCTGGCACATGTTTACTAGCTATGCCCCCTTCTGCCCAGAATATAAGGTAGTTTCCACTGCCACCAGTCACTCCTTATCAGATACTTTAAGGCCCTTAACAAAGGTTGTCCAATCCTACTGTGTAACATTAATACTAATACAAATGGTAGTCTGACCAAGAACAAGGTTATTAGGAGTGGCCCATACAGTGTCACCAAATAAATATGCAAGTACTCTCAAAACTTAAATATATCTACACAGATCAGTCACAATGAAATATTTAAATATATTTAATAGTAAATAATAAAAGAACAAGACAATAATGCATATATATTCACTGTGACATCAGAGTTGAAAACCACAGGAAATATTTAAATATTTTGTAGTACAGGCTCACACAAATAAAGAAAAACATCTAAACTAAACTTTGCTATATTCTTGACTGAATCTAAGAGAATTATTCTATTCCCTAGTATCTGACTTCATCAGAGCAAGGCAGATGTAGTGAATGGTTCTTAATGTTGTTGTCAGGTCCAAAACACAATGCAGAATGCTCTGTCTCACTAAGAGACTTCTCAAATTAATATCTAAAATATATCTGCTGGGATAGCTTGCTGAATGACATCATTTCTGGTCATCTGACGTCTAGTTCTCAGGCCAAAACCCCAACTGCTAGAAGCTGGCAGCATTTACCATCTACCTGTGAAAATATACAGACAAGAACTTTTGCTCAGATCTTTGGAAGATGCTGTAAGTCATAAAACAATTGTATTCTTTTATGCTTCAAAAGTAGTAATTAGTTTACTCCAAGAACAATACATAAAGCTTGTTAGTACAGAACCTTGTGTCTCTAGCTGCATTGAAAACTTGAAAGATAGCCTTTTTATTCCGTAGCCTATAATGTCATTTAATTTCAGAAATTCTTCTAAAGTTTGCTGGACTGAGGTTAACCCTCCAGTTTTGTCTGTTAAGCACATAGGTTCATAGGTTCATAGGTTTCTATCTAGGCTATATCTGGGCATTTATAAGAATACTATACCCATTAGTTTGCTGTGCCTCTGTCCAGCAGTGATACGAGTCTCTGGGTGATGAATCTGTCCCTCCAGCACGCCCTATTTATATCCGTTGTTTGGTTTAAGTTTTGAGGTGGAGCATGTCCATTAATTCCAGGTTGGACATGGCCTTGGTGACATATGTTTGAGCCCCTTTATCCTTTTGGTGAGGAACTTTTGGGTCTTTCAACTGCTGCAGGTGCTGATCTGGATGTGAATCCCTTCATGATCAGGTGGGCAATGTAGAAAAGGTCTTCCTAATCACTTTGGCAAGTGTGTGTCAAGAGGTTACTGTCAACCTGATAACTTCTTCTGTGTTTAATGGATTACCACCTATTTTTGGCATTTAGCTTAAGGCCATGGCTCTGGCACCAGTTATCCATTTCTATGAGACCTCTCTGGAGGATGTCTGTGTCTGATGGAGTGTCAATTATGGTGCCAGTTTGGAGTCATCTGCAACTAACCCTGTGTGTTCTGTCCTTGAGCCAGTTTGCAACCCATCTTGTGACATATGGGTTTACATCTGGTCAAGGTAGGCTGTGTGAACTGCCTTACCTCATCAATGGCCCCACAGTTGCCGTACATACATTTAAATAGTTACAAAAGTGCAGGTACATTTCTGTTCTCTTCCAGTAGGGCACACTGTGGCTACATTTCTAACACAGCACTCTACAAATACGTTTTATGCACACACGTCTGTACAAACAGTTTGGTATACACATGAAACACAGTTCTAATACATTTGTAACACAAGCATCTTATATAAATCATTTCAATATTCACCAATGACATATAATTATTTACAAAATTCCAGCTAGCTGTGCTTGCAGTATCTCCTTTTGTCACAGTCATTTTATGGGGATCAGGGATGTGTGTGTGTGTGTGTGTGTGTGTGTGTGTGTGTGTGTGTGTGTGTGTGTGTGTGTGTGTGTGTGTGTGTGTGTGTGTGTGTGTGTGTGTGTGTGTGTGTGTGTGTGTGTGTGTGTGTGTGTGTGTGTGTATGTGTGTACATTGTGTGTGCATGTGTGTGTGTTCTGCATGTTTTGAAATGGTAAACAGGTGTCCCTACTTTGTTAAGAATAGTCTGTACCTTTCAGTTTTCTGATACTGGCTAAACTGTTTGCTATACCCATAGTACCTCTTTAGGCATAATCCACCTACTAGACATCTGAATGCAAAAAAATTCCAGTCCAGATAATGTTAAGGTAGCACTGCTAACTGTCAGGATCATAAACAACAAAAACTCTGAATGTGATTATTTCTTTACTCTTGAAGATGCTATCATTTATATAATTCCAGAAACCTCATTCCAGTGTAGTGATAACATTCCCACTATTCCAAATGCCAATATTTATCTTGCACATACCCATGAGCCAAAAAAACTGAATGTGAGTATATCTATGTATCTATCTATATCTATCTATCTATCTATCTATCTATCTATATCTATCTATCTGTCTATATATGTATATATATATATATATATATATATATATATATATATATATATATATATATATATATATATATATATATATATATATATATATATATATATATATATATATATATATATGCACACCCTTCCATTTCATTGCTGTTGCAGTATCTGGTACATAAGGGATGTCCCTGCCTTTCAGCCCATCACTCGGCCAGTAGAGGTATGCTTGAAAAAGATCTTGTTTGCACCATCCATCACATATATACTCCCTGTGCAGAAAGTAGGGCATAAAAGGGATGCATGGACGCAACTACCCAGAACTAATTTTGCCATCAGCTTGAATGTTATTGTTGCCAATTGGTTTAAAAATGTTGTAGTTGTACTGAATATTTAGCAACACCAGATACGTGCCCCACTGAGCTTATTTTTCTTTTTCTTTTTAATTTACTTTCTTTGTCTTTATTTGTTATCACTACCTAGAGTTCATGTCATCCAAGTGGGGGAAAATGTCAGTGTGGGAGGCAGTTTCCACATAAGGATCATCATGAACAGTGTCTTGTTGGTTTGTGTGCTTCTCATGTTCATACCTCTTGTGGTATTTGTAGGTCATTTGTGCCTAAGACACTCAGAAGCCATTTGTCTTCTCTGGTCATTTATTTTGAAAACCAATGGCTTAGATAGTTAGCCCAGGGTACCATGGTGGAACCGTTTAACCCCAAATATACTCCTGCTAGGTAAGACAAAGGCCAGGAAGTCTTGGCCAGATTTTTTAGCTGTCCAAGCTTCACCTGACATTCCTCTAGAAGCAGGTAATAGTTCTATAGGTCGTTTGGTGTTTACATCAGGTTCTTCTGCCATAGCCCTACTGGAGGATGATATGTATCCATCTTTTTGCACATCCTCTGAGGCTTTGCACACATCTACTCCAGACACTGAGGGGGAACCACTGTTGGTTATCTCAGAGGATCCTAAAGGGAATGATCAGGGAGGAAGTTCTGGGTTCTCTTCTTAAATCTCACGAATGGTCGGAACCTCCAGTATTTGTTAGGGCTGATATCCCTTTTAAGAAAAGCCAAATACAGAAGCATGTTTTTGGCTGTCCTATGAATTCTGAAAGGGAATGGCAGGAGTTACTCAGGACTTAATCTCTGCCTTAATGGCTCTAAAGCCTCCTCAAGGGGTTTATTACTAGCTCTTCCTTGGACCCATATCCCTTCTAAACAGTTTAGGGAACAAAATTCCTTGGGTGAGGATACCCTGTCTGGTGATGTGTCTTTCTCTTGTTCTTTATAGATGCCTTCATCTTTAGCTTATGGTTCTGATGAAGAAGAGTCTGTTAATCTTGAGTATCCTTTTGAGGAATTGTCTTTTGGGGTACAATTGCTAGGATGACAGGATTCTGTAAGTGGAATTATTCTCAAATGTTGGATATTCAGAGAAAGATTTTATGAGTTGCTTCAGGTGGATACTCCTAAACTATTGGCAGTTCCTCCTGTGTTGGCTGCCTTGTTAGATACTTTCATTGCCTCTTCCAAGTCCTCTGATTCTCAGCCTCTTGTTCTTAAGAAACCTGATAGGTTCTATAAGGTTCCTGAGGATTGTCTTTTTCTTAATTTAAATGTCCGTCTGCTGATCCTGCTGTAGTGTGTCAGTCTCTTCTGACAAGCCTTCTAAACTTTAGTCCTTTGCCTTATGATAAGGATAGCAGGGCAATGGAGAAGATCAGCAAGAAAGTTTACACTGCTTCTACTTTGTCTTTAGGTCTATTAATTACTAGATCCACATGACCAGGTATTGTCTGGCCATGATTGCTCAGGCTTGCCAGATTATCTCTGATTTCCCTGATTCTGATGGCAAATCCTTCACCTCATCTTTTTTTAGGTTCTGCTTCTCAAGTGGCTCACCACTCTATTAAGTGTAGCTGTGATGCTTATGATGCATCTTCTAGGGTTGTGGCTTTTGGGTCCATCATGAGGTGTTATTCTTGGCTTTGTCTCCAGTTTATTCCTGAAGACATTAAGGCCAAGTTGTTGGATGCTCCTTTGGGTAATACTCATCTTTTTGGTACTGCTGCTGACTTTTTTAAGTCTCTTCAAGAGAGAGGAAAAGTCTTGCCAGACCTTTTCCCTAATTTCCAGAGAAACTATCCTGCTTTTGTTCATGGGCAACCCCCAGATCTCTAAGGGCAGAAAGGGTGGGAGACTTCTGAAATTTCTGTGGCCCAGAAGCCTCCTTTGTCTAATAAGCCTGATCCTCATTGATGATTGTCCCCCACACCTTTATGCCAGGTTCCTTTGCCTCTTTGGTGCTCCCTTTGTCTTTCAAATTAGCATCTTATCACTTCAGACACTTGGGTTCTTTCTATCATTCGTCAGTTTTACTTCATGGTATGGAAATCTCTCCCTCCTTTTTGTGAGATTTGTCAACCTCCTCTATAACAACTTCCTCATTTCCTGGAGGTTCTAGGGTTCTTGTTGACCCAAGGGACCATTCAGCCTGCCTCCCTTTCCAAAGTGGGACAGGGTTTCTACTCCAGGATGCTCCTGGTTCCTCAAAAGGACAGCACTTTGATACCAATTCTGGATCTCTCCCAGCTCAACATCTTTCTTGAGATCCCTTCTTTTTGGATGCTTACTCTTCAAACTCTGTTTCCTCTTTTATTACCTTAGGACTTTCTGGTGTCCTTGGATCTGAAAGACACTTACCTTTGTATCCCTATTCACTCTCCCTTATAAAAGTTTTTATGTTCCTATGTGTCTTCCTCTCATTTTCATTTCTTTGCTTTGCCCTTTGGCCTCTATACTGCCCAAAGGGTATTCACAAAATGCCTAGCTCCTGTGATTGCCTTCTACAGGCTCCAAGGCATTCATATCTTTCCTTATCTAGATAACCTGTTGCTTCAGGCATCTTATTTCAGTTGATTGTTGCAAGATCTGCAGTTCACCATCTCTCTTCCTCGAGGTCTGGAGTTTATTGTCAAGTTCCAAAAGGCTCTCCTGTTTCCCTCTCAGGATGATGCGTATTTGGAGTGCAGGATTCAGATGTTGCCAATGTTAGCCTCTATTCTGCCTCCAAAGCATTGTCACTGACAGCCGTCTTTCAGTCTCTTCTTCTTCCCCTGACTGCCATGCCCACCAGGGAGTTTCTTTGAGCCCTGGGATTCATAACCTCTTCTATTCTGATGCCTCCTTCTGCCAGACTGCATATACAGAAGCTTCAATGGTACCTTAAGTCAGTTTGGCTGCGGCGTTGTCACCCTCTGGATTTTAGTGTTCTTTTCCTTCCATATCTCAAAAAGGAATTCAAACGGTGGATTTGACAGTTCACTTTCAAGCCAGGCCAGCCCTTTCAGCCTCCAGTCCTTTCTCAAGAGCTGTTCACCGATACCTAAGAGAGGGGGTGGGAGGGCCTCTCTTGGTCAGCTGAAAGTTCAGGGTTATTGGTCTCCCCATCGGAAGTCAGACCATATCAACATCAAATAGATGAAGGCTCTGATTGTGGCCCGTCAGGCTTTTCACCCTGTTCTCTTCAGGCTCCTTCAAGGTGTACACTCACAAAATCTTACCTCCTTTGCTGGATGACACATACAGCTTGGGAAGTAGCTCTCAGTTATCAGTTAACTCTTCAGGAAGTATACATTCCTTCAGAGCACAGGCTTGTGGCAGACTCTCTGAGAAGGTCCAGAACACAGGCTCATGAATACTGTAGATGCTTCACAGATATGTGTTTCTGGACATTGTCTATTGGTGAGGTATTCTGCAGGTAGATCTTTTTTGCCTCCCCTCTGAACAGGCAGCTTCCTCTCTTCTGTTACAGAGTGCCATGCCATCTGGCCTGGAAGATGGACACCCTATACTTTCCATGGAAGGGAATGTTTCTTTATGCTTTCCCTCATCTTCCTCTTCTTTCAAGAGTTCTGCAGAAGATTTAGCTGGAATCCCCAAAAATATTACTAGTGACTCCTTTTGGCTGAAATAACACTTGTTCCCCCACTTAATGCATCTGGCAAGGGGCAATCATCACAAGTTACCTCACCAGTTGGATCTTCTCACACAGGACAAGAGGTCTCTCTTCCATCTCCACTTGTCCAATCTGCAACTGACATTGTGCTTGATAGGGTTTTGATCACTTTCAGGCACCTCATTTTTGAGGATGTGCTCACAGTTTTACAGGAGGCAAGGAAACCCTCAACCAGAAAATGTTATATGTTCATGTGGAAGAGATTTTTTGTCTGGTGCCATGCTGGTAACCAGGACCCTTTTTCAGTGGGGGTCCCTCTGGTCCTCTCTTATCTGTGTGAGCTGTTCCAGTCTGGCTTGGCCTATTCTTCTGTAAAGACCCATTTGTCAGCCATTTCTACTTGTTTGCCCTTGACTCTTTCTTTGACTTTTCATTTTGAGGTCAAGCAATCTCTTAAAGGCATCCTGCATATTAGGCTTCCAAGAAGGTCTATTCCTCCTCCTTGGAACCTTAATTTTGGTTTGTAAAAATTGACTCAGGCTCCTTTTGAGCCTGCAGATTCTGTTTCTTTGCAGCAATGTACCTGGAAGACTGTTTTGTTGCTAGATCTTCCTTCTACTTGTAGGGCTTCTGAGCTTCAGGCCTTGTTATCATTCCTCCTTTTTTGGTATTTCAGAAAGAGAGTGTGTTGCTTCATACCAATGCTTCTTTTTTGCCCAAGGTAGTAAATGAGATTTTCTTGAATCACATGGTACAATTCCCTTCCTTTTTTCCTTCTCCTCATTCAGCTACTGAGAGGGTCCTGCATACCTTGGATTTGCACAGACAGCTCAGGTACTATTTGGATAAAACTAGGACTATTAGGACTATCCGTAAGTCTGATCAGTTTTTTGTTTCCTTTCATCCCAGGTCCTTGAGTTTGGCTTTTTTTAAGCAAATCATCTCCTCATGGATATCTGAGGCAATTTCCTTTTGTTATTCTTTTCATTGCAAATTTCTGTCTGCTTCTGTTAGAGCTCATCCCACTATTTCTGTTGCCTGTTCTGATGCCTTCCTCAAGGAGCTAGACACCAATTATATCCTTGAAACTGCTTCTTGGTCTTCAGCGTACAACTTTGTTCAGCATTATAACTTGGATATGGTTTCTATGGTGAGAGCAGGTTTTACTGAAACCATTTTGTGTGGGTTTGTTGAGGGCACTTCACAGCTTTCCACCTCCCATTCTGTTTCTTGAGATTTGTTTACTCTCCCTTATGTACCGACTACTGCAACAGTAATATGGAAGGACATAGCACAGTTGTCTATAATCTTACCATAACAGTAGATGTCCTTCTCATCACTGTTGCAATATTCGCTCCCTCCCTCCAACCCCCTCTTGTTTGTTCTGCATGTTTCCATCTGGATGTGCATGGACTCCTTTTATCCTCTGATGATTGTTCTCTTTTGGGACAATTCAGTTCTCGGTAGTTGTGTCCATATGTCCCTCCTATGCCCTGTGTTACGTGCAGGGAGCATAAATGTGACATATGGTGCAAAAAAATATCTTTTTTGGAGCTTACCTTTACTGGCCAAGTGACAGGCTGTCCAAGAAGTGACATCCCTTATGTATCAAATATTGCAACAGTGAAGAGAAGGACATCTGCTGTTATGCTAAGAGTTTACACAACTATACGATATTTATTTGTAAGCTCAAAGTCTCTCACCAAATGATGCATGAGATAAATCTGTAAATGTTTAAAATCCTAGTTTTACTCAATAAAATTTACCATTATATTATATCCAGTTAAAGAATAGTCCTGATAAATTCTGTTCTAATGTCACCCCACATCACTTACACTCTGACCTGCCCCCAAAGTCCTTCTCATGTTTCCCACCTGACATCACTTTGGATCAAGTCCTTTTGGCACTTTCTAAAATGAAAAATACCCATTCCACGGGTCTTAATGCCTACTGACAAGTGCCAAGTGCCATCTAAAAAAACTCATTATCAACTAATTCTTCTGAATTTCTCCACTGGTTGCATCCCTGAGGTGTGCAGAGCAGCTGTTGTAATCCACTTCCATGCTGGTCTTGCAAATTATAAGCCTATTAGTCTTACATTGTTTGTAAGACTGTGGAGCATATTATAGCTGAATTAATAAGCAGCTGTATAGGTAATCTTATATCCCTGGAGTTGCACTAATATAGCTTTGTAAAAAACAGATCATGCCTTCTCAGTGTGATTGCATTTTTGGAAATGGTCACTCAGGCCAATGATATGGAGCATACAGTCCAGTCCAGACGGACCTTACCGTGGCCTTCAGTTCTGTCCTCCTTGACATGATTATGGGCACTATTCCCCATTGATATTAATGCATATTCTGGATCAGTAACTGTCTATCTGACAGAAACCATATCAGTAAGGTTGTGAGGGATTAATCTAGATATTAAAACATCGCCAGTGGTGTTCTGCAGGAATGTGTCCTGGGTCATATCTTATTTGGTATGTGCTACTTTGACACAGAAGCTGAATCATGGGAATACGAATAAGCAGGTTTGCTGATAACTGCAAACTGTAAACAGATACCAAAATCCATTGTCATACTCCAATTTACCAGCAAGGGCTAGACCAGACATACTGTAGGTGTGTTTGTGATGGGCATATCCTCAGTGTCAAGAAATGCAGTATGATTTCCTTTGATTAATATGCCATTACTTTTGCTTAAATAATAGATTTCTCTCCACCAAATTCTGACATAATCAGCAGGGACTTGTTTATAAGAGGCTGTCCTTTAACCACCATAGGTTCATAGGTTCATAGGTTCATACTAGGCTATCTGCCCGAGGGCATTTACAAGGGAACTATACCCATTATTTTGCTGTGCCTCTGTCGAGCAGTGACACTGAGGTAATCCCTGGGGTATATTCTCCCATCCATTGGTCAAGATTTCTCTTGAACAAGGCCAGGTGCTCTGCCTCACATATACGGGATTTTATTCCACAGCATAGAGTCTTTGGGTGATGAATCTATCCTCCAGCATGTGGTTTAAGTCTCCCACCCTTGTGGCTCTGACGGATCTAGATTTTTGAGGTGAAGCATATTCATCAAATCTGGGTTTGACATGGCCTTGTATGTTAGGCAAAGGTCACCTCTGAGCAGTGGTGTTAGACTGAATAGAGCTGGAGTTCTTTCAGTCGGGCAGCATAGGACAGATGTTTGAGACCCTTTATCCTTTTGGTGAGGAACTTTTGTAGCCCTCCAGCTGCTGCAAGTGTCGGGTCAGATACATTCGGCATTGTACTCAATCATTGGTCTGATGAGTGATGAGTATAGGAAGACTATGACCTCCCTTGATCTAGATGAGAATCCCTTCATGATAAGGTGGGCAATGTAGAAGGTCTTCCTAACTACTTTAGCTACATGGGTGTCGAATGACAGACTACTATCAACCTGGGTCCCCAGGTCCCTGATAACTTCTTCTGTGCTCAGTGGATTGCCACCTATTTGGTAGCTAGGGGTAACCTTGTTTTTCCCGAAGGTATGACTATGCATTTTTGGCATTTAACTTTAGGCCATGGCTCTGGCACCCAGTATCCGCTTTGTGTGACCCTTCTGAAGGATATCTGTGTCAGATGTGTTTTCTACTATGGCACCCAGTTTGCAGTCATCTGCAAACTTTGTCAGCCATAACCCTCCTGTGTTTGCTTGTACTTTGGAAAAGTAGATGCAAACAAGACCTGTGGTACACCACTTGTGACAGGCTTTGAGTCTGACATGGCGCCAGCAACTCTGACCCTGTGGGTTCTGTCACTCAGCCAGTTTGCAACCCATCTTGTGATGTATGGGTTAACATTTAAGCTGATGAGTTTTTCAATGATAGGGTATTGTATCTTCAAGGCCAGATCGAGGTAGGCTGTATGGACTGCCTTTCCTTCATCAATGGCTTTGGTGACTGTTTCAAAAAGTCAACCAAGTTTAGAAGGCATGATCTGCCTTTGACAAAGCCAAACTGGGATGGATCCAAAGTCTGCAAATTCCCTATGTCTTTATTTATGAGGTCCATTATGATCCTCTCCATGGCGCACCACCTTTGTGAAGTGGGACCACAGTTGCAGTGCCCACTCCTGGGCACGTATCCAGAGGTAAGACTATGATTAAACAGCCGTCCTAGCTGTGGGTTTAATTCCTCGACACCATCAGGTCCCATGGATGCTGTGTTTTGCTTTGGAGAGAGCAGTTCTCACTTGGGCGTTGGAGATGTTTGGGGCTGCAATCACTTGGTATAGATATCTCTCCTTTGAACCTGTCAGCCAGTATGTTGGCAATGTCTGTAGGATCAGTAATCTTCACATCATTTTAAACTAGTTCTGAGCATATCTGGGCGTTTCCTCCCAGGTTTCTAACATAGCTAAAGAAGGCCTTATGATTGTCTTTTGAGTCTTTAGCTATTTTTCTCTCAAAATTTGCTTTGGATGATTTTATGAGAGCTCTTAGTTTTTTACTTATAGTGATCAAGGGTGTCTTACCTTTTAAGGATTTTGCTCTATCTTGTAGTAGCTTCCTCCTTTTGTTGTAGAGTTTGTTTATGGCTGGGGTCCACCAGACTTGGTACAAAGAGTCTTTGTTTTGCTTGGGATTGCCTTATCCATGCAGTCCTGCAGGTGCTGGTAGAAGGCATTTGTAAGTGATTCAGCGGTTTGAGTACTGTTTTCCGGGGCCTTAAAGGAGACCACACTAGTCTTTAGAAGTGTGAAGTCGGCTTTGAGAAGTTCTTTACTGTGGTCTTTTTATTTCAGGTGGGGTTGGGATGAGGACCTCCAGCGAGATTAGTTTGTGATCTGATCTCACCAGTGAGGGGTATACTTCGGTGTTGAACATTGTGCTCCCATGTTCGTGATGATGAGATCAAGTATGTTTTCTCCTCTTGTGGGATGGTGACTAGTTGTTCCATGGCATTTGAGTTTATGAATTCCAGGAACTTTTGGCTAGGGGTGTTTGGGCTTGAGTAGTGTTCCCAGTCTATATTAGGGTAATTGAAGTCACCTAGTATGATGGTGTTTGGTGATACATTTATCCCTCTAGTGTTTTCAGGAAGGCACAGTCTTGAGGTGTGGGTGTCCTTGATGAATATGGATACCCCCTCCTTCTTGTGGTATTGTCCGGATTTGGGGGGGAACGCATGATAAGAGGTAAAACCTGATAGTGCTGGGGTGCTCTCAGGAGCCTTGAACCAGGTTTCTGTCACTGCACAGACATCGATGTTCTCCATACTGAGAAGGTTTGAGATTTAGACTTCTGGCATTGAGCAGCATTACCCTTAGTTTTTTCCTTTTTGTTTTCTAGGGTGGTAGGTTTAGAATTTGAGCCTTGCCTAAAAAGGCACTATGGGGTGGCAAGAGCCTGTCCAGCATGTCATCCCAGGCAGACAGACATTGGATCCCCTTTGAATGACACCAGAGTTTAAGCCAATTGTTAAAGCTGATCATCTTATCTCTGTATTGCGGCATCATTCTTGGTGAAGGTAGGATACTGCTCAAGGTCATTCATGTAGTCCCAGGTCGCTTACACCAGCGCGTGGACAATGACTTGAGTATTATTTGTACCTGCTGAGTTGAGACCTGAGTGCTTCACCAATGACTAGTGTGTCTGGCATTGTGTTTGGCCTTAAGGGCTGTGACTGTTTGACATTCTGACTGTGAGGTCTATGTGTTGCAGGTGTTGTGTTCTGAGGTGGTGGTTGTTTGGGCATCTGCTTTGGTGGCCTCTGCTGTTTTGGTAGATTTTTGATCAGAGCCGAGTATGTCTTTGTGTGTTTATGTGTATGATTTGAGGTTGTGATGGTACTATGTGAGACTGGGTCTATAGTGTGTGTGGTAACCTTCTCCTCCTGACTGGTCTTGCCAGTCCTATGTTGAGAGAGCTCAGCCTCCAGTTTATGTATTTGTGTTTTGTGGGAGGAGGAGAGGGTTGTCTGTGTACATGAGGCAATTGTAACATTGCCTCAATATTGTTCACCAGCTGAGCAGGAGAGGACACTAGCAACTGATCCCTCGACATGCTAGAAGGACTAGACAAACAAACTTTGGGGTTTGCCTTTTGGGGTGCTATCTATAAGAGTGCCGTATCAAGGTAATAAATATTGTAGGAGCAAGTGCTAGGTTTAACAGATAGAGAAAAGTCTACTTGGAGTCAAGTAGAGATGATCTTTTAGGTATTAGAGAAAGTGCTAGTAACAGGGATGCTTAAAGGTAAGATTGAAAAGAATGCACTCTGCAGTCTGCAGCACTCTGCAGTGTAGAAGTTAGATGTGAAAGTAGGTAACTTGAGTTTTACCTGTTTAAAAGTTAAGGTTTAGTGGAGAGTTACTATTTTTAAAACAGCAAGATGGACTGAAATTTGTATTTTGGTACTATGAAATACTGTAGGATGGCCAATAAATTTAAATAATTGAAGGGGTGGGATTTCAAAAGTGATAGTTTTGTGATTACTCACATAAGCCAGTGAAAGTAGAGAGAAATGAGATATATGGTCAGATTAACATAAGAGGCGGGCAACTAGAAAGACAGTGGTATTTAACAGGACAACTTAAATGGTTGGGAGGGAAGGATTCTGCCTGACTCAGAACAGAGAGAGCTGTGGTCTCTTTTGAAGTTTTAATATGCTGTTAAAACAGAATGCAAGCAAAACACAAGGTAAAGAAAACAAACTACAGTATTCAAAATATAGAAAGGCAATACAGAAATACAAAAAATAACAGCAAACTAACCTTTCCTTCACAGCAAAGTGTAGCAGAGTCTGGATGAGCCTTTCTGGTAAAGCTCTGAAATGTTTTAGTTTACTCCTTAAATAGAAATTTTAGTTCCTAGCTCCACCCCCTCTGTTAACAAGTGATTAACCTTAAGTGACCTCTTCTGTCTTATGAATGAGTCCTTCTCATGCTTCTACGGTCATTACAACATCCTTCTATCTTGAAACACTTACCCTTCATGGTAGCTTGTCAAAGTACCACTCATTATATCTTGGTAAAGTTCAAAGAAGCTATAGTCCCATTTTATTCATCCTTTATTAGATCCATCATTGAATTCATTGTCCCTTTGTCATATAACTCTCAAAGCACATAACCCAGCTTGACAGACATTGACATTTCCTCATCAGAAAAATACCAGGTGTCAGTACCCTTAGCTACTCAGATAGATTAAAAGCCCAGTCCCTCTACTTAAAGTCATATAACCTCCTGAAGGGTGAGTTCTGCACAGACTTCTGTGCTATGCAGGCTGTCTTTCAACTAAATAGAGCAAATGGTAAAGCAAACTCCTGCTCTAGTGGTCTAAGCCTGTACTACCACATCAACAATAGCCAGTAGCACAAAAGGTACATAACCCGACACTCCTCATTTCTGCAAAGGACTGGCCTTACATATTAAGCAGAACACTTTCCTAGCAGACATTAAAGCCAGTCTGAATGGCTACATGGGCAATCACAAACATTCATCTTATATTTGTCAACAAAATGTACTTTATTTTATTATATTGTATTTTATTTATCTACTTATCTCTGTCTTCCTATGTATCTCTCTTTCTGTCTGTCTAACTTTTTATATAGCTATCTGTCTAACTATCTATCTACCTATCTATCTACCATTTGTTAACCTGGTTGATGTACTTGTCAGAGGATCTTTTTCAGGAACATTACAGGTCATAGAGGCAAAGGCATAAAATTAGAGACATAAACTGAGTTTTCCAAGATGATGTATTTGTACATATATTCCTGCCTAGTATTGCTGTTAATGGTGATTTAGGAGCTAATGGCTGGGCAAGGGTTTAATATGTAGGAAGGAGGGAGGGGATATATTAAGGAAATTAGGTAAGAGCAGGTAAGGACGATGAATATGGGATGGGGCTGGGAGACTATATAGGGGTGGGAAGAAAGATGTTTGGTCTCTTGCTAATAGTAGTGCTTTGTGGTTGCAGATGTATAATGTAGAGTTAGTACTTATTCGCTTGGGATAACAATTTGGGTTTTGTGCTGAAGACAAGGTTACTAACCCAGGTTATGCATGATCTGGTGGTTTCCGAACTCAAAAGTCTTTTATTTTTTTTTTCATATGACTGGCCACAGAGTAAGTCTGATGTTTTATAAATCATAGAATAGTGACAGTGAGGTCAGCTAATTTTCTAGACCAGCAGTTAACAAGCGAGGACCCAGTGTGGTATAGAGCAGATGAGGTACAACTGAAAGATGCCGGCTTTGATTTATTTAATAATAATATTTTCATGTTAGTGAAGGACATGACAAGGTATTTAGGTACAGCTGGTTGCAGAAAGAAAGGGAAACAGCCTGGCAGGAGCAAGCTGATGGGCAATGTTAGAGGACTCTGGTGTTGTTAAGGATCTTTCTATTCACGCTTTCTTTTATGAAGGTGGTTAGGATACAGGTTGGAGTGGACATTGACATGCTGTTCTGGTTGGCATGGTTGATACAATGGTCAGTTGTGGTAAAGCTGTTGTTCTTTTAATATAGTGCTGAGCAGTTAAACGGTGCCCTAATCGTAAAGCTATGAATGCTATTTGTCATGCTGATACAGTTTTTATTCTGTCTGTTTAGTGTTTGATTTGAGTGGTCACTAAACTGGTCACACTGGCTATTTGGTTTGTTCATTTTGTCAGGTCAGGGGTACATGTACAAATGTTAGTCAATAGAAATAGGTACAGTTTTAAAATGTACACAAAAATGCAGCACATCCCGCCCAAGTTTCAGAGAAGAAATCTCTTGCAGAAAAAAAGTACTACAGTCTGAGGAACAAAACATAACGGAATAATATAGAAGAAGCATATAATGTAATGCAAACATGCTGAAAGGAACAACATTGAAAGAGGTGAAAAGATTTACAATATTAGCCCTAATCAAAATTTATACATAAGACTTAAGTTAGTGAATTGGAATTGAAAAACTGTTAACATTTAGGGCACCCAAGGAAGAGCAATAGAGATGTCTAGCCAGGTTTTGTGAAAACTCACACAAGTGCAAGCTTGAAAAAAATTATTTTTTTCAGCATTTTCATGAATGATACTAGTTTAATGGTGTATCTAATATTTCTTGTAATCTCTTCAAAGCAGTTAGGAAGATTTTAAGAAGGGCTCTTTCAGTAATGAAAAAATAAAAGGAGGGTCGTGTAGTGTAATGGCAGGCAAGTCTCATAAAAAGTAGAGGGACGTTTGAATTTGTAGCTTATGTTTTAATGGCGGGCAGTAACTGTTATCAATGCTGGATGATGTGGCTGAGATTCCTAACTGCTTCATTTGTCATAAGCTTAATAAGAAGTTATTAACATATCTGTCAAGAACACATGCATACCTCAGCCTATGGACAACAGGGGACAGACGAGGAACTCATCTTGCATGATGACTCATGAGGAAATGGTATGACAGATTTTCTGAGCACAGTTACATCCACAAAATCCTTTACATTTGCATGGTGTGTGTGTGTGTGTGTGTGTGTGTGTGTGTGTGTGTGTGTGTGTGTGTGTGTGTGTGTGTGTGTGTGTGTGTGTGTGTGTGTGTGTGTGTGTGTGTGTGTGTGTGTGTGTGTGTGTGTGTGTGTGTGTGTGTGTGTGTGTGTGTGTGTGCGTGTGCATAAGCACTCGTTTACACTGCATAAACATATTTAGTGCATGATCCAAGCATAACATATAAACCTTTTTCAGTGGGCTACCAGAGGATATGTGGCAAAAACTATAGCATATACCATGGAAGCTCTAGTGGCAGTGTACTAGCACTGTTCTGCATGGGATTCATTCAGCTCAATCTGCTGTGTTGTTGTGTTACATCTATGATATAGGAACAGGATCTGCAGGCATCTGTAGTGCAACATTTTTCCCCTGTACCCAGCACCCTGTATGCAAACCATCTGGGTTATTTTATTCACAGGACTCATTTGCTGGCCTTTACAGCATGTGCACGTGTTGTCTAACATCAAAGAATTACATGTGTAACATAAATTCTACTTATTAGCCATGTCAGTCACATAACCAGATCATAGGTTCATAGATTCATAGGTAGGTACTGGGCTATCTGCCTGAAGGCATATATTAGCCCAGCCACATTGTGCGGTAGTCACCGCCCCTTTGGTTAGTTCCCTAGGCCCTTGATCTAGCAGCTAGTACCCTTGGTCCCTATTTAGTAGAGCTGTTGGTATGATCCCTGGTGTGAACTTTCTGTTACCCATCCACTCGTCAAGGTTCCTCTTGAAGAGTGATAGTGAGGGGCTCTGTCTTATGTAGATCGGGACCTTGTTCCATAGCAAGGGAAGTCTTTGCAAAGGGAATCTATCCCTCCAGCATGTTCTATTCATTGTTGTGCTGAGGTTTATATCCCTAGAGCGTGTAGCTTGAGTAGATTTGGTTTTGCTAAGATGGAGCATGTTCAACAGTTCTGGGTTGGACATGGCTCTGTATGTTAGACAGAGATCACCTCTGAGAAGGTGGTATGCAACAGAGAAAAGCCTTAGTTTTTTCAATCGTGCTGCATAGGGCAACTGTTTGAGGCCAGTAATCCTCTTAGTGAGGTACCTCTGTAGACTCTCCAGCTGCTGGAGATGCCTGGCCAGGTACATTCCAATTGGTGCATTGTACTCAATAATGGGTCTGATGACATCCTTAGATCTTGATGCGAACCCTTTCGTGATCAGATGGGTCACACAATTTCTAACCACCTTGGCAACATGGTTATCAAAGGAAAGCTGACTATCTACTTGGGTCCCTAGATCCCTTATTACTTCTTCAGATTTCAAGGGGTTACCTCCTATGTGGTAGTTCGCAGGTACTCTGTTTTTCCCAAAGGGGATTACTACGCATTTTTTAGCAATATCATGCATCGTGTGGTTTACCTTTAAAAATAAACTTTTCTCTAGCTGATATATATGTGTGTCCATTCAGACATGGCTGCCTGCATTATTCTAAATAACCCATCATTATAGTAGTTTTAATTAGTGTACAGTGGTGTGCTGTGAATGGATGTGTCTATAAGCTGCATTACAGTACTGCAATATTCCATATCCTGCTCAGTATGTATAATCTGTTGGCAGTCCATGAAATATGCTGTCTAAAACTGGCTTTCTAATGATTCAAGGTGTTCTGCTGTACTTGCCGCTAACACTGCTGCATCTTTTCCTGTATCGTAGTCATAGGGAGGGAGGATGACATAATGGTTAAGGTGCTTACCTTAAAGACAAAAGGTGCAGGGTTTGATTCTCACATGGGGTAACTGGCTAGGCTTCAAATGGCCAAAAGAGCAGTTAGCCTAGTACTAATCTAAACTTGTTCATCTGCATAAAAAGGAATTTCTTGAGCAGGACATTTGCTCTCACTGTTTTATGGCTGCTTGAACCAACACCAGTGCATTACTCAATACGTGGGTCATTACATAGAGAGCATCATGGTTACATACTCGGAGTGTCTGGTTCATATTCTTTTAAGTAATGTGAACATGACTGCAAGTTAACCTATATCATGATATGTGACATCTCATCATGTATCCCAATTATTCAGGCACCTGCATTTTCTTTTCTGGTGCCAAATACATGTTTTGTGATATTGCTTGCAGTAAATATTCTGTGCATCTCATACACCAAATCAGTGAGAAAGACTGCCATGGTTGCTTTCAATTAACTTTAAATAAAATGCAATCCTCTGAGCTGTTCCACTAAATAAGTCCAAAAGCAGAACCTTTGATTAACTGGTGGACAGGAACATCTACACTGATTACCTTTTGGTATCCCCTTTAAAAAATATAACCTACTTCAATATTACACAACTTCAGCTTATACTGGTAGCAGCCCCTCTTGTTATAAGCATGATTATACTACAGTGGCAAATGATTGGTGTGAACTTGACTTAATAAAATGTTGAGAATGCAAGCATGTTAACGAGGTCTAATTATGGCTGAATTGGTAAGTGAATCATACTGCTTGCAGGAGACAGTCTAATGCATTTGTGATTACTGCTACACACTACTCTATGCTGTTATGCACGCCTGTGACATACTTTCCACTATGCTATGCTGTTCCATGAATCTGCTACAGCATGATTTCATTATATAGTAGCTACTTTTAAACACTATACAATGAAACTATATTGCAAACATGATGCACAGCATCTTTGCTATATTTTCTCGATTCTCATCTTCTGTTTTGCTGGCAACATACAGTTAAGGAGGATCAGGCTGCAGAAAAAGAAATGTACATGAATGTATAAATGATGTGGGTTGCAGAAGCAGCTTGTGTTTCATGAAAACAGCACTGCTGTTCAGTCTGAATTGTAGGAGGCTGATTAACTACTTTTGTAGTGAACAATCTCGCTTGTTAAGGTGAGGTTACATAAATCTTTCTAAGAAATCCATCTCCTGAATTGAGTTATTTTATGTAGAAATAGAATTTTTAATGGAAAATGATTTTATTTTTGTGCAGTAAGGATGTTGCCTGATAGATTATGCTATGCTGGAGACAAACCGTGAATGTGCTAGAAATTAATGAACAGTCACGGAGCGTGTTTCAAACAATGAGGTGGCAGAGTCTGCAATGTTCTGAAGTCCATTTTATAATGTAGTCTATGCTTCTGCATAATTGATTTTCTTATTTTATTGCTTTTACTTCATCTAACCTCATTTCTGTGGATTATGTTTAGTGTCACCTGTAACAGTTTTTTGTATACTTTATATAGTATGCTATTATTTATTGCCTGCGCCGTCTGTAATTTTCCTTAACAACAGAAGAAAATCAGTATTTATAAGCACAGTATACTGATTACTTTAAAATACTCTTATAATAATCTATTACAAGAAAGGATACTTAAACTCATACCTGGTATCCCAGTACTACTGAAGGCCTCCTGCAGATGAAGCATTAACTTGCACAGTACATCAGTACCCGCTGTGAGTAGGACCTACATCTGACAGTGCAAAGAATGTGAACCATGCAATGACAGATAAATCAAGAAACAATCCTTTGAGATAGCTCTGTGATTTATACATGTCTGTCTGCACACTGCATTTCATACAGTAACCTTCAGTCAGCATACTTGAAAGCTTGCTGCACATTTGCTGCTTTCAAAAATGCTCACAAAAATAATTTTACCTATTTTATGATTTCCTTTTTTGTAAGACACGTTCCTGTTTATTATTATGGCTTATATAGGATGTCTTTTATTCTTACTATTTTAATGACATAACTGATCTACGTAACAACATAACTTTGTACACAGATGGCATCATGCAATTTGAAGCTAGAAAAACACAACAATCCCTTCAAAGACAACACAATCAAAATTCACTGAACTACATAAATGGCTCATTTCAAACAATCTACTAATTAACAATAATAAAACAAATGTCATGTTTGCAACAGCAAAGAAACTTTATATAAATATTTCCCCATTTAACATTAACAGACTCAAAAGGGATCACAATACCAAATGTTATGCAACAAAAATACATTAGTGGAACTCTGGACGCATTTCTAAATATTAATATACACTCAGACAGCATTACTGCTAAATTAACAAATCAGCACATATGCACATGTACACACATGCAAATACACATACACTCACAAATGTAAGCACACGCACACATACACACACATGCACATGCTGCTCAAATACAGTCAATTTGGAAAGATTTTCTGTTTACCTACACCATCTCTTTGGGATGCAGGCGGAAGCTGTAAGAGCCAGAGAAAACACATATACATAGATAGTATGCTCAGAATCCACTTGGAAAGCAAATTAGCCAAGGACAAAACCGGAAAACCAAACAATGCGAAAGAATACAATGTTATATCAGGAAATGAGTGGCATGTTTAATGTTATTAATTTTATTTATTTAATTTTGAAACACACAAGTTTACTAGGCAGAATTGCCCTGTTTTCAGCAGTGACGCTTGACCGTTGTCTGCTTAAATTATTTACTGAGAGAAGAATGGGGGCATCTAACAAAGGACAGTGGGGTGAAGGGATGAAGCATGTTAACTGTTCACACAATTACTTATCTCTGGTAGTCTGTGAGAGTGGTTATTAGTTTCACATATTATTACATTTATGCAGATTCAAGTGGAGCATTTTTGCCAACTCCTGTGATTCTGAAGAAGCAGTGCTTACATTTTTAGCCCAGAAGAGAAATTTACTAATGACTGGTGTTCCTTTCCCCTGGATTAATATATTATGATCCCAGGCATACATACATTCTCTGTGACAACTAGTAATCTTGCTTTAACTAATACATTCTTTTTCTTTCTTTCTTTCTTTCTTTCTTTCTTTCTTTCTTTTTTTCTTTCTCTTTCTTTTCTTATATTTTATTTTCTGTTTCCTGGAAGATTTCATAAGAATTATTTTTGATTAAATATTAAGGTTATAACATGACTGGATTCAGGCACATTTCTGAGTATGAGTCAAATAATGACAATTGCTTACAATTTCTTCAAGGGCACAGAGATGTCCATAGTATAGAAAAGCTATCCGCTAGGTTATCACTTTCTGTTCACATATGAATCTTCATTATTTCTGTTTCTTTATTAGAATTTGTAAGCTTGATTATAATGCAGTAATTTTACAGACCAAGTTTCAGAGCTCCCCAAAATGAAGTTACTTATTACTGAGCAAACTGTATTTTTTTTCTTTGAATAATGTTATTGTCATAGGGCCAAATTCCAGAAGAGTTGCAATCAGTTTGTCTGCCCTTATTCAAAAAAAATGTGCTGTCAATGTAGGTGCCTTAATTTGATGTAAGGCCTAACTATAGAAGGGCTTACATGAAGGGTCACATTCTTTTTTTTTTTAAATATTTTTATTCATTTCCAAAAACAAGAAAACATGAATGCAGGTTATTTATGACAATGAAGTATTTACAAATTATTTAAAAAGGTAGGCTAAAACCTCCAACAGATATCAAACATTAAAACCAAAATAAAGTATTTACAAGGGTGTCTATTGTTGACATATAATTGACTTTCTATACAATTGTTTCCTGATTATAATCTGCTACAGTCATTATTCTCCAGTATTTCAGTTACTTTTGCCATAATGATGTAGTTCTTTCAGTTCTTCCTTTAATAGTGTTCATTTCCAATTGCAATACTGCTGACACCATATTCATGACTTGCTTAAAAGTTGGAGAAGCTTTGGATTTCCAGTTTGATGTAATGTTCTTCCTTGCAATAGCTAGGAGAGTCCATAAGATTACATATTTTGTTCTTGGCACACAGTCGGGTACAGGTGCATTAAACAAAATAATAGATTTGGAAATCTGGAATTTATCATTGAATACCATTTGCAGAAAATAATTTATTTTATCCCAATATGGTTTAATCAAATGGCATTCATAGAACATATGTTGCCAGTCTGCTTTTATTGATAAATCACATCTCCAGCAGCCAATATTTTTCTTAAACATAAGTTCCATTTTATGAGGGGTTACATAAGATCTGTGTATGAATTGCCATGTAAAGTCTCCAATGTAATGAAAGTGATGTCTGCTTTGGAGAGAGAAGAATTAGTTTTATCTCTGTCATTTGGCACATGTCCATTAACTGATCTATAATAATTCCATATTTTGTCTTTTTTGTTTTATAAATAGATGATAAGTATCCCTTTCCAGTAATGGGTTGATTCGTTAGTAATATTATATGTTCTATAAGGTTGAACATTTTGTCTTATTGATGGTTGCATTGTTTCTTGTTTGCTTAATATATACTGTCTTAATTCTTGTACATGTAACCACAAACTATCTTCCATATTTAATTTCTGTTTAATCTGGTCTATTGTCAGAGGTTTTCCAGAGTTTAGCAATTGATGCCAATATATTAATCCCTTTTCTTTAAGCATGTTGACTACTTCCATATTAAATGTTATATTACTGGATATAAAAGAAATGACCATGCTTTAATATCAGGATTGCTATTAATAAGATTTTGGAAAATTTTTAATGTATAAGTAATGTATTTGGAACTTATATTTTTATTCTTATGTATCATCATATATTCCTTCATCAGCCATAGAAAATTGTTTGGTATGAAATCTGTATACTTATTTGCTACTACAAATCCTGATTTTAACCAGATTCTCTCATGAACTAGCTTCCATTTTGATGTATAGTTTGTATTTAGCCATAATGATATTGTTTTAATAATGGATGAATGCAAATATATTTCTATGTCTGGTAAACCTATGCCACATATATCCCAATCATCTAGATGATACTTCATAGCTATCCTTGTTTTTTTTGGATACCATAGGAATCTTACAATTAAATCATTTAATTGTTTTAGGTGTGATTTAGCTGGTGGCAAAGAACAAGCTTGTATGACATATTTTGGAAATATGATCATTTTAATTATATAAAGCCTTTCTTCCATTGAAAAGAAGAATTTATTCCATCTTTGTATTAGATTTTTATATTATTTAAGGTCTCTGTATAATTTGTTTCAATTGTAGTATCTAGGTTGTTAGTTATTATAATTCCCAAGTATTTAATTATATTATCGGTAGAGATATATTTATGGTATTTTTTATTTAGATCTTTTTTATTAGTATTTATAAGCAATACATTTGTTTTGTCCTCATTAAATTTAAGACTTGAAAAGTTTTGCAAGTTTTGAATTGAGTCCCATAATGCTTTTAAACTGCTATTATTATTTTTTAAGGTAATTAAAATATCATCAGCAAAAGTTGAATTTTAAGCTCTAGGCTGTTGTCTAGTTGTATTCCTTCAATATTTTTATCCATACGTATATTATTTGCTTAGGGTTCAATGACTAGTGCAAACAATAACGGAGAAAGAGGGCAGCCTTGTTTTGTGCCCTTAGTTATTTTAATAGATTTAGACAGACAAGATCCCAGTTTTATATAAGCCAATGATTTTTCATATAATGATTTTATTAACAAAGTGAAGTTGTTTGAGAAGCCATATTCTTCTAAAACTAACCACAGATAATCCCAGTTCACTGAATCAAATGCGCTATTTATGTCTAAGCTAATAACATTCATTTTGTTTTTTGTGACCTTTCTATAATCAATTAAGGAAATGATTCTTTTAATGTTGTCATAAGTGTTCCTATCTTTTATAAAACCTGTTTGATCCTCCTCTATCAAAAGTGGTAGTAATTGTTTTATTCGAGCAGCATGTATTGCCATAAAAATTTTATAATCTATATTAAGAAGTGAAATGGGTCTGTATGATGAACATTCACTGGGATCTTTATTTTGTTTCAGAATTGGTGATATCAAGAAGGAGGAATGTCTTTACCATTTTTAACTGATGTAAAGACATTCAATAACAACAGCAAAGCCTCATTTGATAGTAATTTAAACATTTCTGGGGTGATGTTATATATACCTGGAGCTTTGTTTAATTTTAGCTTATTTGCTTCAACTTTAAGTTCTGTCATCGTTATTTGTTTATCTATTAGTTGTACCTGCTCCTCTAATAACCTAACTTTAACATTGTTTTTGAGAAAAGCTTTCAATGCTGAATGTGTTTCTGTTTTCTCATTTTGATTATTAAGTTTATGAAAAAATAGCCTAAAAGCTTCTAGTATTCCTTCTAAATCAGATACTTTCTTTTTGGTTTCTATATTATGTATTTCCTTGATTTGATTTGTTTTAATAATCTTTTTAGTCCTATTTGCTATTCTTTGTTGGTTTTTAGGGTTCATTGAATAGTAACATTGTTTAATTTTTTTCTAAGTTGATCATTGTTTTGTGGTGTAGCGTCTCTGAGTATTTTTATTAGTATCTTCTAGTTCTTTTATTAAGTTGGTGTTTCCATTTTGAATATCAAGCTTTAAATTATCTACTTTTGACTGTAATTCCATTAATTCCTTATTCCACTGTTTTTGTTTATTTTTATACCATCCCACCGCTCTTCCATATAGGTATGCTTTCAATGCATCCCATATATATATTTCAGATACATCTTTTATAAGACTGATATCTAGGAATGTTTGTGTCTCTTTAATATAAAATTCCTTAAAATCTTTGAGATTTATTATGTAAGATGGTATTCTTGTTACTGATATCCTTCTCTTGAAACATAAGTCTATCTCAAAAATGGACATGAAATTGTCTTGACTTTATTTAATTTAGAGGTTAAATCCTTTGTTATGTACACTCTATCTATTCTAGAGTATGTATTATGTCTATGGGAAAAAATGTGTAAAGAATAGTGAATCAGGGATAACATACTCATTTATGTCAACTATATTAAAAGTTTCAACAAACTCAGATAACATCTTTGTTAAAGGTGATCTCTTACGTGTAGTTTTAGTATTTGTATCAGTTTCTTTTATAATGCAATTGAAATCTCCAGCTATGATTAAATTTCCTTTGGTATATTGTACAATGTCTTCTAAGTGTTGTTTCAATAAATATTCACTAATGTATATATCATTTCTTTGATAGATATTGTCTTTAGGCATTAAAGTAGTGTTTTTCCACAGAATTGCTACTCCCCTTCACTTCTGATTATAGGTGGAACTTACTAGCATTGTATAATTTTTATTGTTTATTTTATTTATGTCTTCCTTTGTAAGGTGTGTTTCTAGCTGTAAATATCTATAAAGACTTCCCTTTTGCAGCTATTATTTAAACCATTTACATTAAGAGATATACATTTTGCAATTTTTTATTAGCTTTGCTTTTATCCATATTCATATATGTAGATGTGTGTACATGAAGAGAATGACTTGTTCTTTCTTCTTCCAACAGTATTACAATAGATTATAGACACCCAATAAAAGTAAATTACAAGATCATAACTGAGAACAATATAAGATAAACAACCACCAAACCCTCCATGAGAAAAACATCTCATCCTTGAATGACCTAATCATTCAAACGATCTCTCTAAGTCTGCATTTCAGCATCCTCCCCCCCCCCCATATGGTAGTTTTATAATGAAAAGTATCTTATATATCTTTTAAATATACATGTATCTGTCTTTACAGATTACTTAAATACAGTCTTTATCTATTTTATAAAACACTAAGGCAACACAACTATACATCAATTTAATACTTAACTATTTTTGTTTAAATTGTAAAGGAAAATCTTTTATTTTAATATATCTTTTGTGCAGCAAATTTATTGTAATATATATATATATATATATATATATATATATATGCATATATACATATACATGCATACACATACACACACACACATATATATATATATATATATATATATATATATATATATATATATATATATACACACATACATACATACACACATATATGCATACATACATAACAAAAATGTTAAGCATTATATGCATCAGTTAACCATGCCACAAGTTGATTAAATCAGAAAGTATCCGTAACAATGAATATAACGTTACATTTGTATTGTCATTTATCAGTAATCTTATAGTTTTCTTTTAATTCAAAAAGACATATTTTAGTGGTATGAATGCTACTAATTTGTTTTTGGCATTGGTATTATATAGTTTAAGACTATATTTCTTAGCAATTCCTATATATTTATTAGTGCCACTGGCATATTTCATCGCTAGTGTACCACATATGTCATATGTCAAATAGCAACTCATACTCATTATGATATTACAGGATTTATCTGCAGCGTTATAACTGTAAGGTTGGAAAATATGAGAAGAAAAGTAGGCTTTAAATATGCTATAACACAATTGTTTGGTACTTATTACTGTCAACTCTTCTACATACACAGGAAAAGATAACCTTATATGACCATCAACCATTTTCCTTCATTTTTCTCTTCATCCTTCTATTCTCCATTTTTAATAAATATTTGTTTATATTGTGGCTTCTTTGAATTTAGTGAGGGTACTCTATATCATATTATAGAATATATAACAACGTCAAACAGAGAACATGCCCAATATAGAGACGTATTCTCAACTCAAGTGGTCTACACCATATATTTATAACACTGCAGTCAGAAATATACTAATGAATATGCAATAACTAGCAGCTTTGCAGCATGTGTGTGTCTCTAACAAGTACATACCTATAGGATATTAAAAAGAATAGATAGCACACTCTTGTTTCATAATTAACAAATGCACACAGCCTGGTATTTACTTTCATAGACAGAAATTAGACCTGTTACTTATATGCATATCAGGTACCAACAGCAATATGTTAGTAAATGCCTATGCTATTCAAATCATATTTTAATGCTGATTGATATGAGATGTAGCTGGCAATGGCTTTAGCGTTTGTGATGTTATATAATATATATTCAGTATTATAAGTAAAAGTATATTGCATGTCTATTTGCAATCTATGGTTCAAGGCTGATCAATTTAGACATACAAGACAATCTCTTTAGCCTTGGTTATATAATGGGAGTTACTGTGTCTCTACACAACCATTCATTTTCAGTGAGGATGTTCAATATTAATATAACTTGCCTTTAATAAAAGCATACTTATAATTCAGCAGTTCTTTCCTATATATATATATATATATATATATATATATATATATATATATATATATAACAATATCATAAGCAAGACTGAGATTTTTCTTGCTCATTACTGCTTAATGATTGTGCTACTTGAACAATTTAATATTTACAGAGTATCTTGATAATTAAACAGCAACTCCTTTTTACCCTTAAAATGCCTAATAACACATAGCTACATTCATGAACCTTAATTGACTTACTATCCTTAAGGCTGAGTACACTAGCTGCAGTGTGTTTACACATATGTTATATAGTTCCAGTCAAGGACTTAAATATATTAATTTTTTATAAAATTAAGTTAAATTATAGTAATTTACGTGGGTGATATTATCAGAAAAGATTATAGTAAAGTCTGTATGTGTTAACTATTCATACAGTTTCTTCCAAGTGATATACTTCTTTTTAAGATTTGTGTGCTGTTTATGTGTACAATTCAAAATGAATAACAAATATTACAATATAATAAAATGTCATGTATGTGTTGATACCTTCTAAATTCATTAGGTACTTCAGTGTACTTTTAATATTTGTTAAAACTGTAAAAGCACTTTGCCATCTCATAAATAGTGTGCTGGTTACTTTAAGTAGCTTAGGAGCTGACACCACACCCATACTGTCTTATTTTAGTGCTGACATCACTCATGACTGTTTACTTTCATTTTGTGCTGTTAGAAGGTTTAACACACTGTAATGAATTCTAACTGAAGAACCTTCATTCAGGGGTGGTAAAATAAGAGTTCCCAGCCGTGACTGTATGGGAAACCAGCTCGTGACCATGGCGGGAAGACAAAAACAAAGTAAGTGAAGTTTTTAGGGCTTTTTTTAAACTGAACATCAGCTCATTAAACTTCTATTAGTTTTCTTAACATTAAGGGCAGATATACAAGTCAAACAGTTGTTTGTTAGTCAAAAAGGCACTTTTAGCATCAAAGAATAGATAATTACTTTTCAAGGCACTTTTTGACAGTTATTACTATCAGTTTTTATATATTATTATGTGTATTAAATACATCAGTTTAGATATTTCATGCAGCTTAGTGTAAATAATATAAAAAGGAATCATGCTCATTTAAACACACCACATTAATATGTCAGTGTAAATACATCATATTCTATACTAGCAGTAAAAGGCAAGTAATTTATAAATGAACTATCTAAACATCATTTAGAGTTAGAAAAATCATGACTGTAAGTATTTACATTGTAATAGAGAAAGATATGCTACCTTGCTTTCTTTTAGGGTTGTTTCCTTTAGTTATAAAATGTCCTGCTTATCTTGTATTTATATTGTTTCAAAGACTGACACGTGCAAAGTATGAATGCTTTCAAAGAACTTTTTTGCCTTACAGAGCAAATAGAAGACAATAATGTTTGTGTTTTTCATATGTCTTTTATCGTTTCTTCTTCTTCTTGTCAGCAGTGCTCCATTAATTTTTTTCTAAGTGACGCTTAACCCCAAATTGACAGAAATGCATTTCTTCCACATTATCCAAGGTTTTATTAGCTGAAAGATAAGAAATTGTTGCTTGCAGAGTGTCAAAAGTTTTAGGACCTTCAGTAAACAATATTTTTATTCTTGCAGGGAACAGCAAGTGGACTTTAAGTTGTCTTTTTTTCAATTCCTTTATCAGAGGGAGACATTCTTTTCTTGCAGTTATAACTCCTGCAGAATAATCATTATCAAATCTGATTATGTTGTCTTTGTATTTAACTGGTGAAGTTGACCATGCTGTTTTTAAAATAAGTTCCTTGTCCTGTGATGAAAAAAACTTTACTATTATTGATCTCAGGTGATTTTTTGATTTGATGGTTGATGAAGCAGCTCTTAAGGATCTGTGGGCTCTTTCAATTCCATAAGAAAGAGCTTCAGGCAATTTTAAAACTTCTGGTAACCAGGTAGTAAGGAAAGTCACCATGTTATCTCCCTCTGTTTTCTCTGGTAGCCCATAGATCACGAGGTTATTTTTGGGACCTGTTCTCTAGATCCTCTATTTTATTTTGTAATGAAGCATTTTGTTGAGATAAAAAATGTAGCTGAAGATCTTGTTCTGAGAGTCTGCCCTCAGTATCATTTAAGGATCTCTCTATGTCAGCTATTTGAGACTTCTGTTGCATCATTATTTCTTGTAGTTGCTGTATTTGTTTTGTAGATCTCTCCTCAAAAGTGTCCAGTTTGGTATTCATTTTGTCAAATTTCACTGACAAGTCTTGTATAGCATTTAATAAAGACTGCATCTCCTTTTTCATCGTCTGGTCCTGTGTGGTATGCTTAGAAAAGCTCATTTTCAGTAGATTCAGATACCTTCCTTCTTGTTTTTGACAGGAAAAATAATGTGTAAAGCCAAATTGTTTGCACTGTAGACTTCTAGTGATATTAGTAGAAGTAATTCAACAAAATAGGTTTGTCTACAATATCTAGTTTTTAAAAATTCCTGTCAGAAATATCTTTTGAGTGCAGAGCTGAGAAAAGATGCTGCCAAAAGGTCACATTCTAAAGGACCTACTCTCAGTCTGCTGTTAGTGTAAGTGGTCACTTACAGTGAAAGCAGCTATTAGGAATCTGGCTCATCTTGTATAATTCCTTCATTCGGTTATTTGTTTTCTGATATGTACTTTGTTTTAATGAAGGTTGCATGGCGGTTGAAGCTAATCAAGACAAGCACTAAATGAAAGACAAAGAACGACTTCCACAAGGCATATTAATCTATTCCATTGCAGGATGCATGTAAACAGACATATCTCACATACAGAAACAGATATATTGTTGTTGTCAAGTACTGTCTAGCTAATGTCATATTTTCTGATCGATGCTATTAAATCTTCAAGGAGAAGAATTATGAGTTCTTCTACAACTAGCCCTTAGCATACGCTTCACCTAAACATAAGATGTTCAGATTTCCTACCGGTGTTAAAAAATAAATGGATCAGTAGATCTAGGTGCTAAACAGAAGTATTAGGTAAACTATAAAACTATGAATTTAGGATCAGTCTTAGTCATACAACTGATCTTTGATAAATGAGCATCACCAAAAAGCTGCTGTTATGTTGAACCATCTTATTGATGGTCTTACTGTTTTGAGTTGATCTATATCCCTGTCAAGCATAACTATTTGTTTTCTAATGGTTTGTCTCATTATAGATGTTTTTGAACAATGAAAGTTAAAGTGCTGTGATTGGAGTGTTTAGGGCTTTTTTCTTTTTTTAGAAGAGCATGTTATATACAGTAGTGTTATTTATTTATTTATCAATTGATTGATTGATTGATTGATTGATTGATTTACTTATTTACTTATTCTCCCTTTTTCCTAGGAAATTCAAATTGAGCAAAATAAGCTCCTTTTCAGTGCTTTTCAGAAATGCTCCACAACAAATTTTCACACTACTACATGTACAATGTTCAGAATATTTAAGTATCATTTTTTCAGCATTACATATAAAGTTCTATGAGAACTATTTACAGTAATACTTATAGGTTCCTAGGTTCCTAGGTGTGTCCTAGGCTAATGGCCCTGGAGCTTTTACAAGCCTAGCCTATTGAAGTGCCCTGGCATCGTGCCCCCCGACGTTAGTTCCCAGTGCCTCTATCAAGCAGAGCCACTGGAGTGGTCCCTGTGGTGAGCTTTCTATTTCCCATCCACCCATCAAGATTTCTCTTGAAGAGGACCAGTAAGGTACACTGCTTGACATGTATGGGAAGTCTATTCCAGAGGATGGGCAGTCTCTGGGTTATGTACCTGTCTCTCCAACATGTTCTGTTGATTGTGGTAATGAGGTTTCGGTCTCTGGGGAGTGTGCTGCAGAGGGATTGGGATTTCTTTAGATATAAAATTTCTAACAGAGCTGGGTCATACTTCACTTTGTAAGTCAAGTAGAGATTACCTCTTAGTAGACGATATGAGACAGAATAGCTGTAGTTTTTTGAGTTTGTCCATGTTGGACATGTGTTTAAGGCCTAGGATCCTTATCATGAAGTACTTTTGAGGCTTTTCCAGCTGTTGCATGTGTCTAGTGAGGTACATGCCAAATGGGGCATTATACTCCATGATTGGCCTAATGAGGGAAGAGTAGAAAGAGATGATGACCTTTTTCTTCCTGGATGCAAAGCCTTGGTAATGAGATGTGCCACAGAGAAGGACTTTATGACCACAGTGGCAATGTGGTGATCGAAGGAGAGGTTGCTGTCAACCTGTGTCCCCAGATCTCTTATAACGCCTTCAGTGTTCAGTGGGCTCCCACTGATGTGGTAATTAGGGGGAACTTTGTTTTTCCCAAAGGGGATGATGACACATTTTTTGGCATTAAGCTTAAGGCCATGGTTTTGATACCAGTCATTGGTCTCAGTGAGGCCTTTCTGTAGAATGTCTACATCACTTGGGGAGTTAATAATGTCTCCCAGCTTGCAGTCGTCAGTGAACTTAGTCAGCCAGAGTCCCTCTGTGTTAGCCTGGACTTCTGAGAAGTACATGCCAAACAGGAGAGGACCTAGGACCAATCCCTGTGGAACTCCACTCGTGACTGGTCGGCAGTTTTACTTAGAGTCCACTACTTTCACACTGTGGTTTCTATCTGTCAGCCAATTTGCAACCCACCTAGTGATAAAAGGGTCGATGCCTAGTTTGGTGAGTTTATCAATAATTCCTGAGTGAAGAATGGTATCAAAGGCCTTGGCCAGTTTGAGGTAGGCTGTATGAACTGCCTTGCCCTCATCCACAGCTCTGGTGACTGACTCAAAGAAGTCAACCAGGTTGAGCAGGCATAATCTACCCTTCACAAAACCAAATTGTGTGGGATCTAGGGTTTGGAGACTCCCTATATCCTTGTTAATTAGGTCCATGATGATGCATTCCATAGCCTTACATATCAGACTCATCAGGCTAACGGGGTGATAATTCCCAGGGTCTATAGTCACTCCCCCTTTATGGATAGAGATGACTGTAGCAGTGCGCCATCCGGTAGGGGCAAAGCCTGAGGTGAGGCTGTGATTGAACAGGGCACATAGATGTGGCACCAGTTCACTTTTTAGTTTATGTAGAGCACATCTAGGGATATTGTCAGGTCCTGTGGAAGCTGTATTCTTGGCCTTGGATAATGCAGCTTTAACCTGTGCTGTAGTAATGCTGGGTGCCTGGCATTTCTCCGGTATTAAGATTGGTCCTTTGGGGGGGTGAGAGGGGTAAAGTTGGCACTGAATCTGTCGGCCAGTATGCTGGCAGTATCTGTTGGCTCAGTGTAGGAGGTACCATTGTGCAGTGACTCAGAGCAAACCTGGGTATTGCCATGGAGATTCTTGATATAACTATAGAAGGCTTTGTGGTTGTTTTTAATGTCTGCCGCAATTCTGCCTTCTTAGCTGGCTTTAGAGGTTTTTATGATGGATCTCAACTTTTTGTTGAGGCTAATAAGGGACATGACATCAAGAAATGTCAGGTAGTATTTAGCAGCATTACATGCAATGCACATTGAGAACTATTTACAGTAGTACTTTTATAACATACAGAATGCTCATACAAGCATTACATATAAAGCTCCATGAGAACTGTTTACAGCAGTACAGAAAACACAAGTAAAATTAAGCAGCACTGGATAGAAAGCACCATGAGAACTATTCACAGTTGTAACTGTATAACATACAAAATACTCAGGTATCATTTAGTAGTATTACTTATAAAGTTATGTGAGAACTATTTACAGCAATACTTATATAACATACAGAATATTCAGCTAACATATAGCAACATTACATACAATGCTCAAAGAGAACTATCTACAGTAGTACTTATATAACATACAGAATGCTCAGGTAACATTGGCAACATTACAAACAAAGCTCCATGATAACCATGATGCCCCTGCACTGGCCCAGTAATAAAAGAGCCTCAAGCCTCACCACTGGCAAGAGTGAGGAACATGCACACTGAGAGGATGAAAAGTACACACACAGAAAAGTGCAATATCCCTTAAGAGCACACAGAGATCACGTCAGTCTGGGGCTGGTTTCTCCCTTTTTCTCCAGATCCCAAGTAAGACTCCCCATTGGCATAGATATAGGGTTGAGATATCAGCTGAGTGGACAAACCAAGATCTCCAGTACCCTCTCTGTCCAGCCAGTACTTCGTGTCCCTGCCTAAGTAGCTGACACACACACTCCTTGAGATTTGATTTATATACAAGCACACACACACCTGGGAAAGGCTGGCACAGGTTTACTAGCTATGTTTCCTTCTGCCCAGACTATAAGGTAGTTTTCACTGCCACCAGCCAACTCCTATCAGCTATTTTAAAGCCCTTAGCAAAGGTTGTCCAGACCTACTGTGTAATGTTACTATTAATCCAAATGGTAGTCTGGCCAAGAGCAAGGCTATTTAGGAGTGACCTGTACAGTGTCACCAAACAGATATGCAAGTATCCTAAGAGCTTAAGTATCTCTAAACAGACCAGCCACAATTAAAGGTTTAAATATATTAATAATAAATAATAAAAGAAAAAGATAATACTCAGTATGCAATCAGTTATATCAGAGTTCAACATCACAGGAAATATTTAAAACAACATTGCAGGATAGTCTCAAATAAATAAAGAAAACATCTAAGCTATTATCTGAATCAAAAAGAGTTACTATTCCCAAAAAAATTACTTACAGAAAGGCAAGTGCAAAGGTAAGTGGTTGTTTCCAGCTGATGTTGTTAGGTCAAAGACAAAATACAAAATGCACAGTCTCTCTCTGAGAGACTTCTTAAATTAATATCAAATATTACTGCTGGGATAGCATGGATGACATCACTTTTTGTCACCTGACTTCAGTTCACAAGCTAAACCCCTTTGTCAGAAACTAACAGAATGTTAGCATCTCC
Organism: Protopterus annectens; assembly: GCF_019279795.1. Taxonomy (NCBI): domain Eukaryota; kingdom Metazoa; phylum Chordata; order Ceratodontiformes; family Protopteridae; genus Protopterus; species Protopterus annectens. The sequence goes on from NC_056739.1 coordinate 1,877,212,641, forward strand.
CTGTGAAAAATACATATATTTCAGATGTTTGCAGATCCTGGAAATCATAAAACAATACAACACTTCTACATCTTAAACCTAGTAATTACTTCTCTTTCAAGACAATATAAAAAACTTCGACCTCTAGACATTGTGTCTGCTACTGCGCAGAAACTGAGAGATAGCATCTCTTTTATCACATGGTTATAAAACAATTTAATTTCAACTATTTTCTTTGAATTATTTTCACATTAACCTCATGTGTTCCAGTTTCCATTAAACATATACGTCTAAACAGTCATAATAGTGCAGGTGCATTCCTGTTCTATTCCAATAGGGCATGCTGTGGTTACATTTTAGCTCAGTACTTTACACAGATTTCTGTATAAATCATATCAATATTCACAAATGACATAGTATTATTTACAAAATTCCAGATAGCTGGGCTGGCAGCATTTCCCTTTGTCACTCCCCCCGAAAACTCAAGCTTGTTTTTCAAGTTCCCTTGAGGAAACTCTGCTAGAGAGGGTTGACTTTCTGGGAATACCTTACACCAATCAATGTCTTGAGCCCATCTGCATTGGCATTGCTAACCCCACTGCACTGTCATATCATATGCTTGCAACCATAGGCTCCACCTTAGTAACTTGGCATTTTGCTGGCTGGCTCGATGTAGCTATGTTAAGGGATTGTGGTCTGTAACTACCGTGAATTTCCTTCCTTACAGATAAGGCTGACATTTCTGCAGTGCCCACACTATGACTAGACATTCCTTTTCTACAGCTGCATAACATTCCTCCCTGGGTTGGAGCCTACAACTGAGATATACCACTGGGTGCTCTTCTCCTTCTGAGGAGACCTGGCTGAGTACAGCCCCCACCACATGGTTTGAAGCATCCACCTGCATAACAAATTCTTTGGTGTAATCTAGACTGGCTAACATAGGGGGTCCTCCCAAAGTTCATTTAAGCTTCTGGAATGCCTGCTCACATGTTGGCATCCACACTACCTTATCTGGCTTGTTTTTCCTTGTCAGGCCTGTGAGGGGAGCAGCTACAGTACTTTAATTGCGGACACACTTTTTGTAGTACCCTTATGCACCTAAGAATGCCCTCACCTGCGTTTTGGTAACAGGGCAGGCCATTCCTGAATGGTTTCCACTTCAGCAGGTTCTGGCCTGATCTTACCACTCCCCACTCAATGTCCCAGGTAGGAGACATCTGACATGCCCACCTGACATTTGCTGGACTTAATGGTCAACCCTGCCTTCTGTAGTCTGCCTAACACCTCCCTGACATGCTGAAGGTGCTCTTGCCAGGTATGGCTATAGATGGCAATATCATCTAGGTAAGCAAGGGCAGAATCTCCTGCTCCTGCTAAGATACGATCTACCAGACTGTGGAAAGTTGCTGGGGCATTTTTCATCCAAAAGGGCATCTTTGTGAACTCATATAAGCTGAAAGGAATCACAAAGGCTGACCTCTCTCTAGCACTGGGAGTCAAGGCCACCTGCCTGTAACCCTTGGTAAGATCAATAGTGCTAAGATACTTAGCCCCACCCAGCTGCTCAAGGGCTTCATCTGTCCTAGACATGGAGTAAGCATCTGACTCTGTGTGACTATTTAATTTCCTGTAGTCCATACAGAACCTGGTCCTGCTATCCTTCTTTGGTACCAGCACCACTGGGGAGATCCAGGGACTTTTGGATGCCTGGATTACATCCAGTTCCAACATTTCCTGCATCTCCTCCCTCAGAGTCTGTTTGTCTCTCTCAGGCACCCTATAAGGGGCCTGCTTAATAGGGCTTTGGGATCGTGTATCTGCATGGTGCTGCACCAAGTGGGTACACCCTGGTTTCCCAGTGAACATGCCCCTAAACTTCTATAACACAGCTCATATTTTTCAAAACTGGGTAGAGAATAGCTGTTGGGACATTGCTACCCCTTCACTGAGGTTTCAGTCCGAGCCTCACTGAGGAGATCAGTCACCCCACCCCACTCTGTCTTCTCCTGCCATCCACTGCAAATACTCAGCACAAGGGCTTCTTTATCATGGCAAGGTTTCATCATGTAAACATGGTACAGTTTGTGCCCCTGCCTCCTGCCTAGCAGTTCTACCATGTAGTTAACATCACTGACCTTCCTTACCACCTTGTAGGGTTCATCCCAAGCTGCCTGCAGCTTGTTGTGTCTGACAGGAATGAGAACCATTACCTGTTCCCTACAGCATACTCTCTAGCTTGAGCATTCCTGTCATACCAGACCTTTTTCTGCTGTTGGGCTCCTGACAAGTTCTCCTGAGCCAAGCTCATGAGTTCCCTGAGCCTTGCCCTGAGGTTTATGACATATGCCACAACAGACTCCTTGTGAGATTTGCACTCACCCTCCCACTCATCTCGAATCAATTCTAGAGGTCCCCTCACACTATGCCCATTCAGCAACACGAAGGTTGAAAAACCTGTGCATTCCTGGAGCATCTCTCTGTAAGCAAACAATAGATGGGACTAATATTGTCCCACTCCCTCTTGTACTGGTCTGCAAATGCCCATAGCATAGACTTGAGTGTAGAGTTTAACCTCTCCACAAGACCATTATTCTGGGGATGGTAGGGGGTGGTCTTTAGGTACTTCACCCCACAATGCTTCCACAGACAAGCCAGCAGGTCTGACATAAAACTGGTACCTCTGTCAGTCAATATTTCTTTTGGGAAATCTACCCTGCTGAAAATCTATAACAAAGCATTTGCCACCTTTTTTACCTTAATGGAGGACAGAGCCACCACCTCAGGGTATCTGGTAGCATAATCTACTACCAATAAGATATACTTTTTTCCCTACTGAACATGGGGTACTTAGAGGCCCCACAATATCCATAGCTACCCTCTGAAATGGCTCCTCAGTCACAGGCAAAAGCATCAAAGGAGCTTTCACCTTGTCTGCTGCCTTTCCTACCTTTTTGCATTGTTCACAGTTTCTACAGTACCCTGTTACATCACTAAAAATCCCAGGCCAATAAAAGTTTTGCATAATACGTCTTTTGGTATGCTTTATGCCCATGTGACCTGCAAAGAGAATATCATGGGCTATGGCTAGGACTGCCAGATGGTAGGCTCTGGGCACTACCAACTGCTTTATTCTCTCACCCTCTATCCGTCATTCATAGAGGTCTACTCTCTGTACAGTAACCCTTTGTCCCAGTATACAGATTCCCCTTTCCCTTGACAATCAGATGCCTCATTGGCTACCTCCCTCAGGCCTTGTAATGTAGGGTCTGAAAGCTGAGCCTGTCTCAACTCTCTCTTTTAACCCTTCCCAGCTCCCCTTCCACAGGACGTCTTGCATCCTCTGACAGCAGTGATTCACTGTCAGCCTGGGTACTACTACTCACCTCTACCCTTGCAATCACTCTGTCCAAGGGAACATCAGAACCCACAAGCAGCTGTGGTTCACCTTCAGTCTCACTGCTACAGGGTTGCTCCCTCCCTGAAGTAACCACCTCACCCATCCTGGCTGCAAGTGTGCAGTTTGTCTGAGTCCACCCCAGGCTACCAGACCCACATGCTTGTCTTCAAGCCTGCCTGCATGTAACTGCATGAGCACAAGGTACTGCATTATCAAAATGATTCCCTATCAAGACATCTGCAGGTTTATCCTCAAACACACCTACTTGCTGGCTTTCTTTTCTACCTCTTCCAGTCAAAGTGAACCCTAGCCATAGGTATTTGGAATGGGGTCCCTCCTAAAGCTTTGACTGAAGTAGACTGCCCAAGCAAGTACCGCTCTTCTTTAACCATTACAGGCTTCTCAGTGGTTAGGTCAGAGGCTGTGTCTCTCTTAGTAGTGGTCTCTTTCCCATCCACTAAGCTAGGATATAACCTCTTATGGTAGTTTGGAACCCTTGTTGTCTTGAGACAACTTACTTCTGGCATTTTGTCATTCCCACTTACTGGCTCTCTCACCTTTTTTCCCCACCTTGAAACCATGGACATCTATATGCTACATGGTCCCACTGGTTGCTTTTAAAATATTTAACCCTTGGTACTAGACATGTACTCAGACTAGTGGCTTCCCCTGCTACTGACAGACTCTGTTGAGGCAGTCTGGGCTTCCCACCATGGGCTCCCTTTAACCCATGAGCAGCACTGGGTGTCCTTTTCCTGTGCAGTGATGCCCTGCTTGCTAGGTATAGGTCTCCATTCTTCCCCAGCTCATCTGCAGTATTGCATTGTTTATCAGCTAGCCAGATTCTCATGTCCTCAGGCAAAGTGCTAAGGGCTTGTTCCCTCAACAAAAGGTTGGTCAACCCTTCAGAGGTGGTTATCTTACATCTACCTATGAAAATAAGTGCTTAGTTCAGCAATATATTCACGCACACTTTCATCTGCCTTGTGTCTATGCTCATGAAACTTTTTCCTGTAAGCTTCAGGTGTTAACTTAAAGCACTCTAAAAGACAGTTTTTACAGTATTATAATTTAAGCAATCAGTATCAGGCAATTTAGAAAAGGCAGTTACAGCTTTACCATGGAGTAAAGGGGTCAGGAACTGTACCCAGAGCCTTTGGTCAACATTAAACTGTTTACATATCTTTTCAAGCATATGAATGAAACAATCAACTTTATCCCCCTCTGTAAATTGTGGAAGATATTTGCTGACCTTTGTTGCTTCTGAGATTTGGTTACTCCCTTCCCCATTACCTCCATGACCCTGGTAAAGAGTCAGCATCTCCTTTTCATGTTGCCTCTGCCTCTCATTCTCCTCAGCTTCCAGACATTATAATTTCTCTGCTGCTTCTATTTCCATATGCTTGGCCTCCAGTTCAAGTCTCTTTAACTCCAGATGGAGTTATAAGTCCTCTGTGGAAAGGTTGAACTGTCCATTTCTGAGAGTGGTACATCTCTAAGGCCATTCTGGTTGTCCTCCTGATTGCTGGTTTGCGATACAGCTATGCCCAAGGCTACAATAATTTCTGTCTTAGGCTGGCATGCGCCAGTCCTTTAGCTTGGCTCCATCTCAGCTTGCCATACTCCTCTGCTGATATGCTTGCCTGTCCTACATAACTTAGCTAACAAAAAAAATTAAACAATTGTTATGTTTGTAATTGCTAATTGCTATGTTAATCAAATTGTTAATTGCTATGTAAATCCAATGTAACTACTGTCTGTATATTTTAACTGTGGAGCTTTTCTCCCCGGGCCTCCGCTGAAAATGGACGTACGTCCAGTCGGACACTCCAGGTCAACAAATGTAAATAAATAAATAAATAAATAAATAAATAAAATTGTAATATGAAACTCTGAATGTTCACTGTGTGGCTAATTGAGAGTACTAACACCTTCCTTAGTGACCACTATTTACAGGCTACAGGAATTCAATATCCATCCTAATATGTAGATCACCATTACAAGCCAATTAATATGTGATGTGGATATCCCACCACAGCCAACCAATTAATATGTGACACCCCTTCGCTGGCCCAGTTATCAAGGAGCCTCAATCCTCATCATTGGCAACACTGGAGAATGTACACACTGAGAGGATGGCAAGCACACACACAGTAAAGTGCAATTTCCCATAAAAGCACACAGAGATCACAATCATTCTGGGGCTAGTTTCTCCCTCTTTCTCCACCTCCCAAATAAGACTCCTCGCTGGCACAGCTATAGGGTTGAGATCTCAGCTGAGTGGCCAAACCAAGTTCTCTAGTACCCTCTCTGTCCAGTCAGTGCTTTGTGTCCCTGCCCAAGTAGCTGATACACACACACACACACACACACACACACACACACACACACACACACACACACACACACACACACACACACACACACACACACACACACACACACACTCCTTGAGATTTGCTTTATATACAAACACACACACACACACACACACACACACACACACACACACACACACACCTGTGAAAGGCTGGCACAAGTTTAATAGCTATGTCCACTTCTGCCCAGACTATAACGTAGTTTTCACTGCCATGAGCCAACTTCTATCAGCAACTTTAAGGCCCTTAGCAAAGGTTGTCCAATCCTACTATGTAATGTTACTATTAATCCAAATGGTAGTCTGACCAAGAGCAAGGCTATTTAGGAGTGGCCTGTACAGTGTCACCAAATAGATATGCAAGTACTCTAAGAGCTTAAATAACTCTAAGCAGACCAGCCACAATTAAAAGTTTTAAATATGTTTAATAATAAATAATAAATAATAAAAGAACAACATATTACTCAGGAAGTAATCAGTTACATCAGAGTTCAAAATCACAGAAAATATTTAATTCAACATTGCAGGACAGTCTCAAGTAAATAAATAAAGAAAACATTTAAGCTACACTTTACTATATTCCTATCAGAACCTAAAAGAGTTACTATGCCTAAAAACGTACTTACAGCAAGGCAAGTGCACAGGTGAGCGGATGTTTCCAGCTGATGTTGTTAGGCCAAAGACAAAATACAAAATGCATAGTCTCTCTCTGAGACAGTTCTTAAATTAACATCAAATATTATTGCTGGGTTAGCTTGGATGACATCACTTTTTGTCATCTGACTTCAGTTCCCAAGCTACACCCCCTTTGTCAGAAAATGACAGAATTTTAGCATCTCCTTTTGAAAAATACATATCTCTCAGATGTTTGCAGATCTTGGAAGTCATAAAACAGTAAAACACTTCTACATCTTACACCTAGTAATTACTTCTCTTTCAAGACAGTACAAAAAACTTCTAGGTCTAGACATTATGTCTGCTACTGCACAGAAACTGAGAGATAAAATCTCTTTTATTACATGGTTATGCAACAATTTCATTTCAACTATTCTCTATGAATTTTTTTCAAGTTAACCTCTTGTATTCCAGTTTCCATTAAACATACATGTCTAAACAGTCACAACAGTGCAGGTACATTCCTGTTCAATTCCAATACAACATGCTGTGGTTACATTTTGGCTCAGTACTTTATACACACTTCTGTATAAATCATTTCAATATTCACAGATGACATAGAACTATTTACAAAATTCCAGATAGGTAGGCTAGCAGTGTTTCTCTTTATTACAATAACTATTTACAGTAGTACTTCTATAACAGACAGAATGGTCTGGTAACATTAGCAGTATATACAAAGCTCTGTGAGAACTATTTACAGTACTTTTTATATAACGTACAGAAAGCTCGGGTAAAATTATCACAAACAATATCAGCATTGGGTGTACTTAAGTAATATTACGTTAGATCAAATATAATTATACAGATTTTGACATAAGAAGAGTAGGAGACAGAAAAATAAGAGAGCAGAGAGAGCTGCTGACAAGTATGCATACATCTTGACCGCTATGTGTAAAAAGTCTGAGCAAAACAAAATTAATGGGAGTCAAAGGCCCAAAATCAGGGACAATTTTTAAATATTGCTTTTATAACCTTAGAAAGTTGATAGATGAGCAAGTTTTGTGTTAGTATACATTTGCTGAACAATATGAAATCTCAAACTCAAAGTACGTCATTGTTTAGTCACTTCAGTCCTAAATGACTTATCAAAAAAACATTATGAGGAGCAGATCAAAAATATGAGGCAAAAAACTAGACATTTGGTGAAAATCTGGACAGTTGAGAGGTATGGATATATTTGTACATAGGAGAGGAAGTTTCTTTTTCCAAACACCATTATTGAATTATGACTGGCTTAGGCAAATTTACCTACCTTCCCTGTATAGGCATGACTTTTCTCCGTCTTCTTTTTTTCACTCTCCAAAAAACTGTGCTTTGGAAATGTTGAATCTTTGTATGTGAAGAGACATCTAATAACAAGAAGATCATAATCAAATTCTAATAGCCCTTCTACCAAAATCAAGTCATCATTAGATTTCTTAAATGCTTGTCATTTGTCCCATTTCTTCTGCATTAATAATGAAAGTATTACTTTTACTAGCTATCAGAATTGTTTATTTTACAGCACAAAACCCATTTTAACACAATATTGCTCGGTATTGACAAGCACATGTTTCAAATTGACTTCACATTCAGCTAATGTACAATAATGTCAGCACAATGAAGTGTCCTGGTAGTTCTACCAGTGTTCACACCTTGATTTTATTCATACAATCTCTCTTCTCTAATGATTTGTTCTGCCTTACTAATTCTAAACCATTGTGTTTCCCTTTGTTCTATGTAAAATGTCACCCTTGGTTGATGTAAAGTTTGTATATAAAAATTATTTTTATTTATTTTATTTATTTTACATTTGTTTACCGGGATAGTCCGAATGGATACATGTCCATTTTCAGCGGAGGCTCAGGGAGAAAAGCTCCACAAAGACAAACATACATAGATTACACAATAATCTAGAAAACAACTAGAATATATAAAAACAAAGTACTTATTTACATTATATACATTGGTTATGTGGTGTTCCCTAGTAGGGACATCACAATTCTCATGGACAGACAAAATTACAAGTTAGATTGGAAACAGAGTTTGGTGGTGTAGTTACATGTTATGACAATTACTGATTATGCTATCAGTTTATAACTTAATCAGGGATGGTACATGGGCATAGCCAGTTCACTTTGAGTTGCTGTTTGAGTTTTTTATTTTTTTTTGAAGAGACTTTTGGAGGATTGTAGAGTTATATAGTTTGGCACCGAATTCCAGGTTTTGCCAACAAAGTTGGTGAACAGGAATTCACCAGCTGAGTTATTAGCTTTGTGGGTTTGGACCAGTAATTTATCGACTGACTGTAGGGATCTCAGGTTGCTATATGGCTTAATAATAATTATTAGTGAGGGGGTATCCTCAGGGTGGTATAGAACTTTGTGCGCTATTAAGAGTTGATTGAATTGTTTTAAGCTGGGCAGTTCTAGCCACTCTATTTGTTTCATGTTCTGGCAGTGGTGGTTTCTATAGGTGGAGCCAGTGGAAAATCTAGCACTATGGTTGTAGCTATGGGGTAGCTTACTTAGTTCGGTTTTGTTGAGGCTTGAGAGTACAGGCGAGGCATATAAAAGAGTAGAGAGTAGGTGTGATTGGGCGACTGCAGTCCTAGCCAGTGGGGTTAAAAGTGTCTTGTTTCTATACAGTGATCCAAGCTTCTTATTGAGGGTCTGTATGGTTTTGTTGACCTGTAGGTCAAATTTGAGATTATTGTCTATGATAACCCCTAGAAGTTTAGTGTGTTGATCTGGGGAGATAGTGGTGCCATTGTTAGATGTGACAGAGAATGACAGTGTGGCAGATCTACTAGTGGGGGTAAAGAGTAGAAGTTTAGTTTTATTGGGGTTCAGTAGTAGGCATTGGTTGGTGAGCCAGTTCTCAATGGTGTTAAATGTATTTTGGGTTAAGATTTGCAGCTCAGATGGGGAGGTGGCTGGGCAGATCAGAGTGGAATCATCTGCATATTGAATACAGCTAGCTTTAAAGATAGCAGTGTGAAGGTTGTTGATAAAAATAGAGAAGGGTAGCGGACCAAGTATGAAGCCTTGAGGTACACCAAGTGTGAGAGGTAGCTGATTGGAGAGTTTGCCCTGCCATAGTACCGCCTATTGTCTACCAATCAGGTAGGACTGGAACCACTAGATAGTGTGCTTATTGAGGGAAATAGATTTTAGAAAAAGTATGAGAAGTTCATGGTTGACCATGTCAAAGGCTTTTGATAGGTCAAGGAAGAGGGCAGAGGCTAGCCTATTGTCATTTCTGTTTTGGTTTATGGCATTAGTAAAGGAAAGGAATCAGATGTCTTGGTATGTTCACACTTCTTGTTGTGGTTCACATCTTTTCAAGATTAATAAAGTGAAAGCCTTGCTATAGTCAATGAAACACATATAGATATCATTTTGGTACTATTTTTGTCTTTTCATTGAACCATCTCACCCCTGCAATGAAGTGCCTTGCTGTGCCCCTCTCTCCTTAATCCTGGTTGCATTTCAAGCCCTTCTCATTCAGGTATGTTTGGAGTCACTTCTAAATGGTCCTGATTAGAAACATGCTGTTGTTTGAAATCAAAGTGGCTATATGAACTTTTCACAGTCAATCAATTACCTTTTTCAAAATTGCTATAAATGCAGATGTTTTCCAGTCAGTTGGTCGTGATGCTGTCTAGCAAATTTCTAGGAAGAAGAGCATTAGAAGTATTTTAACAGCAGCATCTGAGTGCCATAATACTTCAGTGGGAATGCCATCAATGTCCGCTACTTCAGTGGGAATACTGTCAACATCTGCTACTTTAGTGGGAATACTGTCAGTATCTGCTACTTTAGTGAGAATGCTGTCAATGTCCACTACATCACTAGGAATATCATCAATGTGTGCTACTTCAGTGGGAATACCATCAATGCCCATTAATTAAGTGGGAAAATCATCAATGTCCATTACTTCAGTGGGAATACTGTCAATATCCACTACTTTAGTGGGATTACTGTCAACATCCACTACTTCAGTAGGAATATCATTAGTGTGTGCTTCTTCAGTGGGAATTCCATCAATGACCATTAATTAAGAAGGAATATCAACAATGTTTGCTACTTCAGTGGGAAAACAATGCAGGTCCACTACTTCAGTAGGAATACCATCAATGCCAATTACTTAAGTGGGAATACCATCAATGCCTATTACTTAAGTGGGAATACCATCAATGTCCATTACTTAAGTGTGAATACAATCAATGTCTGTTACTTAAGTTGGAATACCATTAGTTCTGCTACTTTAGTGGGAATACTATCATTGGTCATTACTTACATGGGAATGCTATCAATGTCCTCTACTTCAGTGGGAGTATCATCAATGCCCATTACTTAAGTGGGAATACTGTCAAAGTCCATTACTTAGCTGGGAATACCATCAGTGTCTGCTACTTTAGTGGGAATACTGTCAGTGTCCATTACTTACGTGAGAATACTGTCAATGTCCCCTGCTTCAGTGGGAGTACCATCAATACCTGTTACTTAAGTGGGAATACTGTCAATGTCCTCTGCTTCAGTGGGAGTAGCATTAATGCCCATTACTTAAGAGGGAATACTGTCAATGACAATTACTTAAGTGGGAATACCATCAGTATCTGGTACTTTAGTGGGAATACTGTCAGTGTCCATTACTTACGTGGGAATACTGTCAATGTCCCCTGCTTCAGTGGGAGTAACATCAATGCCTGTTACTTAAGTGGGAATACTGTCAATGTCCTCTGCTTCAGTGGGAGTACCATTAATGCCTGTTACTTAAGAGGGAATACTGTCAATGACAATTACTTAAGTGGGAATACCATCAGTATCTGGTACTTTAGTAGGAATACTGTCAGTGCCCATTACTTACGTGGGAATACTGTCAATGTCCCCTGCTTCAGTGGGAGTAACATCAATGCCTGTTACCAGTGGGAGTAACATCAATGCCTGTTACTTACGTGGGAATACTGTCAATGTTAACATCAATGCCTGTTACTTAAGTGGGAATACTGTCAATGTCCCCTGCTTCAGTGGGAGTAACATCAATGCCTGTTACTTAAGTGGGAATACTGTCAATGTCATTACTTTCTTATTTAATGAAACTTTCAATTTTTTCTCTGCTTATTCTTTAAAACCTAATGGTTCCTGATTGTGCAGTGTAGGTTGAAACAGCCATTAATCTCTTTCATCATTACAGTAGAATAGTTCAATGTATTCTTTCTACCTGTTCATGATCTTCTCAGCATCATTAAGCACTTGCCCTGGAGAGTCTTGGCAAGCTTCCAGTCTGAGGCCGGAATTTTCTCTTTACCTCTTCTAGTTTTGAGTGGGTGTAATATGCACAAAAGCCTCCCTATACACCCCATACCACCTGTTAATTAAATATAACAACAAAGAGATTGCACTACAGAGGAGAACGGGCAAAACCCCAGGCCCTGCTGAAGTGCGATCTCACACAACCACCTACTGCTACTGTTTATTATTCTGTTCTGTTAGTCTTCCTAATTATTAACATTGTACAATTTCACTCATTGGGTCTCAGTCTTCTGAAAGTTAATGTTTTGGTAAGTTAACCTTGTCAGGTACAACCACATATAGATATATGCGTGTGTGTGTGTGTGTGTGTGTGTGTGTGTGTGTGTGTGTGTGTGTGTGTGTGTGTGTGTGTGTGTGTGTATATGTGTGTAATAACACACTCATTGCCAGCGTTCATTCAGTATCTCCACCGGTGACATCAGATAAAGAAAATAATTACAAGCAATGATGTAACTGACAGAATGCCAACATGCTAAATACCAATGTTCTGCCCATGGTCACCTTATATAAGCACACAATATTCTGCCACAGTCTAATAACTTCCTTTCTTGCTCTCTAAATCCATCTAACTATATATATATATATATATATATATATATATATATATATATATATATATATATATATATGTGTGTGTGTGTGTATAATATACATGAAGTTTATCCCTGCTAAAACTTTTGATTTGGTTGATACATTGATAGAGACAAGATTATATTTTAGGAAACTGAATTTGGCAATATACTTTAACAAAGATGATAAGATTTCAGGCCATGAAGCGGGTAACCATCTGAGGAGGAAGAGTGTTTTTAATCCACGCTTGCACCCTGTTTTTGTCTGTCGTTGAGGAGGCAGTTATGGAAGATCTTTTTCAGTTACAGGTTCAGCTTCAAAATAGTAGGGGACCTAGGTTTAATTTGAATAGGGTGGAATATAGCCTTCTTCAAAAGTTGAGCAATGACAAGACTATAAGGATTATGCAACCTGAAAAGGGTGAGGAATAGTCATTTTTGATATATTGGACTATTATCCTATCATCCAGAAATACTGACAGATACTGAAACTTACTCCCCAGTTTCCCTTAATGAAATTAATATTGCATACTGACATGTTGACTCATATATTGAAGAATATTTTATTGATGGGAGGATTGACAGGTTTATTTATGGATTCCTTAGGGTGGAAAAAAACCTGTTATGGCTACCATATTTGGGATCCGAAAAATACACAAGCAGGTAGTGAATCCACCATTTCACCCTATTGTTTCAGGGAGTGGTTCTAAAATGTACCCCTCTGCAGTAGTGATAGATACGTGGCTCAAACCCATCTACTCTAAATTTGACCATTTATTGATTGATTCTTGGGGTTTTTTGAGTCATTTAAAAACTGATATTTGGAAAAAAGACAATTTTTTTCACAGTGAAAATAGTCGATTTATACATGTGTATACCCAAGGATCACAGTTTGGATATGTTTTATAATAGTATCACTTGTTACTTTGGTTTTGAAAATGATAGAGTCAACCTTATTGTTGAATTTATGAGTCTGATTTTGGATAATAACTTCATATTTTTTGAAGGGGAATATTATATGCAGGTGAAAGGGGTCTCTAGGGATGCTTCTTGTGCCCCAATTTTTGCAACTATGGTTCTTTTAGACTGGGAAAATCCATTTGTTTTTAATGGCCCATATAAAGAAAGATTTCACCTTTATCTTAGATTTTTGGATGATATTTTTATTTTATGGAGAGCAAGATATAAAATGGTTTATGGATTGTTTATATCAGACCACCTCTTTTTTGAAATTTACATATGAAAGCAATCTTGTGGGTATTAGTTTTTTGGATATTTTCATTAAAAATACAGGGAAGTCAAACATATATAGGAAACCCACTGTTAGCAATTCTTACTTGGAGTTTTCCATTTGCCATTCATTTAAACAGAAATATACAGAGATCGATGTTATTGGCCATATGTTCTTACAAAGAGGGTATTCTGATTTTCTTATAGAGGAAATTAAGGGATTAGTTACTTTGTAATGGAGTTACCATTACAAACCACTATTGGATAGCTCCTTGAACACCCAGAAGGAGTCTATGGACAACAGTAAATTTGAGAATTGCTAGTAATTGTTAGTAGTTGGTGATAGTTGTTTGACCAAAAGGGTGGTCTATTTAGCAAAGTACCATGACTGTCTGGCGTATTATGTTGGTAAAATGGACAGGGCTTTAAGATAGGTTCATAGGTTCATAGGTGGGTACTAGGCTATCTGCCCAAAGGCAGAATGTGTTGGCTTTTGCCGTTCACTTAGATTAGTTCTCTGTGCCTCTGTCCAGCAGAGCAACTGAAGGGATCCGCAAGGTAAACTTTCTGTTTCCCATCCACTCGTCAAGGTTTCTTTTGAAGAGTGTTAGCAAGGAGCTCTGCCTAATGTAGATTGGGAACTTGTTCCAAAGCATGTGAAGTCTCTGGGACAGGAATCTATCCCTCCAGCACATCCTATTTATTGTTGTGGTCAGGTTTAGATCCCTAGGGCATGTTGCTCGAGGGGATAAGGTTTTCTTTAGGGGGAGCATGTCCATCAATTCTGGGTTGGACATGGCCTTGTATGTCAGGCAGAGATCACCTCTGAGTAGGCGGTATGCAACCGAGTACAACTGGAGTTTCTTCAGTCGAGCTGCATAGGGCATCTGTTTGAGGCCATTGATCCTCTTGGTGAGGGTTTTCTGTGGTCTTTCCAGCTGTTGCAGGTGTCTTGTAAGGTACATCCCAAATGGGGCATTGTACTCTAAGATGGGTCTGATGAGTGATGAGTAGAGGGGCACAATGACCTCTTTTGATCTGGATGCAAACCCTTTTGTGATTAGGTGGCCCAGGTAGAAGGATTTTCTAACCACTTTGGCAATGTGATTTTCAAAGGTGAGATTACTATCTACTTGGGTCCCCAGATCCCTTATTACATCTTCCGTATTTAGGGAACTACCACCTATGTGGTAGTTTGTGGGTACTTTGTTTTTTCCAAAGGGGATGACTATGCACTTTTTGGCATTTAGCTTGAGGCCATGATTTTGACACCAGGTATCCGTCTCAGTGAGACCCTTTTGGAGGATGTCTGTGTCAGCCGGAGAGTCAATTATAGCCCCTAGTTTGCAGTTGTTTGCGAACTTGGTCAGCCATAGTCCTCGTGTGCTTGCCTGTACCTCTGAGAAGTATATGCCGAACAGGAGGGGTCCTAGGACTGAGCCCTGAGGAACACCACTTGTAACCGGTTTAGAGATGAACCTAGCTCCCACAACTCTCACCATGTGGGTTCTGTCCATGAGCCAGTTGGCACCCCAACTTGTGATGTAGGGGTTTATGTTCAGGCTGGTGAGCTTGTCTATGATACCAGAATGGGGAATGGTGTTGAAGGCCTTAGCAAAGTCTAGGTAGGCTGTGTGTACCACCTTTCCCTCGTCTATAGCCTTGGTAACCGTCTCAAAGAAGTCCACCAGGTTTAGGAGGCATGATCTGCCCTTAACAAAGCCAAACTGGGTAGGGTCCAATGTTTGGAGGTTCCCAATATCTCTGTTAATGAGTTCCATGATGATGTACTCCATAGCCTTGCAAACCAAGCTAGTCAGGCTTATAGGGTGATAGTTCCCGGGTTCTGTTGTGACTCCACCTTTGTGGAGCAGAATAACTGTTGCTGTGCATCACTCTATGGGTATGTAGCCTGTGGAGAGGCTGAGTTTGAACAGTGTGTTTAGGTGAGGGGTTAGTTCATCTTTGAGCTCATGTAGGATGCAGCCTGGGACACAGTCCAGTCCCATTGATGCTGAGATTTTGGCTTTGGAGAGGGCTGTTTTAACCTGAGTGTCTGTGATTTCAGGGACTCTACATTCTTCTGGTATGGTTATGGGCCCTTTTGGGGGTGAGAGGGGGGTGAAGTTTGCACTGAACCTGACTGCCAGGATGTTGGCGATATCAGTCGGTTCAGTGTATTTTGTGCCATTCTGCACTAACTCCAAGCAGATCTGAGCATTGCCACTTAGATTCTTGACATAGCTAAAGAAGGCCTTGCAGTTATCTTTGGAGTCCTTGGCAATTTTTCTTTCAAAGCTTGCCTTGGATGATTTTATGAGGGATCATAGTTTCTTGCTGATACTGATCAGGGATGTCTTCCCTTCTTGGGATTTTACTCTTTTCTGTACTAGTTTCCTCCTTCTATTGTATAGCTTGTTTATGGCAGGAGTCCACCAGACCTTTTCTTGGAGGAGTGAGTCTTGGTTTTGACTTGGGATGGCATGATCCATGCATTCTTGAGGCTGCACATAGAATGCATTAGTAAAGGATTATGTTATCCTTCAGCATGGGGGCTTTGAAACTTTCCAGCTCGGTCTTAAGAAATGTGAAGTTTGCTTTTGAAAAGTTTTTCATGGTGGCTTTCTTGTCCGGGAGTGGGGGCAGAATATGGATATCCAAAGTGATTCATTTATGGTCAGATCTAACCAGCAAGGGGTTGACCTCCTGTGTGGAACACCGGTCACACATGTTGGAGATGACCAGGTCCAATATGTTGTCACCTCTGGTGGGAGTGTTGACCAGTTGAACCAGGGCATTTGAGTTTATAAATTCTAGGAAATGTTAGGCAAGGGAGTTAGTACTTGAGTAGTTCTCCCAGTTAATGTTTTGTAATTGAAATCACCCAATATTAGGGTGTTTGGTAGGACCTTTATATTTCCCAGTGTTTCCAGAAATGTGGAATGGAGTTCCTGGGACATGATGGGTGCAGTTTTGCCCATTGTTAGTTGCACGTGGATGATCTCTGAAGCATCGTGCTGTGCCACTAACCTGGAGGTGTGGGTATCCTTGATGAATATGGATATGCCCCCGCCTTGTGTATTTTGTTTTGGGTTCTGTGGCCAAAATGTATGGTATGAGTTGTAGCCTGGTAGTGCTGGGGTGTGCTCTCTGGAGCCTTAAACCAGGTTTCTGTTACTGCACATATATTGATTTTCTCCATACTGAGGAGTGCCTCGAGTGCATGCATTTTGAGGTTTAAACTTCTGGCAATGAGTAGCATTACCCTCAGTTTTTTGTTACTTGTGCTATTTACGGTGGTGGGTTTGTCTTTTGAGCCTTGCCTAAAAAAGGCACTATGGGGGTGGCAAGAGCCTTGGCAAGTATTTGAAAGCCTAAGGATGAGAGATACAAGCGATCTCTAGTGAAGCAGCATGGTTTGTCGAGCATGTCATCCCAGGAGGACAGATACTGGATCCCCTTTGAATGACACCAGAAACTTAGCCAATTGTTGAAACTGAGAATTTTTTCTTTATACCGTGGTATCATTCTTGGTGAGGGCAGGATGCTGCTTAGGGTCAGGGTCATACCGGCCTGAGCTACATGATCAGAGATCTCTTCCATGTCTCTTTTCATGTAGTCCAAGGAGGTACGGCAAGGTCATTCACACCAACATGGACAATGACAGAGTCATATTTTTACTTATTCTGGAGTGACCTGAGTACTTGTGTTATGTGGTGGATCCTGGCACCCGACAGGCAGCTAACAGTAACCTTCTCCTTATTCAGCCTAGTGAGTGGGACGTCAGTGTGCCTGACTATAGTGTCACCTATTACTATTATGTTGGGTATGGTATTTTGCCTTAAGGCTTGTGATTGCATGGCACACTGGTTTTGTGAAGTACATGTTTCATGGTTTGTGTTGGGGGTTGGAGGTTTCTTGGATGTTTGCTTTGGAGATCTCTGTTGGTTTTGCAGATTTTTATTTAGAGCCTCGAGTATGTTTTCGTGTATTTATGTGTGTTTTTTGCCAGTGCTGGTTTAATGGGTCTATGTAAGACTGGTGGTGTGATGCAAGTATTTCCCTTCTTCTCTTGACTGTCTGATCCAGTCTTGGGTTGAGAGAGCTTAGCTTCTAGTTTGGCTGTATAACTGCATCTCTCGCATGTGTTAGTGTTTGGTGCTAGGAGGAGGGGGTTGTCTGTGTACATGAGGCAGTTGGAACATTGCCTCAAAATGCCGAGATTCACCAGTTGGACTGGAGAGTACACCTGAAACTGCCCTTTGAAACTGCCTGGATAGGTACAGTGAACTGTTTTACTGGATGGCTGGTAAGGTCGAATAGAGAGCCTTGTCCTTCTGTACAGTACAGGAGGGTCTAGTGCTAGGGTTTATAAGTGCTTGCTATAAGTTTTGAGCAAGTCCCAGGCTGAGAAATGAATGGCTTGAGAGATTAAGTTGAAAGTTTGTCTAGTTCCAAGGGAAAAATTGAAGGGGAGACTTTGTGGAGCCGGGAAGAGTTTTACCCTAGCTAACCAGTGCTGCCCGGCGAGCAAAACCGGGTAAATATGGTATTTATAGCAGGGAAATGAAAGAGAAAGTAGCCCAAAATGGCCAATAAACTACTAATTTCTGGGGCTGAAACCACTCCTCCAGTGACAGATAGGCTGCTCAAAGCTCCCCTCTCTCACAGGTGAACAGAGAAACTTCCTTCTATCCAAGTAAGGTATGGGCAAACACAGAGATTTGTAACACAGCCCTGAATTCAGCACTAACCTGAAAACTGGACTAAACTAGCTTAGAAAGGCGGGAAACAGATATCATATTTATGAACA
>NC_056739.1:1877238483-1877268483 GCF_019279795.1 Protopterus annectens
TCCAAGGTGTCAACCAGGAGAAGACTACAGCAAGCTTGCATACCCATACAGCATTTGGGACAAGAGTGCTGATCTCCAAAGATCTCATCATCTCCTTCTCAGGAACCAGTTTTGGATAAGTTCTACTACTTTGCTTTTGGAGCACAAAGGAGCCAAGGGATGATATTTCCTGAGTGTAGCTGCATTGAAAGTTGTTCTAGCAGCAGATAGATAGTGACCAATAGATGAATTACCACTATTTATAATTCTTGGCAAAATTAATTATATTTTTTTACAATGCACTGCTAGTTTAGCCCCCGTCTGACCAATCTTTGGAGTACCAACAAAAATACTTCATCTATAAATCTTCAAGATCTTCTATAGTAGTCTTTCTCCAACCCATGAGTGCTACAGTTAGGCCTTGCCTTCTAGTCTTTGGCAACATGGGTCAATAGTCTGCATTCACCCCATTCCTGGCCAATCTGTTCACATCAGGTGTTCTAATGCAGTGTAAAAACTGCATTGTGCTTACAGACTGTTCATTGCTTCTAGTATTTGATAGTACAATCTGTGAGATATGTAAATATTTAAGAAGCATGGAGGCAAACCACTTGCATCGGACCACTATTGGTAAGCACCATGCATCCACAACACCATATCTGTCATAACAAACCACTAGCCCTATAGCATATGCTGAGGCTGTTAATAAACAATTTCCAAAGCCTCCTAGACCACTCTAAATTATCTTAGCCTTCAAAACAGCAAGCAACATCTACTCAGTCTCCATTCCCTCATATTCCATCTCCACAGAAATTACCCAGGACTCACCAGGAAAGAAAGTCTAACCTCAATGGGCCCAAAAGTCTGTTGCCAATCAGGGAAATGTCACAGTCATATCTGGCACTATAGTTAGACATAGAAACTCCACACTCACCAGAGTAGACAAAAACAATGTTACTGTAAGCTGCTTGCCTGATATCAGGACTGTAATGTCAAAAGTCCCTAGTATGTCTTTAACTGGATGGTATGGCTAAGACCTAGCAGTGGGTCCTTCATCAAGAATCATGACTAAATACCAAGACAGGATAATAGTCATTAATAATTTGCTAAGTAGTTGATGTCATTAAATGAAGACCCAGTATTGGTGGCCTGGCATGAGATGGTAGATAAGACTGCTGTTTCTCCAGGTATGACTTACACCTCTAATATCAAGACTTTAGCAAATGGCAAATCTACCTATTAGAGGCACTAATATCATTGTCCGGGTCTGTAAAAACCTGGTTTCCACCTATTTCCCACCATATATTTCCTCATCCCCCTGTTTAAATCTGATCCCAAATCAGTTACCTTCTCTGTCAGGCTTAATGGTAACACTCCACCATCACTATATAAAATCATATTTAGGGAGTTCCCCAAAGGCAAATTTACTTTAACTTGTCAAAGACCTATACAAAATTCTCAACAATTTCCCGCAAATGATCTCATCTAAGAGGACTGCCTGATTCAGCTCAAATTTTTATCAGCATCTAAACAGCTGCACTGAAAGGTCTGTACCAGTCTGTCCCAAATGTAATGATACATTCTGGAAGAATTTTCTTTGTGCAACTCTTTTATTAATAAAATGTGTCTCAAAAGGAGGAAAGTAAACACAAGTTGTAAGCAATCCTTTTTAAGGTGTGTAGCTGGTTCAACCAGGACCCTGGACCAGTACTATAATCCAGTGCTCCACACCCTCAGATCTTCAACTGAAAAGCAAAACTGCAACAACAACAACAACAAAAGCCGATCACTATATTGTAAGTAATCAAATTATTACATAGACCTATGCTCCCACCAGTTCTTCCATTTAAGAGAAAAAAAAAAAGCAGACTTTCCTTCTACTGATACGACCATTTAGGTGTCATTCTGTGCCCTGCCCTCAACCATCCTTCAACATATTTTATAAAAAAAAAAAAAAAAAAAAAAAATCAATAAATTTCTTCTTTTAAAGTGTAAACATTTTGATATGAAAGAGTTGCTACAGTTTATAACCTGCCTGCACGGAGCACTGCAGAGTTCATGTTTTAGGTGAAAAAAATATTCTTCTTTTTAAACTTTAGCAAACCATTTTCTACAAATGTAGCAAGCACTTGCTACAGTTTATACTCTTCCTACATGGAGCTCTATGGTGCTTATGTTTTAGTTTAAAAATAAAACATTTCTTCTTTTTAAACTTCAGCAAACTGCTTATAACAAATGTAGTAAACAGTTGCCACAGTTTATACCCTGCCTTCCCAGAGCACTACAGCACTCAGGTTTTAGTTAAAAAGAAAATGTTATTTTGGTACTTTTCAACTGTATCATACTGCTTGCTACAGTCTAGACCACATAAAGAGTGCTACAGCATACAGGTTTGACCACATATGTAATGCCAGCTTTCAAAAACCAGTACTGCATTAAACAGAGAATGGGATCATCTGATCATGCCCCATCAACACTTTGTGCCAGAGGCAGTTGCCATACTTTCCCTCCTCTAGCTATACAATTGCTTTTACATGACATAGTTCAGCAGAGAATAATAATATCCTTTATTACACAGAAAGGCACGTATGTGGGAGATTAGGAAATCAAAGTCCTGTCACTTCGAACAGTAGCAACATTATTATAACAACAATGGAACAACCATTGACCAATTAAAACTAAATACTAAAGTATTACTTCTACTACATAAGACCTCCTGACTCTCTCTTTATGACTTTCCATATTGGCCATTAGTTTCAAATTCTATAAAAGAACATTCTACAAAGAACAGAACTTTCTATACTTTGCATGCTAGCATTTTTTATGTTTGGCAGAAAGTAGATCATCAGAAGCAGAGTGAAAAACACTCAGGAATCTATCCTGAGATGAAAGCATATTTATAATAAATACGCGCTCCTAACATTTTCCCATCTGTGCATGCCTCGCTCTTCATATTCTTGTTCCCCTACTTCAAGATCACAATGAATCATGCTAGCATGGAACTCAAGAGCACTATTAAAAATGTAAAGCAGTATGAACTTATGGTTGCTACAGATACCAAAGAAATCTACAAATCTTTCTCCAGTTATATCGTGAAATTAAGAAAATTATTCAACAATGCATTAAGTTAGTCTAAATTAATAGCATACTTCTCAATCCCAAGGATAGCCAATATATTAGCAAATGAGGTTTGGAACAGACCATTTTGTCCAGGGACATCTTCAGGGGGGGGGGGGGGTTAGATAGAGTATCAGGAATTGGCAGGATAAGGGGAGGATAGGGTTAAACAGGAATAAAACAGAAATTAAACAGGGGAGGTTTCCAGAATTTTGAGTACCCGATAGTTGAGTGTGGGGGATAGAGATAATGTCTGGTGGGATCTGTGGGTGTTTGCGTTATAGGGTTATGGCCATTGCAGATTCTAAAACTGCTGTATTGGCAGAAGTATGGACTGATTAAAATTTTCTTTACTCGGTTGTCAAAAAAAAAAAAAAAAAAATGACATTAAAAAGGGGGGTTTAGTGATAAAGTCTTTGCAGTTTTGTAAAGTTGGTTATGTGTGTACTGCAAATTGCAGTGTTTTCTCTTTCTTTCTTCTGTAGGACAGGAGGTGCTGAGTGGAACTCGGGTGATGGCCAGAAGGAAGGAGGCCCAAGAGGTGACCCATTGGGATGGATTTCCAGCTTCCCATCCAGCTGTTGAATTGTTCTAAGGTTTTCATAACCTAGCCAGGTTCAGTTAACTAAGTTCTCACTATCCAGAGTGCAATTCAGGTTGCTCTTTGTTAATCGGACACAGGTGGATGTTGTCCTTGTATAAAGAGCACATAGGTGGAGCCACAGGGGGAATTTGCATCTCTGGTTTGTAACCGGCTGTAGAGCACAATGTTTGTTGGTTTTAAGTTTTGTTGCCTAATTATTAATGTTTTTGAGAACTCACTTGTTGGTAGACAGGTGATTATTTTATTTATAGAATAGGAATGTTGATGCAATGCTTTGTTTTATTTCGTATGGGTATCAGTTGTATCATTGCTATGTGAGATGGGAGGAAATCTTATGGGGATCTTTGTTAAGACATCTTAACTTTCATGGGTTTGCATCTGGTAGTGGCTGCGATTTATGCAGTTGATGCTTGGTGCATAATGTCATTAAGAAACTGGATTAGGCATGTTTAGAATATTTATATATATATATATATTTTTTTTTTTTTTTTTTTTTTACAGATCACTCTGAGGTTGCAGATGGTAACATGCAGTGTGGGGATTACTTGGTGAATTGAAGAAATGTGGACTCGACTGGTGAGAGAGGAAGCAGAGGATGGTTGTTTGATGGTGCAGTGAGGTTGCAGTTTGCCAGCAGTGCAGCTGAATATGGAGTTGTTTGTTGTGCTTTTCTTCCCTGCAGTCTCAAGGTAATGTCTTGGTTTTGTTTGAGCCTCAGTGGGGAGCATCAGGATTGAATTTCAACCTGTTCTATGGGTAGAGGGGGGTATTCAGTGAAATGGATTGGGTAGTGGATGTCTTCATTGGAATGGGTCGGGTAATGTTGCAGATAGCAGGGGTAAGAGATTGGTGGTTTGTATGGCATAAGTTAGGTTTGTTAGGTGAGGGGTTTGGATAGGAGGATTTAGCTTTGAGTTACTGCAGTTTCAAGAGAGGTTGATTCACTACGTGCTGGATGGCGATGGCATGACACTGACCTTGTTTGACTTGGTGGCATGGGCCATTCTTAATTTTGGTGGTATATTGTGTTTGATTAGTTTTGCCTGGTTTGTTTTGATGTTTGTGGAGTCCTAATGCTACAGGCCATGATGTAGATTTAAGTGTGTTATTGTTTATAATGTGTAGTTGGTGTGATAGCAACATTTTATTAAGTGGAATTTTAAGAGGTTTCATATGGTTATTGCATTCACTGGACAGTAAAATGGAGATGCAATCTGAAGTGAGGGTATGCAGCGGCCTTGTCATGGTTTCAAGGGGCAGTGGGCTAAGTGTTTGGTTGTTTAGTGGGATGGTAATTACAGAGAGTTAGTATGAAATGTTTGTTTATGGTAGTTGGGTAATTAAGGATGGGTATGCTAGGTTATGAGTTTATGGTTGTTTTACCCTGGGATAGGGAGCAGAGATTTGTTTTTAACTGTTTAGGTAACTGAATAATTTCCTGTTATGTCATGGTTGGGAAGTGATGGCTTGGTTACAGTGGTACACTGACTGATGTTTGTCATTATGCTGCTAATGGGGGTTAGGTTGTGGGAAGACTTTAAAGATTGCATTTGGTTATTATTTTCATTGGGGGAGTAAAATGGGGTTGCAATGTGTCATGGTGGCATGCACTTGCCTCTACATGGTTTCAGTGGCAGTGGATTTAGTATTCCTGGTCCAGTGGCTGGTAATGTCTTGGTAATTGGTAAGTAAGACTCCTTAATTCAGAGTGCACTGCATGTCATGCTTATTTACGAGTGATTGTTGCAGTATTCAAAAGGGATATAGGTAGACCCTATATATGGGGGGGGGGGGGTTACACCTCAGGTTTGGTAATAGGCTGTAATAGCATGACTATGGATGGTTTTCTCTTTGCCTTAATTATGATTAATAATGTTGTTGGGAACTACTTGGTTGGGAAAAGAGTGATATTTATTTATAGAATTGGCCTTTTAATGCAATCATTTGTTTTATTTTGCATGGGTATCAGTTGTATCACGAATCTGTGATGTGTGAAGAAAATTAGTTTTGTTAACACGTATTCATAGATTCATACTAAGCTAACTGCCCTTACGAGACATTTTAAGCTTAACCAATTATCCCTTGTGAGACTCAAATCCTGCACCTTGTGTTTGTAAGGCACACACCTTAACCATTAGACCACCATTAGTATTAAGTTTCATTGGTGTTTTGTATGTGGTAGTAACTGCATTTTAACCAATTGATGTAGGAGATATACCAGTAATGGTGCATACTGTCATTAAGAAGTTGTGATTATGTGTGAATGAAGTATTTACAGTTTTTTTCTTTTATAAATTCCCTCGCAGGTTGCAAATGGAGACAGGCTGACCTGGCATTACTTGGAAGGTGAAGGAAGGTGGCTTTGACAGGTGTGAGAGGGGGTCAAGGATGATGTCAGTTGACGGAGTGGTGTGAAAAGAGGTCATAGTCTTCCAGCAAGGAAGCCACATATGAAATTGTTTGTTATATTTTCTTCCCAATAATTACAACATAATGGTTCGTTTTGCTTGTTTTGGGTGGAGAACATCAGCCGTGAATTTACATTGTATTATTGGTAGCTGTTTTTTTTCCTGGATTGGCTCGGGTAGGTTTGCAGCCTTCAGGGGTAGGGGATTAGTGGGTTGCATTGAGTAAGTGGGTTCAGTGGTGAGCTAGATGGGGTGTCCTTGCATGGAAGTGTGGTTTGATTTACTGTACTTGAAGGACAGAAAGGATATGGTTCAATTTCCACATGCTGGACGGAGTTGGTATGTCACTAATCTTGTTTCGACCAGGTGGCATAGGGCATTTTCAAGTTTGGTTTATTGTTGCCATTCAAGAGTACTGATAGAGCTAAGAGGAGTCAGATTGCTAAAGCTATCATGAGGTGTAGGTGCCTTATGGTTTATAATGGTTAGTTGGTGTTGGCAAGGAGGTTGTTAAATGGCATTTTAAAGTTTTCAGGTTGTTTCTCCATGTCATTGGGCAAGTAAAAGGGGTTGCTACGGGAAGGGTGGTATGCAATTCTTTTTATTTAGTTTGGTGGTTGGGGGTTTGAGTATTCCTGGTCCAGTGGCAGGTAATGCCCTGGTAATCATTAGATAATTGCCAGGGGCTGGTAATATCCTGGTAATTATTGTACACCGAATGATGTTTGGCCTTATCCCCTAATGGTGGCTAGATGATGGAAGTTTGGTGGAGAGAGGGGGAACAGCCTGGTCAGTCTGGTGGGTGGAGAAGAGGGGCAGGCTTGCCCTCTTCTGTTCCCCCTCTAGTGTTGGATGGTCAATTCAATAAGTTGGGAAAGGAAAGTGAGCAGTTACGCTGCTTGATAAGTACATAAGCAAGTGGAGGAAGCTGCTTATTTGGTTGATAATATAATGCTATAAATGGTAATGGAAGTGAGCGGGTACACTGCTTCTTAAGTAGGTGAGTGGAGGTATGGACACTGCTTACTGATCAGGATGAGCAGGTATACGCTGTGTTGTCCTATGATAATGTTACATGAATGTTATTTTATCTGTATCATATTTGATTGAAATGAATGAATATTGATTAACATTTATGTGTATGAAAATTTAATAAAGGTCATCAAATGTCATTCGGTGTGATGTGTTTCTTGAAGGGGATCAGGACAAATGAGGTTTGGAACAGACCATTTTGTCCAGGGGCATCTTCAAGGGGGGATTAGATAGAGTAGCAGGAATTGGGAGGATAAGGTGAGGATAGGGTTAAATAGGAATGGATGAGGCTTGGGAGGAAGTGATGTATGGGTAGGGAGGGGCTTAAAGGAGGTTAGGCAAGTGTAACTGGAGTAGGAGTCAAATTTTGGAGTGAACTTGCTACCCACCCCTCCTCCCCCTTTATTAGTGGGGATGTGGTTATGTTTAGTTTGGTTAGGATGGAGAAGAGGGGCAGGCTTGCCGTCTTCTGTTCCCCCTCTGGTGTTGGATGGTCAATTTAATATGTTGGGAAAGGAAAGTGAGCAGTTACACTGCTTGATAAGTAAATAAGCAAGCGGAGGAAGCTGCTTGTTTGATTCGTATAATGCAATAAATGGTAACAGAAGTGAGCAGGTACATTGTATAATGCAATAAATGGTAACAGAAGTGAGCAGGTACATTGCTTCATAAGTACATAAGCAAGTGGAGGATACTACTTATTTCATTGATGGTATAATGCTATAAATGGTAATGGAAGTGAGCGGGTACGCTGCTTCATAAGTAAGCGAGTGGAGGTATGGACTCTGTTTACTGATCAGGATGAGCAGGTTTACGCTGTCCTGTCCTGTGATAATATTACATGGATGTTATTTCACCTGTATCATGTTTGGTTGAAATGAATGAATATTGATTAACATTTATGTTTATGAAAATTTAATAAAGGTAGTCAAATCCATCTAGTGTGATATGTTTCTTGAAGGGGACCAGGACAAACAACATTATTACTAACTTTAATCCACATCCCCACATTGTTGTGCTCAATATCCTTAATCATTCAATTTTCTCTGTAATTACCTCAGAACATGTCCTAAAGTTCCTGTCAAAGGTGAAAAATGATATTTCAGGATGAGTAGGTAATGTATCCAGCAGCATTTTCATCAAGTCCAAGTATGCACTATCAGAGCTTCTACTTAAACTGCTCAGTCTTGGCTTATCCACAGGGTTTGTCCCTGATGCATGGAGAACCAGCACTGGGGCTCCTCTTCACAGGAGTGGACCCTCTACAGACTCAGGCAATTATAGGCTAGGCCTCACTAGCCTTATGTATAAAGACAAGGAAGGTACCATAGTAAAACTCATTTATACAGATATAGGTCATTTTACTGATCTTGACACTACCTGGCTTGGCTTCACAAAGGACAGATCCAGTCTGTTGAACCTAGTAAACCTTTTTGAAAAGGTGGCTGAGGCTGTGGGCAGTGATTATCCTGCACATGCTACTCTTCTTTTCCTGGTCACTACTTTTGGCACTATCCTCTCCCCCAATGTTGATGTTATCGAAAAATTAGACAAACAATGTAAACTCCTATACTGTCTGCTGGATTACAAACTGGCTATCCGAACATAAACTTGTAACTAGCTGGTTACCATGTGGATCAGTGAAGAGCCCTTTCCTGTTTGGCATTTGTTTTGCAGACCTTCAAGCTAATATCCATGAAGTATGCTTGACCATGTTTGCAAGCTGGGCACATTTATCCAACCACCCACTGATAGTAAACAGCTCCAAAAAGGCTAGAATTTACACATACTTGGTATACTGAAAATTGTCTGAAGCTAACTACAAAAAAGTGCAATATATTATCATTCACCAAAAAAAGTTGTTCCCACCTCATATGTTATAAGTGGTACTCCTCTTCAAACAGATACAATCATAACAGACAAAAGGACATGTGTGGACAACTCTCTCTTATTCAATCATCATATTTCCTTCATAATCATAAAATCCTTCTCTCTGGTACAGTAGATTTCATAGATTATATCTTCAAGATCTAAAGAATTCATTTTACTACACATCTTCCCTTATCATACCTATTGTCAAATTCAAAACCTCTTTGGCACCTACAAGTCTGAGCATATTGCTCAGCTGGAAAATGCCCCAGTAATCCATCATCAAAAATATTAAAGGCCTTAAATCCCTCAACTATGCTGATAAATTAGCACAACTCTCCTTAAAATCAGTAAGCTACTACCTGCAGCAAGATGACACCACTAAATAAATAAATACACTTCACTGGAGGGATAAGTTCCTAACTCATCATATTTCCAGTTGACAGAATAAGTTACTATTAGAGGTCAAACAAAGTTATCACATTGTCTGCCTTAAAGGCTTGCCTTGATAACTGGATGGTTAGACATACATTTACACCAGATTTATCATGTACTGCCCTGCATGATTTGGACAGAGGACACTATTATGTTCTCATAAAGGATGCCAGGAATATTTAAGTGTGCCTGTTTAATGTGTATATGGATTGCCCTCTTATGCTTATTATGATTGCATGCCTAGTATTTTTCCCCTGTTCCCAAAACACTGGTAATAAACTCTCACCAGTATGCAGACAACAGAAATAAAAGGTACACTTGAAGAAATGTTTTGATGGTCAGTCTTCCTCAGCGACAACTACTCTTGGAAGTTTTGCCTCCCCACACATCTTTAACATAGTCATTAACTTAATCTTTTAGTTCTAACGGCAGCACAAAATTACACCCAGAGTCATAGTTTAAATAAAAAAGTAGTTAAATTCCATCCAGCATTACTTTCATCCCACAAAAGTTAATGGTAGTCTAGTGGTCCTATTTATAGACAAGAACCAGTACAACCCTAAGACATCTGCTTACTCATCTAATGGTATATATTCTATATGAAGTATAATGCCTGCTGGAGGAGATGCTGTCTCACCTCAGTATACAGGTGCTGGGCAAACTGATTAAATTAGAATATGTGTGATTTAGATATAACAGAAATGCTGTGCTATTCATAGGCATCATTTGTAAAGGTTATCCTTCTTGGGAGATGGTAAAACAGGGTGGATATGGATGCTTGCTGGGATATTCAGATCTGTTTTTTTTCAGGTTCTGCACTAGGCAGCCAATAACTACAAATATATTTGCATTCATTAACGAGATATGTATTGTCTGAACTTTGCAGTCGCAATCCCATAAATATATCTCTGTTCTAACCTCGCCGCGTTCCTCCCTGACTTTATTCATATGTTCTTCTCACTCACAATGATTTACTTTGTCTTTTCATCACCGTTTGTATGTAAAGTAATACATCAATGAGGCTGCAACTATTTATTGTCTTGTTGGGATAGCACCCAAGCATCAATATTACACTAGAATGTAATCTAATGAAACTGTGAATATTTTTCAGTACAGAAGGAAAAAATAAAAAATAAAAAAACAAGGCATTAATTCAGTGTCTGTGAAAGAAACAATATCTATATTTAGCCATTTGAAGACATTTAAAAGTGTTATACATTAAATAAAAAGAAAAGGCACTGGTATAATGCATGTCTGGTTTTAACAATCTGCAACACATGCAGTTGTATAACATAGAAGGTATTCTACATCAGTCACATTTAAAAAGATAACCTGCCTATGTATACAATATAGAAGAAAAAACTGCAAACAAAATGGAACATAAATGCAACAGGATGGCATCTACATGATATAATCTCCAGAGAACATAATATTAGTTGACATATTAAAAATATAAAGTTTATCTTCATTTTCCATCATTTCTTTGCAGTAATTAAGTGTTTTTATCAGCCAGTAAAGTACAAAATTCGTTTTGAAGTATGCTAGCAAAAAGAATGCAGTTCTGTAAATGTATTACTTATTTACATATTTATTTCACTTTCATTACACTTAATTTTGCTTGCCTTTCTATGATACATAATAGAGGTATGATTACCTTATAAATCAGTTGCACAACTTGCAGCCAAACATTCCGCATCAGTGAATTATAGTTTCATCATCTGTTTTGATATTTCATTTTCTCAGTTACATTTAAGTAAGATTTTTAACAATATGTTACTGATTGACTGGGAACAAACTGTTCTTTTTATAAAAGAACTACTAATGGAACACTTGGAAGGAATGCAAGGCTAACAAACTGTCCAATTCTTCATTAATCTTCTTGTAACTGCCATCTGCTGACCTCTCCTCTACAGTTGTTCTCCCTCCCTCTCTATCTCATTCTCTGTTTCCCTTTTTCTCCCTCTCTCTTTTATATGGCTGTGTTTGCTATAACAACACGCAGATTAATGTACAATTGGCAGTTATTACTGACATCATTATCCTTACATGCATGAACAATGTGCTTTATCTCCAATTATGCTTATGTAAACCTCTTGATAATCAGAAGTAAGTTTTGCATGTTGTCTAAAGCAAGTGTTTCTTAGATGTCCTCTGAGATGATCTCATATTTATTCTCTACCTAGAGTACTTCATAGCTAGGATTATTCTCTTGGCATTCCTTGTGGGCCCACTGTCTACATATTCCTATTTCTGACTGAATTTTTGATACTGCAGTTATGGTCCTTGCCACAGTGCTACTAAATGTATGAACCTTGCTTATTGTGGGACCTCATTTTTTTTCTCATGTTAAGAACTGTACCTATAGCTTATGAAAGATACTTGGTTTGATATTGCTATACTGCTGGAAAAAATAACACCTGAATAAAAGATGAAGGGTAGAAAAAGTATGCTTTTTTGAGGATTGTGCCATAACTTTATTAAGCTACTGTGCTTGCTGAGAATCAGGGTAAGGAAAGCAAAGTATGAAATAGTTACAGTAGATGGTGTTGAAGTTTGGGGATGGGAATCAGTCTAACGCAAGAAGAGATGGGTGATGTGAGAAAACAGGAATAAGGCAATCTGGAGGTGCAGAATCATTAGAGAGACGTTGATATTAATAAAAAAGATGAGTGGGAGATCCAGACAAGGACTAAAGCTTAAGGATGCTCTGGGGTGATTAGACTATGACTAGGAAAGGGTATGGAGGGATGAAAAGGTGATGCGGCTAAGAGAATAGATATAGCTGTAGGATATTGCCAGGATAAAGGCAGACATGGGAAAAAAGACATGGCTTAATGGTTAATTGACATTAATATGTAAAAGTGTTGGCATCTTAAAGGAGAGAAAATCAAAAAGCATTAAGATGATGACAGTAGAGACGGAGAGAAAGGAAAATACCTGTAAAAACATATTTTGGAAATGTTCTTAGAATTCTATAAATATCTTCATACAGTAAAAAGGGGGCAATAATACTGCTTTGGGTGGGGAACACACACGTGAAGGGGATCAAAAATTCATGACATTTTAAGGGTAGTTTCTAGTTGGGAATAACCCAAGAGTGATTCCATAATGCTATTCTCAATCTCAAAAGATAGAAAACAAACAAAGAATGTTGCTTCCCAATAGAATATTATAAGATATTGCTGGAGAATCTTATAAGGAGCATGGCCAAGTTTCTAAAAAATGAAGAAAGAAAGATTGCAAGTAGAGGCACTAAAGGTCCATGTAAGCAAAACTGTATAAAAGAACAGCAAAAAAAAAAAAAAAACTTCAGGAACCACCAGGCTGTAGTAAAAAACATAAAACTTTTAATACAAAATGTAAGCGCGTTCATAATATACCCTTCATCAGACATATACAAGAAAACAAAAACCTTTTTAAAAATATTTAAAAATCAATAAGCCAATGAGCATCAAGATCTAATCATCTAAGTCACAGGTTTGTGCCTCCTAAGAACAGGTTTTAAAGGTACCACTCCATTGAGTCCTGGACTTTTGTCAGCACCTAGCCTTACAATCCATTGTACCTCACAGTATTCAGTCTGACTGACAATATAGCCCCTCTGGCATTTACCTTAAGCAATTGTAAAACCATAAAAGTAAAGTGGTGTCCTGGGTGTTATTTAATGTGTTGAAAGAGTATTATGTGTATTGCTCAAACGCATAGCTAATAAATGTTTCAGGATCCTATCCTTAAGTTTACAGTTGGTCTTCCAATGTAAAATGATGCTCTTGAAATGCTGTCTGATATATTTTATCATACTGTGTCTCCAATATATACCTGTCTTTAATTGCTTCTATTTTTTTATTGCACAGCATTATTCATTCATGCTGCATCATCATGTGAGTTTTTTTCATTAATTAACATGCAAATAATTTCAACATTTCTTCTAGCTTTACCTTATACTTAATGTTTCCTACAAAGACATGCATTTGTATCATCTACTTACAGTTTCCCACATACCCAGTGACAATGAATGCTGTCAGAATTCGTTCTTTTCTCATTATAAATTTAGGTTTAGCCTCCTCCAAAGATAGTGACTTTTCTTTCTTTCTTTTTTAGATGGAATATCTTTATCACAGCACACATTATCTTTTACCAGCATGTCTTCCACAGGTCTGAGCACTGTACATTGTATATAGTATAACACAGATGTCTGGGACAGCAGTGCACAGGTACAATTCTATTACATTCATTCTGTAATGACTTACATCACCATGCTGAGAACCCACAACTCTTTCTGTCATTTCTTTTCTCTTGAACTGCCATACTCCTATTTCTCGTAACTCAACATTTTTGTCTAATGTTATCACTTCAGTTGCTTTTGCTGTATTTCACTGTCACTCGGTCATAGGTCCTCTTCCAATCTACTTTACGTTTCTTCCCTGCTTTAAATGTTCCTCCAAGTATTTTCCCATTACTCTCAGAAACCTGTGCTTTGAACTGTGCCTCACAAATATGATTTTCATCTTTTGGATCAAAGCCTCTCCTTTCTGCTCATTCAGTTTACGTTTCTTTTTTTTTTTTTAATGCCAACTATTTCCTTACCTTCTCTCCTTCAAATTCCATTCTGTGTGCCAGCTTTCCTAATGATTTTCTTAATTTTAATAATTTCCATGGCCATTTTTATATTAGGAAAAATAATAGAAGTGAACATTTTTAGTCGAATATGTTAAGGTATAAAGTAATCAGCAACTTAATTGTATTTATTTTAATTTACATGTGTTTACTGGGTAGTGCACCGACCTCAGTGGACCATTTAAAAGTGCAGAATAGGAGAACACACCACGATGTAAAGAGGCAAAGTTATGCTCAGTGTGATACATATATAAACACACACACACACACACACACACACACACGCACGCACGCACGCACACACACACACACACACACACACACACACACACTTACACACAGACACTGTCACATACTTATACATGTGCATGTACCATACATATATACACATTTACTCAGAAACACATATAAAACCCATTCATACCACATGCGGATGAGCCATTTTAATGTTGTTTTGTATATGTTGACAAAACAAGTTTCATGTAATGCAGTACAGTGTAAAAATCAACCAACCATATTACAAAATAATGTATGCATTATTTACACACACATATTCAAAATATTCAAAAGAAACTTTATTGTTATTTAAGAAACACGGGTATTACCTAAATGAAATGTCGAGTGTCAGCTCTTTTACAGGAGACAAACAAACACAAACAGACAAGACATGATAGGTTTTAAAAATAAACAGTAATTATAGTACAAAAGTACATAGCTTGTACACTATTAATATAAACTGGACAACACTGACTACTAGATGATTAACATATGAAAAGTACACTATACACAGAGGTGAGATATACATACATGCACATACCCACAAACTTCAGAGATGTATACAAAGCTTATACATGACAAGCTGAAAACAAGCTATTAGCAAGATGCATGCAAACACAAGTAATGCATAGGCTTTGACTGCGGATTCTGAGTTAGTTGTTTCAAAGTAGCTTAATTAAAGTTGTATAAGTTCTTTAAAAAAAGCTATTTGAAACAATATGCAAGTACAGATAAGGAAGTATCCAGGCTGGGGAGACAGTGATATAGTTACAGTCTCTGTCTGCCTGCTTAATATATAAGAATGTGTGGACACTATGCAAACAAATGTTAGAAGCAGCACAAGTGATAGCATTAGTACTAATAGTGGAAGCAAAAACAGCCTAATGCAGGACAGAAATACAGATGATCTGATTCATACTGTGCTCTTGAATGACAATAAAAAAGGGACAGCTTGTCATTTATGAAGTTTGGAGCTGCAGTGCTCTTCACAGGATTCACTATATTAATTGGTACAGCAGGTATCCAAGTGACAAACCTACTGTAATTACAATGTAGACACTTAGATTCTAAAGATGAATGTAACTGTCAGAGAAAGCAGGCAGAGATATGTGCTGCTGGACCATTCATTTATAAAAATGAGTGTGGCATAGTAATTCATGTCAAGAATTCCTTCACTACAATAAGAATGAGAATATGCAGGCCTCAGTCTTCATAAATTGTAGGGCACACCATGTCATTGTATATATCTTGACAGCAAACACTGAGATCACTGGTTTACATTTGCACCCACAGACAGCTCTATATGACCCATAATTTGTTTGAGCTCATCCCTGTTATCAGATGACATGAAATATGATACATCACCATCCAATATTTTTTTCCAAGAACCAGGTCATTTTCTAACACAGACTGTCACTCTCATGAAGGTGACAGTACTGTTGTTTTAGTAAGTGAGCTCTATGCTGTTATATTAAAATGTGTTTTTTATCGAGGCAGCAGCAAACCTAAAAAGGTGCATAATGTTTAGTATAAATAGGTTGGTATTTGCCTCGGTATCTGATCAATCTTTTGTAATGCATCTGCTGTCATTCAGTTTTTACTTTCAGTCTCTATCTGGCCCACTTTTGCAGATAACGGAGACCTGCTTTTTAATGCTTCATTAACAGTTTAATGTAAAACTGCATATTTATTATATTCTTAATGTACTTCTTTTTGCCATGCCTTTTTATGTAAGTTTCTGAGAAATCTTATCAGTCCTTATTGTGGATAGCTGAACTGTCACTGACCCTTACTTTATTTCTTTTTGTTCCGAAGAAGCAATGTACCTTTGACTACACTTTAGTCACTGAGGGCTTTGCATTATTGTTTATGCCATTTTGTTATTAATTATTGTACAGACATTGTTAACATAATGTGATCTAGAAACTGATAGCTAGTGGGAACCAACATGGAGCTTCATTAG
Organism: Protopterus annectens; assembly: GCF_019279795.1. NCBI lineage: Eukaryota > Metazoa > Chordata > Ceratodontiformes > Protopteridae > Protopterus > Protopterus annectens. The sequence goes on from NC_056739.1 coordinate 1,877,254,784, forward strand.
GAGCTATAACCAGGTCCTGCTGAAATAATCCTTGCAAGTAGCTAGCTACCCACGATTCTGAGCTTCTATAACATTATCAGGTGTGTTTTAGTTCAGATATTTTCAGTAAAGGCATAGCAAGTCATCACGTGCAGTGCATCCTAATGAGAACCTGAAAGCTACAAATTAATAAAAAGGTAATTGCAATGTGGATGCCACAGGAAAAGACAGATTATGCCAAAGAATGACATAATGGTTTAATGCTAAAATTGGTGCTGTCACTAAACTGCATGTGGACATCGTATCACTGTATCACATAAATTAGAGTAATATTTAAAAAAATGGCCTTGAGTTTTCCATTTCTTCCTCCCACTATTGTTTGCTTTAACCACAATTCTTGAGTAACAATACTGAGAGGTATGACAGGCATCCCACACACATACGAAATCAGGCATTCATACATGCGTGTGCACACACACACACACACACACACACACACACACACACACACACACACACACACACACACACACACACACATGCACACACACACAAACACAAACCTATGTCTATGTGCTGAACCTTGCTGAATTTACCTGTAGTACAACCAGCTTCATTCATTGACTTCAACGGGAGACTGCAGTCTTTTGGTCAAATTAATTTTTCTTGCTGACAGTGGTACTTTATGCAGCTGCATAGCTCTCAACTGTCCATGATTTTCAAGGATCCCCCTAATTTTGACTCAAATTCTTTAACTATGTCCAAAATATAAAAGGGAATACCAAGCTATGCACTGAACTGGTTTTTGGATGGCAGCACCAATTCTCAACCAGTGGCAATAGCCAACCTGCTAGCTAACAGATTTGGAGCAAACTTCAACCCTCCATCCCCTTCAGTCATCCACTAAAGTATACCTACCACCATTCCTCATCCTATTATCTCAAGAGAGGAGGTCATCTTGGCACTGTTCAAGGCCAAAAACACAGAATCAATGGGACGGGACAACATCCCAGGTTGCCTTTTAAACAGTTTAAAAGTAAAGGCATCACATCTAGATCTAAGAATGCTATAATTTTATAATTCCATTATACTCAGCCATCATCAGACCAGTAACTGAATACAATGCTCCCTTTAGCATGTACCTCACCAGACACATGCTACAACTGAAGAGACCACAGAAGTTTCTCACCAAGAAATTCAGGATACACAAAACAAGTTTTACATGGAAAGACTGAAAGCCCTGTCACTGTATTCTGTCTCTGACTGGTTGCTAAGGTCAGACCTATACTTGGCTTATGGGCAGTCTCTGACCTGGCCCTGATGGAAATGCTACACATTCGTAAATCAAAATGCAGGGGGGGTTCACTCACTCCAGGGATATTAACCTAGCCTCTGACATAAACAGGGCATGCTGGAGAGATAGATGCATCACCCACAGACTGCCATTTCTCTGGAACAAACTTCCAGTTCAGGTGAAGCAAAGCCCCTCCCTGTCCCTCTTCAAACGCAACCCAGATCAAGGGATGGTTGACAGCAAATTCACTCCTGGGGTGGTTCCCATGTCCTTCCTGGGCAGAGGAAGTTTGTATTAACTACCATAGACTCTTGCCTCTGTGAAGTTCACTCAACTAAATACTGACAATTGGGGCAACTCAGGATAAAGATGGCAAGGTTTGTAAGGACTCTATGGCCATTAGCCTAATAACCTGCTATGAACCTGTACGTACAACCATTTCCTACACATACTAACTGTTATTATACAGTTTAGCAGCTGAAATTCAGTTTGTTTTAATGAACACCCCCCACCCAAAGAAAGAGGTAGTATTGTTCTGTTTTGATTGCTGCTGTTAATTGTCATAACTGAACGATATCTCAAATGTCTATGTGTCACCGTATTATCTGTCAGCAAGTCTAAATACAAATCTAAGCACACTGACATCTATTTATAAATGTCATCAAATGTATTATATTACTCTTTTTTAAATATTAAAATAAAGAATGGTTTAAAATTATGTCACAAATTGTGTGTCTAAGTGTATGTTTATGTATGTGTGTGTGGCTATGTGTGTGTCTACATCTGTATCTGCACTGGCATAGAATACATATTCCAAGACCTTTCTTAAATATCTCCTCTAACAGAATTGCTTACTGTCTAGAGGACTATACTAGACAAATCAGTGTAAACATCTGCAGAGCTGTTATTATAGAATATAGGTTGGCGCCTTTTCAATTTTGACTACAGTGAATGAAGAAGAATTTTATTAGAGTTGCATTATGCATTATGCCTGGGATCCCATGAAGGATTTTATGCAACTCTAAGAGGCTTCTTTGTTTTTTTGCTTTGTGTTCCTTTTTTTTTGCTAGTTCGCTAGCTGGTGTTTTTCAATATGAAGAAGAATTTTGCAAGAAATGAAAGAACAGAGAGAGAATGATCTGAAAGTATTTTAGTTTGCAAATAACGCCACACAAGGAAAAGTTATACACCTATAACTTTGAGAGCTATTTCTTATGTTGAAATACAAGTGCTTAAACTATACAGTCTTAAAGGTTGTATTCCCTTGGCTTTCTGAGAATGGAGAAAACTAAAATGCTTTCTTTTTGAAAATAAGAATAAATAAATTAATACTTAAAAACAAACAAACAAACAAAAAAAAAGTATTTATCATTTTTAATTTCTAGTGTATATTAAGTAGCAGACAGTATGGAAGGTGGAGCTTCCCACACTGGAGGTGTAGGAATATATTGCCCCGTCATAAAACATGGAGTTCAAAGAAATGCAACTCACTATCTTCAGTTCATAATGATGTCAATGTGAGTAATTTACAGTGTACTTGATATTTTTGGCACATTCATCATCACTGATGACAATTTATATATATATATAAATATATATATATATATAAAAATAAATATATATATATATATATATATATATATATATATATATATATATATATAAAGAGAGAAAGAGTGAGAGAGATATCTATATAGCTATATATCTATGCATCTGTACATACATATAGATATAGCTAGACAGATAAATACATACATAGAAAGATACTGTAATCACCACAGGACAAAGTCAGGGAATGTCAGTTGCCTGAAGGGGTCTGTATTGTAAGGAGTGTAGCTTTGGCCTATTGCAACACCTGCCCGCATTCGTATCAGGACTCAGCATTTCTGTGTTTGTTTGCCATTATGAGTGAAGAGTGGTACTTGAACCAGGTTACCTTTTCCACAGGTACTAAAGAATCTCCTCTCCCAAACAGGAGTTGGGAAGATACTGCTGTTCGTCCGGACAGGATGGCAGCACAGTGACATATCACACTGCAGTCTTATGAGTGCTGGTGAACATCCCAGAGTTTGTTTGAAATGTTTCCTATGCTCTACAGTAGACAATGGCTTATCTTTGTGAGTAATAAAAAGTACAGTCAATGACAGGCACCAGACATTGAAATACATAGAAATCTGCATGATGTGTACATTGATGCAAAGCCAAGTTGTCTTAATAACTTTCTACACTTTTTTCTGTCTTTCTTTCATTCTTAACTGCGTTACAATCAACCACTTTTCAGTAGAAGCCCACGGAAAGATGATCTCATAGTACAACAGATAACTAAGTCAGCTCTAGCTACACATATCAAGCATCTGTCAGCCACACATTAGGTAAAGGAGGTTATGGGGAAACAAACCATGGATCATGGGAAACAGAGGATAATAAATCCACATATTATCTCTCTCTGTATCTCTGGATTACTATGTCCTACAAAGTCAAAAATATAGCATTTATTCATAGGTCCTGGAGTGTGGTTGGGTGGTCAACAAAACACCATTGAGATTTGTGGAGTGCCTGTCTATCATTGTTTGGACAGATGTGCAGTGGTTTTACAACTGTCCAAATGCCCATAATGGACATGTGCCACATCACAAATTATTTTTTTTCTGCTTTCCTCATCCCTCTCATTCAGTAGACTCCTTCCCGTGAACTCCTCCACTTCCCTAAGAACTCCCATTCCCTTTTTTATTTCTGTCTTCCTCATGCCTCTCATTCAGTGATGACTCCTGCACTTCCCAAAGAACTCCCATTCCTGCCTCCTCCTTTACTATGGTACCTGTTCCTGTCTGTGCAGTTCATTCACTTCACCAGTTTGCATTTCATTGACTAACCCACGTCGGCCAATGCAATTTGGCTACTGCATAAATGATATCTGATGTGTAGGATACTTCTCATGTGAAAATTCAGAAAATCTGCAATTGATTACTCAGACAATAGAGTTTTAGGGGATGCTGATGGGTCTTTTTGACAGTAACAATTCCAACTCACTTGACAAGAAATTATGCAATTGAGTCAAGCAAACATAATTCTTTTATCTACCTCTAATGAATAGTATTTGTGTGATAAATTAAAATTAAAAATGTAACATGTGCCGATAAATAAAATTACTACTGCCTGTATGGCATAGAAGGATAAAGGCCTGATCCTGATTAAGCTCTTTCATTTAACTACTAGCCCATTCACTGCAAAAACAGTCAAGGACAAAAACAGGTAAAAGGTGAAGTCCAACAGGAGTTTTAAGGCTCATGGCACTGGAGAGTTCTCACAATGATGTATCCCTAGAGGAGATCAAAAACCTAGTGTGAGCATAAGATGTCATTATAGTGAACAGATGGAGTTGCCTGAGGAGCGACATCCCTTACAGAAGGAGTGAGAGCTCTAGGGTATATGGTTTGCACCGCTGATGGGTTTATACAAGTGCAGAAATTAAGGCTTGGAAGCACAACAAAATCCCCTGTTGACTACCTGGATTACAGGTGAGCCAGGGCCATTTCTCACCCAGATTTGGAATGACAGTATAGACTCCTGGCACTCTGCCAAATGGCTGGCAGGCATGGGGCGGCCATGTAAAATAATTAGAAAATAAGTTACCCTATCTATTTTTCAGGTTACTTATAAAACATAAGAATAGAATCCAGAACACTAGTATCATATTATATTTATTGAGGTTTTTCTACTATCTATGGATGCAAGAAGTCAGGAAGGCAATTAAGCTGTTTTGCTCCAATTCCCTCATTCAGCATCTATCGCAAAGGTAAAGTCTCATTCTTCCCAGCCTTGTGTGCTGACAACTTTATAACACTAAAACTCCATTATTGCTATGACTGGAAATTTCTTCAGAAATCCTGAATTAGCTGAAATAAATGTCAATGATTTACAATGTAGGAAGAACAAAATAATAGATGAAAAGGACATGAAAGAACATTCATTTTGTCTAAGCTGGCCATGGTTTGCATTCAGAGGCCTGAAACAGTCTTAATATTTGAGAAGCCAAGACTGAGACCAGTAATTATTCAATGTGGTTCCACTTGTGTCAATACTGCATGGTATCAAATATCTCAAACTGCTATTTGACAAAGGATAAAAACAGCAGGAGTTACATTTCATGGATATATTTCCTATGGGAATTCTTTGATGTTCTCTCTCTCTTTCTCTCTTTAATATTTTAACTTATATTTTTTGAATCTTTTTCTGAGGTCAATAAGCACTGTTTGTTGTAGTGCATTTCTTTTTGCCATGCTCAGTGTTTAGCAACAACATGCTAAACATACAAAATGTGGGATACTTATATGTCTGTGCGTTTCACTAAATTCAATTATTGTGCATGGAAACACCTAGTGCCAGGCAGTCTCCATTAGGCTGAATAAGTCTGAACTACTCTATGGGCTGCATATGTCCTTCAAGATAATTTCTTTTACCTGGAGTAATATTTATTTGTTTATTTATTAACATTTGATTAATGGGAAAGTCCAACTTGGTAGAAGCCCATTTTTAGGGAGGCCTGGAAAGGAAACTTCCAAATTATTACAAAATATTTTAAGAACAATAATTTTACAATTTCAAAAATAAAGCAATAACATCTGCCGTTTAAATAATTATAACAGATTAGGTGCAATATAAAAACATTGATTAAGAGTCAATACAAGGTATATGGCAATCCTTTAATATTTAGAAAAATTTTAGGCAGATTGTAGAGAAATTAAAGGTAAGTTAGTCTAATACAAATAGAAATTGGAATATGAAGTTAGGGGTAAAACAGAAATATGATATATTTAGTGAGAAAGTCAGGGAACAGAATTAGATAGCAGTAAGGAAGTAAGTGAAGACGAGAGAGTAAGGAGGCATAAAGAATGAAAAGTTCCTTTATCACATTTAAATATGTAGTTTATCCTGGTTTTCAGCAAGAACAAAGCCAAATTTTAGCAAGGAATTATTTTAGAGTGGTTTTGAAAGATGGGTAGGAGAGCATGTACTGTTTGTTGTTTTTCAAAATCAGTCATATGACTAGTATCATTTAAAATAACACTAACAATGAAATATGGAAAACATATTTCTGTGCTGGTGTCTGTTTCTTGACATTTTCATCACTTTTTGAGATGTTTTAGCTGAGGAATTTAACTTGAGTTCAGATAGTGCAAATCATTACATGATAATTTCTTCACGTTTGCTCCCTCCATTTTGAGAACTTTTCATAATACTCTATAATCAGAACCTGTCTGATTTATTTGTAACACTGTCAATTGTCAATTAAATTCAATGAAGCAAAAATCATCATGAAATTTCATTGGCGATCAATACAGATAAAAAAATTTGAAATCTAATGCTAGCAAAGGTAGAAATAAATTTACAATCATGATTATTACTCACCTCAGAAACCTTAAAAGGAAAAGAAAATTTGAAGTAAACAAAATACAATAATAATATTTTCACTATGGGGCTCTACCCCTACATCATCTGAATTGATTTTTGCTAACTCTAAGGTCACACAAATGCAAAAGAAAACATCACAATTAATTAGTTTATTAAGCAACTCAACAATAATGTAATTTGACCAGCTGGATCACTGATGATTCTTTCAGTAAAACCTTATATATCTGTCTATGCAGGCTGTCTGCATATACTGTCTTTAATAGCTTTGCATGATATATATTGTTAGACTATCCACCAAATTATGGTTGCACTGACAAAGCTATCTAGGAGAATGCTTTTTCAAGATATTTTCTCTCTTAAGATTCTTTCATGAATTAGAATGCCCTTAAGAGAATTAGACTTAAACAGGATGCAGCAACCTTGATAATTAAACAACCCAGAATGGTTAAACCATGTTGGCTGAAGTACAACCTGCCTTGCACTAGCTAAAAATAGCAATGCTTCTGTTTATATCAAAAGGCAATATATGTGCTAACAGCTTAGAAAGCCAACTGCAGTCTTGCTGGGTTTAAATTTGCTGATGCTGATCAGTTGTTTTATAATTTCAGTACTAAGAAATTACTAAAATTGTAGTGTTCTTTTCCAGTGTTCCGGAAACCTGCAGTAAAAAATGAATGCAGAATACTCAATTTTATGCTTTATGAAACCAATGTTTATGGCTATTTTTTACAGTTGGTCAGAGACATCAAACTTAAGTATCGATGGCAATCTCAAATCATGTAGCATGATGCTACCTCAGTGGCGTGCATTGCCAAAGCACCTGTTAGCCATGTTAAATTTCTACAGCTTGCAATCCTGCACAGCTGTGCTGGGCTTAATGGCACTTATGGTCTTACTTCGCACACAAAAAAGAATGCAGTGAAAGTGATATCTAGAAATGAAGTTGTTTGTCTTTAATTGCAACATAAGAGTCATGTTTAAAGGCATTTTTATTTACCTTTATGAGAATATAATTTTATTACTTAAATCTGGTGCATCTACAGGAATGTAAAGGATTCCTACTACATGTAAATTTTCAGTGTCTTCAGTGTGACATTATTTTTGTGTTTTTACTTTATTTTGTTGTGTCTTTCATTCCTGATCTTTAATCTTGTTATGAAAAAGCTGAATAAAATTTGAGAAATGGTGTACCACTCTTTACCCACAAAATGATAACAGCTTTTTGTCATATGGCCACTGTTTAAAACATTCATCTTAAATGAAAGTACAGCTGCAGGGAGTGGTTTATTGATTGCTATCTGTTGAGAGATACATTTCAGGGTTTAAAGCAAAGAGTTATGCCAGGGAATAAATAAGAGCACACCTTTGTGAAATCAACATAGTTTTGACTGACAAATGATTAATGAATTAAGTCTATTGTTGGCCTCTGGAAGTGCTGCAGTGCAAAGACTCACATTAATTTCTAAAGTTGATCTGCTCCTTCTACATGTTCTGTTCTCTCATTATAATATATGTGTGTCACTTAAGTAAAGCTTGTCACTTGCAAACCATGTCATAAAACAGCAGAAGTAGATACTGCCCTAGTATGCATTACATTTTCTTTGTAGCACTTGAAGAAAACCCTGTCTCAAACACCTGAAGTTAAGAAACCCAAACTTAGCTGATAATTTTCCTTCTGTCAGTCTCTCACCTTTCTGCTTTGAACCTTGTAGTATGACTGCTACCTCAGTAAATAAAGTTACTGTGCCAAGAGTGAAAATGCATTTTTTTTCTTCTCGTAAAGAAAACATATCAGTGAACTAAGTCAGAAAAGTTGCAGTTAGCTGCAAGGGAATCCTGCAGTTAACTGCAAGCAGATGTTGCTGGCCTTCATTCAAAAAACATTGCAGAGCTAAGCATTAGCCACTTGAAACTCATACAATGCTCCCTACATTGAATTTCACCTAGTAGACTAAAGGCCTAATTTATTTCATAATTTTTTTTAGGAAGGGAGCTGACTAAGCCATTGATGATCCTTTGTGTCTGAGACTCTTTTCTTATCCCATGAAATCATCTGTCATGAGGGCTTTAACTTTAAAGATGATGAAAGTGGCAACAAGATGAACAATGCGTCTGACCACAAGATACTCCCATATAAAAAAATAGTTTCTCAATATCCGTGTATACATTTAAAACAATCGTAATGGTATCACTGCCAACGTAATTAGTTAAACATCTCTTCTGTTTTTTTATAGTTTCTGTAAAATGCTACTAGATTTTCAGTCTAATGGGAAAGTCCAACTTGGTAGAAGCCCATTTTTAGGGAGGCCTGAAAGGAAACTTCCAAATTATTACAAAATATTTTAAGAACAATAATTTTACAATTTCAAAAATAAAGCAATAACATCTGCCGTTTAAATAATTATAACAGATTAGGTGCAATATAAAAACATTGATTAAGAGTCAATACAAGGTATATGGCAATCCTTTAATATTTAGAAAAATTTTAGGCAGATTGTAGAGAAATTAAAGGTAAGTTAGTCTAATACAAATAGAAATTGGAATATGAAGTTAGGGGTAAAACAGAAATATGATATATTTAGTGAGAAAGTCAGGGAACAGAATTAGATAGCAGTAAGGAAGTAAGTGAAGACGAGAGAGTAAGGAGGCATAAGGAATGGAAAGGTCCTTTTTCACATTTAAATATGTAGTTTATCCTGGTTTTCAGCAAGAACAAAGCCAAATTTTAGCAAGGAATTATTTTAGAGTGGTTTTGAAAGATGGGTAGGAGAGCATGTACTGTTTGTTGTTTTTCAAAATCCAGTCATATGACTAGTATCATTTAAAATAACACTAACAATGAAATATGGAAAACATATTTATGTGCTGGTGTCTGTTTCTTGACATTTTCATCACTTTTTGAGATGTTTTAGCTGAGGAATTTAACTTGAGTTCAGATAGTACAAATCGTTACATGATAATTTCTTCACGTTTGCTCCCTCCATTTTGAGAACTTTTCATAATACTCTATAATCAGAACCTGTCTGATTTATTTGTAACACTGTCAATTGTCAATTAAATTCAATGAAGCAAAAATCATCATGAAATTTCATTGGCGATCAATACAGATAAAAAAATTTGAAATCTAATGCTAGCAAAGGTAGAAATAAATTTACAATCATGATTATTACTCACCTCAGAAACCTTAAAAGGAAAAGAAAATTTGAAGTAAACAAAATACAATAATAATATTTTCACTATGGGGCTCTACCCCTACATCATCTGAATTGATTTTTGCTAACTCTAAGGTCACACAAATGCAAAAGAAAACATCACAATTAATTAGTTTATTAAGCAACTCAACAATAATGTAATTTGACCAGCTGGATCACTGATGATTCTTTCAGTAAAACCTTATATATCTGTCTATGCAGGCTGTCTGCATATACTGTCTTTAATAGCTTTGCATGATATATATTGTTAGACTATCCACCAAATTATGGTTGCACTGACAAAGCTATCTAGGAGAATGCTTTTCAAGATATTTTCTCTCTTAAGATTCTTTCATGAATTAGAATGCCCTTAAGAGAATTAGACTTAAACAGGATGCAGCAACCTTGATAATTAAACAACCCAGAATGGTTAAACCATGTTGGCTGAAGTACAACCTGCCTTGCACTAGCTAAAAATAGCAATGCTTCTGTTTATATCAAAAGGCAATATATGTGCTAACAGCTTAGAAAGCCAACTGCAGTCTTGCTGGGTTTAAATTTGCTGATGCTGATCAGTTGTTTTATAATTTCAGTACTAAGAAATTACTAAAATTGTAGTGTTCTTTTCCAGTGTTCCGGAAACCTGCAGTAAAAAATGAATGCAGAATACTCAATTTTATGCTTTATGAAACCAATGTTTATGGCTATTTTTTACAGTTGGTCAGAGACATCAAACTTAAGTATCGATGGCAATCTCAAATCATGTAGCATGATGCTACCTCAGTGGCGTGCATTGCCAAAGCACCTGTCAGCCATGTTAAATTTCTACAGCTTGCAATCCTGCACAGCTGTGCTGGGCTTAATGGCACTTATGGTCTTACTTCGCACACAAAAAAAAAATGCAGTGAAAGTGATATCTAGAAATGAAGTTGTTTGTCTTTAATTGCAACATAAGAGTCATGTTTAAAGGCATTTTTATTTACCTTTATGAGAATATAATTTTATTACTTAAATCTGGTGCATCTACAGGAATGTAAAGGATTCCTACTACATGTAAATTTTCAGTGTCTTCAGTGTGACATTATTTTTGTGTTTTTACTTTATTTTGTTGTGTCTTTCATTCCTGATCTTTAATCTTGTTATGAAAAAGCTGAATAAAATTTGAGAAATGGTGTACCACTCTTTACCCACAAAATGATAACAGCTTTTTGTCATATGGCCACTGTTTAAAACATTCATCTTAAATGAAAGTACAGCTGCAGGGAGTGGTTTATTGATTGCTATCTGTTGAGAGATACATTTCAGGGTTTAAAGCAAAGAGTTATGCCAGGGAATAAATAAGAGCACACCTTTGTGAAATCAACATAGTTTTGACTGACAAATGATTAATGAATTAAGTCTATTGTTGGCCTCTGGGGGGGGGGGGGTGCTGCAGTGCAAAGACTCACATTAATTTCTAAAGTTGATCTGCTCCTTCTACATGTTCTGTTCTCTCATTATAATATATGTGTGTCACTTAAGTAAAGCTTGTCACTTGCAAACCATGTCATAAAACAGCAGAAGTAGATACTGCCCTAGTATGCATTACATTTTCTTTGTAGCACTTGAAGAAAACCCTGTCTCAAACACCTGAAGTTAAGAAACCCAAACTTAGCTGATAATTTTTCCTTCTGTCAGTCTCTCACCTTTCTGCTTTGAACCTTGTAGTATGACTGCTACCTCAGTAAATAAAGTTACTGTGCCAAGAGTGAAAATGCATTTTTTTTCTTCTCGTAAAGAAAACATATCAGTGAACTAAGTCAGAAAAGTTGCAGTTAGCTGCAAGGGAATCCTGCAGTTAACTGCAAGCAGATGTTGCTGGCCTTCATTCAAAAAACATTGCAGAGCTAAGCATTAGCCACTTGAAACTCATACAATGCTCCCTACATTGAATTTCACCTAGTAGACTAAAGGCCTAATTTATTTCATATTTTTTTTTAGGAAGGGAGCTGACTAAGCCATTGATGATCCTTTGTGTCTGAGACTCTTTTCTTATCCCATGAAATCATCTGTCATGAGGGCTTTAACTTTAAAGATGATGAAAGTGGCAACAAGATGAACAATGCGTCTGACCACAAGATACTCCCATATAAAAAAATAGTTTCTCAATATCCGTGTATACATTTAAAACAATCGTAATGGTATCACTGCCAACGTAATTAGTTAAACATCTCTTCTGTTTTTTTATAGTTTCTGTAAAATGCTACTAGATTTTCAGCTCTGTCAGCATATTTACCAGTCACCCTTCCCAGGAGAAATTCTACCACCATAGTATTTTTATGATCCTTTGGATAAATACAGCTTGCAGGTCATCACTGTTACATACAATAAAGTAAAATATGAAATCATCATTTGGCATGCTTTTAACATTTATAAGTTTTAGCAAAGACACCTTACCTTGGTTGTATTTATATAACATCCATAACAGAGATCATAGTCCATTATTTGTATTTCTCTTTCTTCTTAGTCACAAAATTGTCTATTCATTCCTATAGATTACTAAAATCATAAGGTTCTTAAAATCACTGGTTTGATATGAGAACTTTGGTCATTATGCAAACAGATTCTGACTTTTTCAGTTAAGCCTTTGTACTTTTCATTAAAAAAGGCAAATTCTGTGTGTATGACATTCCTTTCATAATTGCTCTTAAAATGTTCTGTTTCATTCTTATAAAAGTTGATATACATCTTAATATTATATTTCCTTTCTTTTAGATCTATTTTTCTGTTACTTTGATGAAAATTGAATTCTACTTTATTATTTTAGGTGTCTTCATTCTATGACTTTAACGAACAGTGAATTCCTATTTAGTCTTGTTGTTTTGACTTGCATGCACATGCAAGCAACACAGTAGCTTGTCAGGTGGTAGTACTCATGCATAGCCAATCGCAACACTAAAGGAGATTGAGGTAGTGTTTTAAATTTCTTCAATATCAGATTTAATTCAGGGTTCAACTGTGCTGAATAACATGTTATGTAGGCAACAACAGTTCACTAATTACTTGCAGTAGTGATATTATGGATGCACTGTTAGACTTTTAAAAGACGAATCATATTAATCACTATATAGTCTGTAGTCATTTAGACATATCAATGATTGCAACATTATCAGCCAACATGACAGTTTTGTTGCTGGTCAATGTTGTCAGCAATAAAATTGCTCTTCAGGCAGGGTCATATAGCTCAACAATGGTTATCAGCAGTCAATTAAGTGTAACATTTTTGACTGTTGGTAGGCTGAATCACAATTGTCGAAAGCAGTCACTGGAAATTAAAATTAACTGAGAAAATATTTTCTGCTGACAAAAAAATTGGAAGATATCTTTCAAACTTACTGAGCTTATCCATGACATTCAACACTGAAAATTCTGTATCTTGATTAAATCATTTATACCAAAACAATAGTGCTGAGTGTGATATGTCTTTCAAGCACAATTGGCTTGAAATGGACAAATCAGCCAACATAGCTAGCACTAGAATCATGATTAACACCATTGTAGTGCACTCTTATAATTAGTGATTTGGATATTTGGTTTTGTCTTTTTGGTGGTGAGCATTGTTTAACCCCTTTAGGCCTTCATGCTCTGTACTAGGTCAGTCAAGTTATCAATGTATGTGTGGGGCCACTGGTTCATAGGTTATAATAAAGTTGACACTACCATAGAGCAAGTGGCCATATCATGGGATAACAATCTATCATGACATTTTCGGCCTTAGATCATTTTCACACCTGTCCGTGTGATATAGCAGTTGAACTAGCTACATGTTATAACTTTATGGTGAG
>NC_056739.1:1877273483-1877303483 GCF_019279795.1 Protopterus annectens
AAGAGACAGGTAAATCCTTAAGATGACAATGTAAGTCCTGTAGGACATTTTTTTGAAACACCCCCACTAAATGTGCCATCGGTGGATTGAATGTGGATTTCTTAAACTTGAAATCCTGAGATATATCACAAACATTATTCTCAAAAAACACCTTCAAATTCAAAATTCGACAAAATTTTATCACATCCTGGGCCAAAGATTGTTCAGAAACAAAGAACCCAGGAACAAAATTAAGCCCCTTGTTTAACAATCTAAGTTGACCATTAGTCAGTTCCACAGAAGAGATATTATGGACATTGGAATTAGAAGAAGTTAATGTTGTGTCATAATTTTCAACAATGTCTCCAAACTCTGTTTGGAAGTTTCTTTTCTTATGCTTCTGCCCCCCTCGTCTGTATCTAAATTGGAAGGGTGTGGACAGTTATCCCTTTTGGCCTTGGGTACCCCATCACTGGAGTATTCTTCCAACTCACCTTCCGTGTTGGAAGAAGTATCCTCACCAGAGGTACCACTAGAGAAACTAAAATTTTTCTTTAGAATAGATTTTGGCCTTTTTCTTTTGGGAGTGGATGATCTCTTCTCATACTTATCATCATCTCTGGGTAACCTAAAAGAAACATTTTTAGATGTATCAAATGGTTTACCCCTCTCATAATCACCCACATCCCTAAAAAATTTTTTAAGTTTCCTGTCCTTTAAGGTAGCTTCCATTGTGGACAAATCAGTGGTGAGTTTTTTAACCTGTGTAGCAAAAGAATCACAGACTTCAAATTGTTGGACTCTAAACAAACAGTTTCCAAGTCCTTGACACCTTTTTGCACCTTACGTTCATAAAAATTAGCAAGAGCATCCACAAATTTAGAGGAGGCTAATTGTTGAATATGACCCCAATCCTCACTAAGCTGGTCATCAATATTAGAGACCAAAGGCTGTATCTTAACCCTGAGACCCCGTGGAGTAATATGTTTCTCCTGATATGCTTTGAATAAACGCAAATGCCACACATTGGTCCTAACAATCTTCATATTTTTGCCCAACCTGGCAAAAAATAACTCACATTGTGTATCCAAATCAGATCCCACAGACACAAAAGTGGATGACGATCCATGTTTGTCCAAACCAAACACAGATAAATCATCCACATCAGAGGATAAACCCTATATAATGGGTGAAAGTGCCATATTCTAAACATGAAAATCAAGCACAACCAAACCAAATAGAATATATCAACAAGTGTGAACAAATATATCACTCAATAAAGAAACCAGTGTTAAATATATGCTAATATATACACTGACACCAAATATATATATATCAAATATTATCCGGCCTGTACACAAAAGATATGGCGTAAATGAGAATTCCACAAAGAATTGGATAGATCCAAAACAAGACCATTATACACAAAATTACCAAAAATAAAAAGTATGTAATATAACTTGGTATGTGTATAAGTCTTTTGGATCAAAATTCCATATGTCAACCAATACAATAAACAGCCAAGATGAACTGACAACCCCACCAAAGTTGTCGTGCTGCGTATTGGTCAATATTGGAAACCAATAAAGCAATACCCATCCTTGGAAGATGTTACAACAATGTCCATATCTGTGTATCAGCCTAGAAACACCTAATATAATAACAAAATCAAGAAAAAATTTCTTAAAAAGCAATATAAAGTGGCAGTGTTAATTAGCAACACCAATATTCATAACACACTTGGAAATATTACAAAATGGTATGGTTGTCTCCCAAAAAAATCCATAAGTCAAAATTCTTGGTATATATCTCAAAAACCACAATGTAATTGACTAATCCAAATGATGTATATCACCAAATGGTATTAACCATATGTATAAATATTCACCCAAGCTAGATAAAAAATGTAACTGGGAACCAAAACCATAAGCATCAATAATGATGCCTTTTATATAATCATCAAAAATGTGACATATAAACCTCGAAGCCCTGTTAGGACCAAAATGTGTGTGCATCAACCTGCATAATAATAACAGTCAAAAAAATTAAAATACAAAAACCTCCAAAAACCGGATTAGTCTCAAATAATAATTCACCATTAATCAAACATATAAAACTTCATCCAAAACAATACAAAAATAATATCTAATATAAACGCAAAATAACCCAAAATGTAAGCAATATAGCTATCCTAGATATCAAGATCATGCAAACTGCATGTACCTGAATCCGCATAAAAACGGACACTGAAAAAATGAAAGAACAAACATAAAATAAAAAACAGACAAGAATGAAACTAGCCACATACATCTATTATGCCATAACCATATCACATAAACTGATGCCACACTAAGTGATTGAATAACTTGATCAAACAAAGTAAACAACCAACTCACTGAAAACACCTACAAAATATGTCAGTATGAAAATCATAACAGACCAACTGTAATTGCTGTTGTGAAGAGCTGGCCCAAACAATACAAATAACCATTCAGACCACTTCGAAAAGCGGACTAAAAATAAATCCAAACCAGCATGTACCCAAAAAAATATATATATATATAAAAACAAAATAATTCAAAAGTTAAACATTAAATACTCCTAAGTATGACTGATATGTGTGTCGACAATCATACCAAAATAACCACAAATGTGAATACACTCACTTATAGTCAGCCCTAAGTCAAAACAAGCATCTATTGAATCCGTTTGAAAAAAACGGACGCAAAATTCAAAAAAATGGCGTTTAACAAAACGCTAACAATATTACTCTGTTAAATACAAAAAGGCAGCTAGGTACAAGAACTTTTAACATAGCCATATCACATTAAGCTAATATCCTGATGAAAAAAATATTTTATTCAATCAGAACAATAAACCATAAGCTGACCTCAACATACCTTGGTATGTGTCGACACCCATATCAGTGAAAAATAGCTGGTCCGAATCAAATCCCCATTAGGAGCCAGAACTATGCAAACAAAAATACATTCCGTTCGCTCAAAAAAACGGACATGATACAAATGAGTGTGTTGTACTCTTCCAAACGCTGGCAGTATTCACCGATAAACCAACCAGAAGTGGGGTTACGTAATATACAAAGCGTAACCTTGTAAAAGAAAACAGCGGTCAGCCAAAATACTTAAATACTGTAATATTCATGATATTCATGAATATCTGGCATAAAAGATGTTAGAATACAAAAACAATAGTCTATGCAGTCTGTTTGAAAAAACGGATCCGATGTAGATCAAATGGAGCTCTTCAACACGATGGCTGGAACCCAAAGTATGAAACCAATACCACGAAGTTGTGATGTTAAAAGTCATGAAAAGTCACAATAATAAGCCTACCCAATTTCCCTTCAAAGTTGAGAATCAAACCGTGCATTTTGTTTTTGTGAGCTAAACACTTTAACTATTACACTGATCCCAAACCCCAATCTATATCTATATCTATATCTATCGCTATATCTATATCTATGTCTATGTCTATATCTATATCTATAGCTATACCTATGTCTATATCTATATATATATATGTATATATATATATATATATATATGTATATATATATGTATATATATATATATATATATATATATATATATATATATATATATATATATATATATATATATATATATATATATATATATATCAGCAGAAACAAAGCACATGCAGATGGTGATAGTCACATATAGACTTGTTTCTGATGAAGCTATAAACAAAAGACATTTGTCTGTGGTCAGCTATATTTTTTGGTAGGAATAAAGTCACTTATGCACCTGCTACAAGTGCTGATTATCACTGGTGTATTTTATCCATATATATATATATATATATATATATATATATATATATATGTGTGTGTGTGTGTGTGTGTGTGTGTGTGTGTGTGTGTCGTTGTGTGCTACAAATGTCATAATAAGGAGACTCAAGTGAATGATAGGTAAGGTAGGGATGGAAGTGTATGTGTGCAAGTGTGTTATGGACAGCGTAGGGGCTAGGTAAGTGGATAGACATGATGGGACAGCTTCATGAATGGCTACACTAATTGTACACTAGGTGTACAAGATCTTTCTTCTGGAATATCCCTACATTTTTGTTTGTTGTCTCTTCTTTCAGAAAGATCACACTAAGTGTAGATGTAGTCTACACATTGTGGTAAGCTTTATGAATCCACCTTGATACTTGATATTTAAGGTTGCAACAAAGTCAGTAGGAAAACTAAGATAAAGAGGAGGAAGGTGGGAGTTATACTTGTGTTGTCTATTCACTCAGAATGGTGTACCCTTAGTGCAGATATTAAGGAATCTGGCTTTTAGTGTGGTGCATGTGTGCTGCTTCATATTTAGTGTGTGTCTTAGTTTCTTGTGTAGTAAGAGTGTTTTTGAAAGTATTTTTCTTAACATAATTTCTAGGGTTACAAATAGGGTGCATTCATAATTAGTGTTAGTACTGAGTAAGGTGATACAGGGAGACATTTGGCTAAATACATATAGATGTAAAGTATCACATCAAATTTAATTATATAGTCATCCTGATGCTTCTGTTTTTGACAGTAAAAAGTACAGTTACCCCTACATAATCTTATATTTTTATTCAAAGATGAGCAATTAAATAGCAAAATATGATTTTGTACACAATAGTAAGGCTCAAGAAAACTCAAAGGTGATGAGATTTGCACAATGGTGTAGAAGGTAAAAACCTTATTATGATTCAGTTGATCCGGGATCAATGAGACGACTTCACACAGGAAGAGCTGACTGGGGGTCCAAGAAGAATGATTGCTTGAACATGTTCACTTCTCCCTGTATAGAAGGGCACTGATGTCTGACAACACATGCCCTTTTGAGCTTCAGTGCAGAGAATGGAAAGACATCAGAAGTATATGTATGAAGTGGGGGTGGTCGGGATCTGCAGACCTGCATCAGTCATTGAAGTAAATGGGTCTCAAATATCATGCCTACTGCATTCCTACCTCAGTAGAGTCAGTATGTTTACACAGTGATAAATCTTAATTCATAACCAATTGCCCAGTCCACTCCATGGATGACAACACCACTTCCACACTCACTGTCAACATTAAGGGAACAATTGGACCATATGGATCTCAACCCAAATGGGTCAGTGGTGCAGCCAGCAGAGAAATTTGGTGATTGGAGGACAAGTGGAAACAAAGTGGGTGAGCATCAAGAAGATGCAGAATTTTAAATGCTATATACCATAAAAATAATGTGTTAAATAGCCCATGCAATACGCATCACAACTGCATCGTTTTTTGAACAAAAGGGTTACCTTTATAATCTTTAAGTAATTTAAATGCATATTTTCCATGAAGTCAGTTATCTAGCCTCTCTGCGCAACTGTATATTTGCAGAAAGAGCTGTATTAAGGTAGTATTTAAAATTAATAATGACATTTTTTCCCACCACTATGGTGTCTGTAATTCTTCTGAGAACAGCGGACTGAAAGACATCATGAATCTTATCACTTGGAGAACATGACACCAGCAATCTGTTTGTAAAGATATCTCAGATTGATAGTCACATATTTATGCTCATAATGACTTTGTTGAGAAAGAAACTTTCTTGGGTGGCATAAGCCAGGGAAACTTGTTGGCTAGGCTTACGTAGGCCCTTGGACCTATGAATCTATGAACCTATGAAGTCACAGCAACATATTTTATTCTTGAGCTTCTTTCCTCCCTAAGTGACCTGGATCATCCACTTTACTGAGCTTCCTTGAAGGAAGCAAATGGATATATACTCTTACAATGGAGAAGATAGCCACGCCTTCCTTATTATAGAGAAGGAAATGGATGTATACTCTTACAATGGAGAAGATAGCCACGCCTTCCTATTATAAAGAAGGAAATGGATGCAGTTATCTCTTTATATTTTTCATTTGGTCATGCAGACGCTTCTTTATAGATATCATCTCCAACAGTTTAAGTTGCATCTTGACTCTTTACCTTGTATCATTTTTCAGTTTCAAATATTATTTTATTTCCTGTTCCTTTATGTACACCTGAAAGTGCCACCAAAATGTATGAAAGCTTATAACATACATATCTTTATTATCAAAAAACAATAGAAAACATGACATTTGGAAAATCAGCTCATGATTCTCATTTTAAAACTTACACATGCCATCATAGTGGAAGGCCATTTTGTTGTTTTCCTAATAATAATAAATAAATAAAAATGAACCAAATGAAGTCAATGGAGGAAAGCAACATGTTTTCATAAGTAGACCCTTTAAGGTGCAAACACTAGCAATTGCTAATGCTAGATATAGACATAATGTATGCCATGTGCAACACATTGGAAATTAATTTCTTTCTTTTTTCTTTTTTTTTTTTCTCTTCTTTAGGAACTGCACGGTATAGGACCCCTTCTGGAAAAGTCAATTAAAGGAATTAGTGAAAATATTAAGATGCACTGTAATCTTTATGCAATAACTCTTAATTTTTCATAGTTGCATGACCGTCAGTTATGAAGCTCACATTTCTGAAAGGTACCCAGTGATAACACTACCAAAACAGGTAAAATGGTAAACGTGACTCAGTGAAAGAAAAGGTTAAATGACATGTAAACACATGCATATGCAAATGAGCATACACACAGACATAGACATACACAAACATAACACACATACATACACACACACACACACACACACACACACACACACACACACACACACACACACACGTGCACTCTCATGCAGTCAACCCCCCAAATCCCTCACACACACATATGCACTCTCACCCCCCCCCACATATACATGTACTCACCCCAACCCCCCTACACACACACACGTGCGTGCAAACACCATACCTCCCAACTTTCTAGCACAAGGAATCTGGACAAAGATAAAAATAATAGGGGGGACAAACGCACAAAAATAGGAATATAGTTTATAAACATAGAAAACTGCATATAGAATAACATGATTTGTGTTAACATGCTTTTTCCATAAAACATGAAGTCTGAAACTCAAATGTATGCCAACATTTAGTGACTTTAATCCTGAGTGGTTTACCAGAAAACCACAAATTTTATGCGGAACACACTAAAAAACATGAGGCAAAAATCTGGGCATTCTGCAAAAATCTGTTAATTTGGGTGGTATGATACACACACACACACACACACACACACACACAAACCCACACATACAAACACACAAACTCTGGAATTTTTTTCCTGTTTTCACTATGTTACTGTGACATATAAGGAAAACGCCCTGATTGTTCCCCTTGAAACTCAGATTTTTTAGTGTATCGGGATGTTATAGGAGCATGCGCACAGTTGAAGTAGTGTGACTGGAATGATAATTAGGTCATTGTGCTTGTGGAATGACTGGGGAAAGACCTCAGTGTTTTGTAACACAATAGAGGATAGATGTTAAAGGAGTATATGTAGTTCAGCAGTCCTTCCAAACAGTGTACAGCAAAGTAATCTGGCAGTTAGCCTGAAGGATTACTGCTTTGACCTTTAAATAAGATCCTCCTTATAGTCCAGGGTTTGATTCCTTCCTTCTTCATTTGTCTTCTGTATCTGAGTAAGACACTTAACCAGGCAGTATTCCCAAGTTGAGTCTGAAGAATGTTCATGTCGATCAGTACTGTAGTCTGGTTAACCTATAATTAAATAAAAATTCCTCTCTGTTTATGGAAACAAGCCCACGGCATCAGTAAGGTATGATTGCTTTTCTAGTGTGTGCACTGTCTGGCTGCAAGGAGTTAACTAAAATCATAGGTTGGTACCAGGCTACCGGCCCTAGGGCCTATACAAGCCTAGCCATAACAATTCCCTGACTATTTCTTCTCACAGTATTTACTTCCCTGGATCCCTGTCTAGCAGGGTGACTGACATGATCCCCGGGGTGAATTTCCTATCTCCAATCCAATCATCAGGGCATGCAAAGCAAAAATCCTCATGTAAGCATTAAGGTATAGGCTCCACTGGAACAATTTATAGTCCCCTGTTTTGTTTGCAGTTGTGTTTCTGTTTCTAGCTTGTCCCACCTTAATTGGGAAGTGGGGGTGGACATTCACTATTCTGGGTGGTTCTTAAATAAGACTGGCACAGAAAATAAGATAAGGGCTAAGTTTGTCTTTTGGGTCAGACCATGATAATTTAAAATGACGCAGTATTACCGAATCAACACTATTATTTCTTTTCTCTTCAGAATCCACCATAGACCTGACATTTTTTTACTTTTTTCAGCACTGTTTATGCTAATGAATGCATTATATGTACTCTCATCTTAATCAGTAGTAGTCTAATATATACAGCGTATCTTTCTGAGATGCAAGAGCTGTGTGTTTTTTATCTGTTCCTCCAAGAGTATAAGCCACATGGCTTCTTTTGTTTTAGTGATACTTTTCCTGGCTGATTAATATTATTTTGCATATCTAGTCAAGGCCTGTGTTAATGAACAAATGACTTTTGAACAAAGTCGACTTCTTTGTTTCATATGTTTCATATAAGGCGAAAGGCCAAACCAACTTCAGGTAAGAGAGCTACTAGTCCTTTAAAGTGTATGACACCCAAAGGAAAAATTGCAAACGTCACTCTAAAGAAATACAGATGCAGGCAATTCAACTTCTAGTTTTATGAACTACATTTCTCATAAAACTGAATGTTGTTCATATTGATCACTACAGCAGTAGGCTTAGCTATATAGGTTATATCCTGCCAAGGATATAACAGCCAGTCAGCCTCTAAAGCTTCAGGAAACCTTCCACAGGCTCAAATTGCCAAGCAGCTTGAGATGAGCTGACTAAAAGACAAGTTTGGGTGAGAAGCCCTTCAGATCTTTACTACCAACTAAGAGTATCCTCCTCTGAAACTTTTGAGCACTGGCAGCTGTCTTTTGCTTTCCTTTCATGGGTGGATGTTCTCTTTGTGGAAAAAAAGCTTCCATTTTCTTATATTTTCTGATGTTTTATTACCTTCCTCTTCAGGAGTGTTGCGTTCTAATGAACTGTCTCAAGACATTACATACTTTACACACTTTTGATCAAAGCACTCTATTTTTTCTGTCAGTTTTAAAGTAGTGTAAACTAACTAATAACATAACTTCTGCAAATAAAATATGTTCAATTTTCCATTGTGGGGTTGCCGTAGTTTCTTCTCATCCAATTCTGGCAAATATTGGTAGTTTTTACCATCATTTGCTGCTGGTCTTCCCTGGGAAAGAGTCACAATTTTTGGATCAACATAGATTGTCATTCCCACAGTGGATCCTTCTTCCAGACATGCAAAGAAAAAGTTAAACAGACAGCCTTTGCCACCAGTCACTAGCAATTTGCCTCAGTCATTGGTGGGTGACTGCTGTGGCCATTTCTTGTACCTCAGGCCATTCATTTTTTATCACAATCCATTTGGTGTAGTACATACAGCCACTGTGGACTTGGGCCTAACCATGTCTTCTATGGCTGTTGGAGTCCCTTCAATGGGAAATGAAGGGCAACTCATGCTGGTCCTGGGAGAGGGAACAGGAGATGTTTCCCTGTTATGTCAGAATGCTACCATTAATAAGATGGTTGGCACAATGTTTCCTGTCAAATAGAAACAGAAAACCAAGCATGTATCCACTCCTCCTTAAATTTTTTGGGATAGTAATGTACTGGGACTGGCTCGGAATTTAATTTAGGATATTGATCCTTCTGGTAGAGCAGTTTCTGGTAAAAGAAAAAAAGATGTCTCTTTTTCCTGAAGAGATTCAGGATTCTGAATCTGAAAAGGAAGATGCAGGGATGGATTTAGGGTTTTATCCTCAGATTTCTGATTCTGACTCAGAGGAGAGTTCATTTTCTGAAGGGATTTTTCTTTCTTTAAAACTATTTCTAGAATATTCCAGTGTTTTCAATGGGAGAACCCTACAAGTTGTTACAGAAAGATTGTGAACCTAACCTCAAACCTTTTGTCCTGTCTGCCTTAGGGGATGTGTGTCTGACTGCCTGCAATGTTCCTGATAGTTAGTCAGCTGTCCATAAAAAAAGGCAGATAGGAAGCATACAGTTCCTCAGTCTTTTAAATTTGTATACACTAGTCCTAAACCTGACCCAGCAGCTATAGCCTTAGTTGATCCCACCACTGCTAAGCACTTAGTTAATTCCAATCCTACTCTTAGTAATCAGGATGGGAAATGTATTGAATGGACCTCACTAACAAGGACATTGGCAACTTCCCAACACTTGATCCCACACAGTTTGGCTTCATCAAGGGGAGGTCATGTCTGCTGAATTTGGTCGACTTCTTTGTGACAGTCACCAAAGCCATAGACAAGAGGAAGATGGTGCACCCTGTCTACCTTGACCTGGCCAAAGCCTTTGACACTATGCTCCACTCAGGCATAATAGATAAACTCTCTCAACTAGGCATCAATTCATATGTTACCAGATGGGTAGCAAACTGGCTCACTGATAGAACCCATGTAGTCAAAATAGGGGAAGACACCTCAAGGAGTATACCTGTAACAAGCGGCGTACCCCAAGGTTCGGTCTTGGGGCCTCTGTTATTTGGGATATACTTTTCTGAGATGCAGGCCAAAACCAGTGGGCTATGGCTAACCACATTTGCAGATGACTGCAAGCTGTCTGCTGTCATAAATTCCCTTAGTGATGTGGACATTCTCCAATAGGGTCTCACTCAGACAAATGAGTGGTGCCAAAAACATGACCTCAAGCTGAATACCAAAAGATGCATCATCATCCCCTTTGGGGAGTGTGTTGTCCCTGCAAATTATCACATTAATATCAATGTCCTAAGCACATAGTCAGTTGTGAGGGATTTGGGTACCCAGATTGATAGCAACCTCACTTTTGACCACCATGTTATTTCCGTTGTATGGAATGCCTTCTAAATGGCGCACTTCATAAGTAAGGATATCTCATCCAGGGACAAGGAGGTCATAACATCCCTGTACTCTTCCCTTATAAGGCCCATTATTGAGTACAATGTCCATTTCAGCATGTACATTGCAAAGCACATGCAGCAGCTGGAGAGACCACAGAGGTTTCTCACCAGGAGAATCCAGGGCCTCAAACATTTAGCATTTACAGATAGGCTAAAAGCCCTATCCCTCTACTCAGTTTCATACAGACTCCTCAAAGGTGATCTCTGTCTGGCATACAAGACAATCATGGACCCCACCTTGATGGGATTGCTGCATATTTGCAAGTCAAGCTCCACTCGAGTAACCCACACGAATGGCCTCAACCTGGTCTATGACATCAGCAAGACTTGTTGGCAGGACAGATTTTTGTCCCAGAGACTCCCCCATCTATGGAATAGACTCCCTTTCCACATCAAGCAGAGTACCTCTTTACTCCTTTTTAAGTGCAACCTGGATAACTGGATGGGAAACAGAAAATATAACCCTGGGATTACACCCATGTCCCTGCTGGACAGAGGTATCGGGTGCTGATTTGTCTAAGCATCGGCTAAACTCTTGGCTAGGCTTATATGGGTCTCAGGGCCAATAGTCTAGTAACCTCCAATGATCCTATGACCGTATGTATGGGGTAAAAGTATATACTCCTGCAACTTTGATTTTTTCAAAATATTATACTGTCAGCCTCATATGTTAAAGTTTATTCTGACATATTGTGAAAGTATAAAGAATGTTTTATCTACACTTTCTTCTTGTGAAGAAACAACTGCTTTAAATAACTTAGTTTCTTGTACTGGACAGGTCCTACTCATTGTTTGCAGTGTGTGCATGACTCTTGATACATCTTCTAGGGCTATGGCCATTGGTATTGTTATAAAGAGGTTTAAATGGCTGCATTCTCAGAACTTCTAAATTCTCCCTTAGATAGATATTTAGCATTTGGTTCTTCTGCTGCAAAAGAGATCAAAAAGTGTGATGAAAAAGGCAAGCTGATGCAGGAAATCTCAAGGATTTTTCAACCTCCCTTTCCCAAATTGTAAAAAGGGATTTTCTTTCTCCTCATCCAGTTTTGGCAAACAACAGAATAAACAGTCGCAACAGGATTCAGGTAAACAGACATTTAACAGATAGCATGTGGGGGGGGGGGGGTCTCAAAACTCTCAAAACAAAAGACAGCCCAGTAAGTCTGAGCAACTATTCAGGAGACCTTGTGATCCCACCCCACCCTGGTTCTTATTCTCTTCCAGAAAATCTGAATCTTCATGTTTCTCTTTGGCAACAAATTGTTTCAGAATAATGGGTTCTGAAAATCATTCAACAGTGTTACAGATGTTAGTGGGAGGGAATTCTTCCTTTCTAAGAGATCATTTCTCATCCTGAATATCAGATTCTTTTATTTCTTCCTATTCTTCATCAGATGCTGTCCGAAGGAATGATAGAACTAGTTCTGCAGGTGAGGAAGGGGTTTTATTCAAGGATTTTCATAGCGCCAATGAAATAAAATGCTTGGAGACCAACCAGATCTGGATCTTGCATTGCTAAACCTGTTTGAGACAGTGTTCAAATTCAAAATGATGTTCCTTCACAACCTGTTACCCCATGCCTTCACATCCCTATTCATCCAGGGGTCACATATTTCTTATGGTTTTGGAATATCTAGTGCATTAAGAGTGTTAACAAAGTGTCTAGCTCCAATTATAGCTAATGGCAGGCTACAGGATATCTACATTTTTCCATATTTAGATGACTTTCTTATTTTTTCAGTCTTTTTCAAAATATCAAGAAGCTCTCTGTTGGGTAAGAGATCTCTTGCACAAGCTGGGATTCCAACAGAACATTCAAAAGTCTTTCTTGACCCCCTCACACAAAAACTTTATCTGGATCTATTTCTAAGGTTTTTCATTTAGACTTGGATCGCTGCAAGGGAATACCCCAGAAATTTGGTCTAATGGCATCTATGATTCTCATGATACCCTGTCAAGACTCCACATGAGAACGATGCAATGGTGTTTGAAATCTCTTTCATCCTAGCATCAATACCCTTTATCTTTTAATCCCAGTACTGGGGTTTGTCAGAAGAGAATATTTTGGGGGTGGAGACAACAGATATCCTGAAATCCATGTCTCCCCTTCTCCATCCTTGCTGCAAAGCAGTCAGTTACCACAGATGGTTCAGACTTTGCTTGGGGGGCAGTTTTGGGAGGGTTAAAAGTGTACAAGGTCTTTTTTTTCAGTAAAATCTATGTAATGTAAAAGCACAACAAAATAATTACATTCTCTCATAGACAGCAAAGCCAAAACCATAATTAAATAGTTTTACTTTGCTGTAAATTATACAGGAATAAAATCTAGGGTCAGGGTTATAAATGGGGGACTGCAATAATGCATTAAATATCAATTTCTTTAGGTTTGTAGAATGAATATCACACCCAGACTCCTGTATTTTCTATTTATCTAATTTTAATTGGATTACTATTTCCCATTCGTTGTAGCGTGATTTACGTGTTTGTTGTATTGGACTTTACATTGGTTTACATGAATTTACTGACCTATGTGTTGTCTTCTGTTTTAGCTCTGAAATGATTTCTAGTAGTTTTAATACTTTCATGTAATTTTTGATATATTTTAGTAATATATATTTGAGGGTTGTTGTCATATGTATTCATTTTTGAGTTTCTTTATAGTTTGAGTTAATTTAGTGTCACTGCACGTTTTTCAAATTTAGGCTGATTTTACTATCACTGCTGTTTTCTGAATGTCTAGCAGTAGTTTGCTCAATATTATGCTTCAGTCTTTTCTTTTAACTTTGTTGTTAGAATAATATCAAAATTCATTAACAGGAGTCTGACTTACACAAGCATTTTTGGATTTTCTTGGTTTGACTGACTGCATATGTATTTTGTGGGTATGCTGTGTAAAGATTTTTTTTTTCTTAGTGTAAACTGGTTGGGGTTGTCAACTGGAGATATGATTAGGGTAGCCATAAATTGCATTATGTTGTGAGAATGACATTGAAAGACAACTGTATTACATGTCTATGTATATACATATACACACACACACATACACACACACACACATATATACATATATATCTATATCTATATCTATATCTATATATATATATATATATATATATATATATATATATATATATATATATATATATGTGCATGTGTGCACGCGCGCGTGTGTGTGTGTGTGTGTGTGTGTGTGTGTGTGTGTGTGTGTGTGTGTGTGTGTGTATTTGAGTGCATTCCAAGATTTAAAAGTAAAGGCAGGTGTAACGACACTGCTTTTTTTTTGGTTTAAGATTTGATGAGTTATTTTGTTATCATATTTCATGGTCATTGTGCCAAGTCTGATAATGCTACAGTTGCTAACATTAAAGATGAGATCAGTATATCCATAACTCATTTTTCCAACATGACATGTCAGCAGTAGAGTTATACGTTTTCTTTCATTTCAGATATATGTCAGTGTTCCAAAGGTGTAGGAATCTTTCACTTGTCTACTCCAGAATAAAAAAACAAACAGCAGGAACAAGATATTTAGAAAATAAAACAAATGTGCTTTACATGCTATGCTTTCAAACAGTTTCTGTTGAAAAGAAAAATAACTAAGGATATAAGAAATAGAAGGAACATATTAATATTAAACATGTGAGTATGCTGCTCTTTGATGTTACTTTTACACAACCCATAAAGTATATTAATGTTCATAAGTAAGTACTAGGCATGCTGTTCTTGTAGGCCATTTTAAGCCTAGCCAATTTCCCTCAAATGTGAGAATCAAATGCTGTGCCTTGTGCCTGTGAGGTAAACATCTTAACCACTGTGCCAACCCTCAACTTATTGCAGGGAAACATTTAATTATGTATTAGATTAGAGAACACTTGAGGTGAAAATTTCATGCAGAAATGTACTGATATATGAAAACTGCCCTTAAGTCTTATAGTCCCTCACTGAAAATGCACACAGTCTCTAATGTTTTGTAATTAGCTACAGAGTGAACCAAATGCAAATCATGTCTAAAATAAATCACCTCTGCACAGAAATAAACTCAGTGTCTGCTAACAATGGAAATATATATTGTAACCTAATCCATTTACAGCTGAATTCATTTCTTGAAACTAGATCTAATGCTGATTTCACCTCTATCCAGTATTTTCAAGACTTACAGCTTTTAAATATTGAACTGCATTTCCTGAAATATTTGATATGGTAATTATGTTGAAGAGTTTACATTAAAGATGTGAAATACTTTCAGTCTCACTTTCAACGCTTAGATGAAAACATGTAATTAGGACTCTCAGACAGGAAAACTTGATTTTAAGATGTGATCTTTTTAATTTAAATTTGCTACATCTATTTCTGCAGTCATGTTTTTTTTATGCATGCTAAATGGCATCATCATGTTTCCATCTTCAGAGTAGCAAAATATATTTAATTGCAACTTCTTTAGTTAATATTAGGGTGTGTATTTCTTAAAGAGCCATTGTGCTTATTATTGTTTTTTTTTTTGGACTTGTTCTAAGACTGTTTCAGTCTGTACATTGCCAATACTGAAAGAAGTTTGGGGATATTATTGTCTGTTTACTTTTCCGAATCCTTTATTGTGTAGACGCTTAATTTTTTAAAGAGGTAGAGCAAACCACTGTTTATGTTTATATTGCACACATGAGTAGAATAGGCAATGGCAGTTAGTGTGATCATTCTAGCAGTTACAATAGAAGACTAAGACAATGGAGGCTACCTGTAGCCCAGGGTTTGATTCTCTCAGCTTCCACTTGCCTACTTTTTGATTTTGAGCAAATCACTATGGTACAGTGGGATTATATAGTAAACAAACAAAGAAAAATACTGAAAATGTAAAGCTATGTTGTCCAATAATACCTGAGGGTATTTTACAGGTGACATCATGAATATCACTGCTGATAACCTACTAGTTACTCTTTATGACATATCCACTTTAGTACTACATTTTTCTTTATTAAAAAAAATATATAAGTAGGTTCATAAGTTCATAGTTTTGTACTAGGCTAACTACCACTGGGACCTTTATGAACCTAGCCATACACCCCAATCATATCTCACAAGTTTTTGTGCCTTAGAGGTTATTTAAATGATGTAAGGTGCTAGACCATGAGTGAGTTTAAAATTTTCCATCTATTGGTCCAGATTATGCTTGAATAGAATTAGGGAAGAGCCCTTTTTCACATGGGTTGGAAGCCTGTTCCAGAGAAGGGGAGTTCTCTGAGACACATACCTGTCCCTCCAACATGTTATCTCTATGTCACAAGTAAGGCTTAAGTCCATAGACTGAGTACTTCTGATGCTTTTGGTTTTGGAGATATGCAAAATAGTGGGATTCAAGGATAGAGGTAGGATTTTGAGGTTATCTGCAATAAGACATGCTGTTGACACCCTATATTCTTTTATGTGGAATCTTTGTGGACATTCCAGTTGCTGCATATGCCTGGTCAGGTACATACCAAAGGGGGTGTTGTACTTAATGATGGTCCAGATGAGAGCCAAACATAGAGGTACAGAGACCTCCTTAGATCTAGATATCGTGTCCTTCCTATAAGTTGAGCAACATAACATGATTTCCTTACTAGCTTAGATAAATTGGTTGAAGGCCAGGTTGCTGTCTACATATGTCCACAAATCCCTGACTACAGACTGTTGAGAGGAGATCTATGCATGGCATACAAGGTATCCTTGCACCCCACTCTTTTGCATATCTCCAAAATCAATAGCGTCAAAAGTACTCAAGTCTCAGGACTTAAAAGTCCACATTTAAGGGTATGTTATCAATGAGGTAGTTTCTTAGGAGGCCTGACTTCTCAGAGGTAGCAGTATACATTTCTTTGCACTGAGTTTTAATCATTTGTCTGTATGATGTTTGGGAGGGATTCTATGATTGCCCCCTGTTTGTAATCATCCAGAAGCCCTTGACAATGTCCTTGAATTCTGAGAACTGGATGCCAAAATGGAGGAGACCCAGCTCAGAGCTGTGAAGGACTCCAATAGTGACTGGCCTGTTCATAGAGGTGGTCTCCCCTATTGTAACTTCCTTGGTCCTGCTTG
Source organism: Protopterus annectens (assembly GCF_019279795.1). Taxonomy (NCBI): domain Eukaryota; kingdom Metazoa; phylum Chordata; order Ceratodontiformes; family Protopteridae; genus Protopterus; species Protopterus annectens. The sequence goes on from NC_056739.1 coordinate 1,877,290,469, forward strand.
AGAGCCAGCTGCCTGTTCAGCGCATAACATATGGGATCATACCTGATTCCAAGAATTTGTTTTCAATGCCTGAGTACAGAATTGTTTCAAATGCCTTAGTTTGATCAAGGTAGGCAGAAAATACCATTTTTGTCTCATCAATTTCCCTGGTGACCATTTCAAAGAAGTTCACCAGGTTGAGTAGGCATGGTCTTCCTTTAACCAAACTGAACAGGATTCAGTGTCTGATAGCTCCCTATGTCATTATTAATCATCTCCATGATAATTTTTTCCATGTCTTTGCATATGATATTGATCAAATTTATGAGTTTATAGTTCACAGGGTCCATTAACAGACCATCCTTAGACACAGGAATGATCATTTCAGTTCTCCATTCATGTGGCACAAAATCTGTCTGGAGGTTGTGCTTAAAAAGAGAATCCAGTGACCCTGGAAAGTCATGCTTCAGGTTATTTAGGAGGTATTCTGGGATATTATCAGGGCCCATTACTACACTGTTCTTAGCCTTAGGGACTGTCTCTAGGATCTGCTCTCTACTGATCATTGGAGGGTTAATGTTAAATGACATTTCATGGGAGGCATATGAAAAGGGGCAGTAAAACTGGGGCTGAATTTGTTGGCCAGCACATTTGATATGTCCTCCTGCTCTTTGAATGTGGGTCTATTTGCTACCAGTTCTGCACATTGTTGTATATGCATTTTTGGTTTAAGACATAGCTAAAGAAAGCCTTGGATTGTCTTTTACCTAGGAGGCTATTTTTACCTCAAAATGTATTTTGGAAGACATAATCTGCCCTTTTAGTTGTTTGTTTATCTTGATGAGAGAACTTCTGTCTTGCTGTTTCATTTACTAATTTTAGCGTGACTCCTCTCCTTTTGTTGTACAACCTGTTTATGTTTGGATTCCATCAGGGTGGTTTATTTTTAGAGTTTGTTCTGGGTTTATTTCTGGTAAGGCACAGATGTCTCTTTGCAGGTATTAGCATGATTATACAGGGTTATTGTGAATGATTCCACATAGCTTGCTGCATTCTTTGAATTTGGATGGGTTTGAAACTTTTTCTAATGACTAAATAATAGGAAATTATCCTTAGAATAGTTCCTGTCTGCTATAGGGTTTGCTGTTGTAACAGAAATGATTTTTATATTCAAGGGGACAGCTTCATAGTCTGACCTTAGCAGATGATGTTACAATGTGGGGGTGCAATGTTCTCCCATATTTGTAAAGACCAGATGCCATATACTTGGACCCCTAGTGTGCATATGGACTATTTGACAGAGTCTATATTATAACCGCAAAACCTCACATATGCAAATATGGAAACGTTGACACATATTGAGCGAACCACGAAAACACCGAAAGTCCTGAACTGCGAAATTCAAAATGCCGAATCGGCATAGTTGGCCAACCCCACTGCCCACTATGTACTACCTACCCAAACAAAAATAATCCACATACATACACTTAACAAAACCCTACTTCTAACCCTAAGCTAAAGCTTACATATATTACTGTGTATGCACTTACCTTAACCTACACCCTAACCCTAAGGTCCGTAACTATTGCACAACTATGTTAAGGAGCTATATCCAAACAAAATAAATACTTCACATACATACACTTAACAAAACCCTACTTCTAACCCTAAACTAAAGCTTACATATAGTACTATATATGCACTTACCTTAACCTGTACCCTAACCCTACAGTCCATAACTATTGCACACTTACCTTAAGGAACTATACCGAAGAAGGGCCAACTATGATGATTTGACATTTCGAATTTCTTGCTTCAGGACATTTGGTGTTTTTGGGGTTCACTCAATATGTGTCGATATTTCCGTATTCGCACAACTGCAGTTTTGCGGTTGTAATAGGTAACCATTTGATACAGGGTGCTTGTATTTACAAAGTCCAGGAATCACTGGGCTTGCAAGTTTGGGGTCATGTTGGATTCACAGTTTACAGAGGGTTCGTTAAATTCACCCATGAATATGGTATTGGATGAATGGTGAGTGTCTCCTGCAGGTCTAGGTATGAGCTATTGTTTTCATGGGACATAGTGTGTGACCTATAGCTTACTAGAATATGATATAGGACTTTGTGTATGGCAATTTGCATGTGGAGAAACTCAAGCACATCATCCTGTTTCACTAACCTTGAGGTTCCTCTATTATCGATGTAGACTGAGACAGCTCCATCTTTACACTCTGTGCAGTAGTTGATCTGAATGTGTATTATGGCCTTGCACTGCTGAGGTATTCTCTGTGGCTTTAAACCATGTCAAAGTAACTGCACAAATGTTTGTGTGCTCCAAGGTGAGGGGAGCTCAGAGAAAGTGGAGCTTCTTGTTTAAACTCTTGGTATTGAGTAGTAACATATTTAAATACTATGGGGGAGAACAATATTTTAGCTGATATTTGAAAAACTAGAGACATGGGTACAGACCATCCTTTGAAAACATATACTCCCATGCTGACAAATATTGTACCCCCTTAGAATAAAACCAGAAGCTAAAAGCTAAGCCAGATATTAAAGTCAAGCATCTTCTATTTGCATTGTAGCATCATCCTTGATGATGGCGGAATTCTGCTCAAAGTTAGGCTGTTTCCAGTCTTGAGCACACAGTCTGATAGGGCCACAATGTCTCTCTTCTTATAGTCCAGGTAGGTATGTCTCAGGTAGTTATAGCAGTACTAGTGATCCAATGACTTGAGTATGTGTGTAACTTGGTGGATCTTTAATCTATGTAGGCAAATTACTGAAGTTTTATTCTTGTTCAGTATACTGACTAAGAGGTTAGTATGTCTCACAGTGGAGTTAGGTAATGTACTAGCCTGCTTATGAGCTTTGTAGTTGAGGCTCCATGGGGTGTGGTTGTATGTGCAGTGCGGGGTGTTGCTTCAGTGGAGTGCTTGTGGGTTTGCTGAAGACAATTCCTGAAGGTGGAATGTCTGGGAGGTCTTTGGGGTTTAAGAAAACTGTTTTCAAGTGCCTCATATGTTGCCCTTTGTGTCGAGTACATATTATGTGTGATGGGTGTACTGTGTTAGTTACTGACACCTTGGTAGTTATTCTGAGTGCGTGTATGTGAAAGTCTTGCCTCCAGTGAAATTTTGTAAATACTGTATCATTTTCTCTGTTGGTTGTCACCACTAAACATGAAGCAATTGCTACATTGTTTCAGGATGCTCATACTCACCAGACTGATGTTGGAGAAACTGGGAAGGGCAGATCCACAATGTCAGGTCTTTTTTAGCATAACTACAAGGGTGAGGTACAAGAGGGGTTAATAAGTGGCTAGCTTTGATGCATTTGCAAAACCACATTATTGGATACAGTTTGAGATGTAGTTTTATTGGAAAAATTCAGTTTCAAAGTGCCTGCATCTATATAAGGCACTGCTATCCATCACTGCCCAATGATCAGTGTTGTACACATATGCCCCATCTATACAGACACTACCCACACTTTCTCATCATCCTCCAGGGTGCAAGGGATTTACCGGGTAAGTGATAAAAGAAAATCGAATGTTTGACATTTATAGTTATACTTTACCAACTGATTTGTGTTTATCTAACTGATGCTTTGTAGCCATTGCTGCTGAAGCTAATTTCTATCTGATCTTGCACCTTCTAAGTATGACTTGCAACCATTGTTTATACTTTAGTTGATTTGTGTCAGCAATTATAATGGTGCCCAGTGTTTGTCATCATAATCCCTTTGTTTCATAAGGACTGTTTTATTTTATTAGCATACCTCTTTACAACTGGTGTTAAATAAGATAGAAAGGTTTTCTAAGCTGTAGACATCTCATAGCACTATCCAGTCCTTTCACTGTCAAAAAAGAGTTGGAATTTAAGTTAAAGTAAGTGCATGTTAAAATGTATGTTCGATTTAAAGGGCTTGTGAGGTTTAGAGCAATTTTTGCAAATTTCCCCTGCCTTATCCTTAATTGCTCAATGTTCCTTTGTTGTTCTGGTGATAAAAAGCTGACTTTTGAAAGATTAATGTTCTTAATTTGTAAGGGTGTTAACAAAATAGTACTGTTTGTTTCCTTCTGATAATGTGTTGCTTAAGGTAGTAAGCTAAGTGGCCCCATCACAGCAAATGTATTACAGAACTTAATTTCTCTATTTATTAAGAAACCACTTACAATTTCAGTGCACTTTCTGGTGGCAGTGTTCTGTTGCATATAGTTTTCTTTTTTTTTCAACAGGTTCACTGGAAACTAAAATATACACACAGCAGTCTCATCCAAATAGGTAGCCTGAGTCCATTCAATCCAACCACCATTTAATTAGGACAAACTCTGTGCAACCTCTGGCCTTGTGTTGAAGTAAGTGCTAGAGGCATCCAGTCTTCTGTGTATATTTTAGCCTGCATAGTGACTAGTCTGAACACAAGTGCTTCACTGTCCTACTTTGTAAGGAATAGCCTTATAGCCTGTAAACCCACCTCTCCTGGCATCTTGCTGGTGCTTCACTGTCCTACTTTGTAAGGAATAGCCTTATAGCCTGTAAACCCACCTCTCCTGGCATCCTGCTGGTCAGCTTTTATTTTCTTCTTCCTAACAGACATTGACATTCACTCCTACTACTCAAACTATTTCTTTCTGTTATATTACATCACTGCATTGCACTTAGAAAACTGAAATGGTCTGAATTCCCCCATTACCTCCTCCTCTCTCAGCTTCAAATAATTCATTTGATTCTATACCAACCCTCTTTCTGTCCCAGTATTTCATCTATCATCTCTCTCTATCCCCCTACTAGAACCCTCCGTAGCAGAGAACAACATCTCCTAACTATTCTCAAACCCAAGTCCAACATAGGAAAAAAACCTTTATAGCTGTTACCCTGCTGAGAACTGGGCTAAACTACTTCTTGACATCTGATACATCAGATCCAAATCCCAATTCAGAAAGTCAGAAAATCTCACTTAAAGGAAAATAAACTATGTCTGTGCCATCTTCACCCTGACTGACATATCTATGTATCCTACTCTATTATTCTTACTTCTTCTTCTTCTCTGAAACCCTACTTTTCTCCTAATTCTCTTTATTGCAACACTATCACTCATTCTTTCCCTCCTCTTTGCTTCATTTCTGTATTTTATAAATTATTTCTTACTTGCTCATTTCTCCTTCCATTCTCAGCAAGTTTTATTTGCCCTGGTTTTTAACGTTTCTGAAGCTAAAGGTCTGTCTATATTATTTTATTGATTCTTTCCACTGTATTGTCTTCATGCTACAATATTTATTCAAATTGGCATGAATATTAACTTCTATTGTTTATGTACATTTTTGTATTACTATATGTCAAATATTGAATGGTTTTCTGTGGCGCTTTTCTCCCCTGGTCTCCCCTGAAAAAGGGCTTTGTCACTGTTGGACTAACCCGGTTAACAAATGTCAAATAAATAAATATATTTCTTTACTTCTTCCAGACTCCCATTTTTTGTACTCTTCTGTCTTTAGTGGAAACTGCATGCCTTCAAGGGCGTCACCTTTGGTCTCCCCCCTTCCTTTCTTATTTCTTCTTGCCTGACACAGTTACCAAACCAGTTTTAGCTCTGAGCTAGAAATTGTGCACAGTCAACATTGATTCAGTACACTTAACTGTCTTTAGTCTAGTGTTTTTATTTTTCTATAGAAGTGTCCCTACGAGCAAATAGATATGTATGTAACAGTGAAGTCTACAGTTTGAACAGCAGTCTGTGAGATATATGTGTATTACAGTATAAATAATATGGCATCCTAAAACAAACAACTTTGTCCACTATAATAACTCCATTTTCCTAGACCACAACAGTCCCATTGGTGCTTTTTCCTTTAACTGTGTTCAGTTCATTGTTTTTAGCAGTCCACTGTCTCCTTTCTTAATTTTATTTCTCTTCTTGCATAACCAGTTTTGAGTTCTCAGCCAGCATTTTTCCAGAGCTGAATTATTGCATCCTGGCTTACTTTTTCTCATTGTTTTGCTGGTCTGTGGGGGTTGAGGTAGGCTTTTGGATTAGGCATTTCAAAATCCATACAAACCTCCTTACATTATTACGCAGTTGTTCAAACAGTCAAGTGTAATTTTTTACTGTTATCACCATTAGTCAGGTGAAGGTGATACTGGACTAAAACTCCTACTAAAATGGTGTCCTAGAGCAACAAAACCAAGACATTCATCTACTAGCACAGAAGCTTTTTAAACTGCATTGTTCCTTGTACTTGTCTCTCAGCAGATTCGTGGCTATTTATGTTAAGACAGCAATTGTTTTCTCTGTCTCTTGAGAAGTTTTTGACCTACTTCATTCACTTTAATCCCAAATCCCACAACCCCCTCTTACTGTACATGTATACTTCCATAGCACCACTCACATGTTCATCTAACCAATACCATCAGTTCCCTCCAGTAGGAAAAACATCACTACAATTACTCCCAATAGGAACACCTATTCTAGTTTACCACCCAAGACTCTCTCACAAATTAGCTTAATCCTTGCCTACTGTAACTATCAAATTACATCTCCAGAACCAACCCACTACCCTCCAAAAATTTTTTATCCTAATTTACAACAAAGATAAAACTCAAGTTAAATAAGATGACCCTAAGTCAGATTATTTTACTATTTCTCCTCACTCTAGTAACCTTTATCACAAATTATCAGATTCACCTCCTTCAAATACTTAGGACTTCAACCAATCCTCACAAAAAATATCAACATTGACACAGTCTGTCTTTTTCCATAACACTGTATCTCTACAAACAAACCACATTTGATTTATTTTTCTACAATATCTTAAAACTAAGCATCCAAATTTATGATCAAATATCAAACCAAAATCAAAATATAACTGGCTATACTCTTCTCTATGTAAAATATCACTTCTAAACCTTAGCAGAGATCTTCACGCTAGTTCCACTGTTCATAAAATCATCACTTCCAACCTCAAAATAAACCAGTCACTTAATACATCTCAGCAAAAAAAAAACAGAATACAAACTCACTAAATATGAACCAAAGAAGTATGTGAAATAAAATCCATGCCATACATGCTTATCTTGCCACATACAATTCAAATGTAGTTATAGCTGCTGGAACCTGGTTAAAACAGATATGAAGGATAATGAGAGCATGCCCAGGATACAATATACTCAGGCATGACAGACAAAACAAGTGTGCAGGTGGGGTAGCAATCATCTATACACATGCCCTAACATTACCGTACTTCCACAGGAATTTCCCAAATTTAACAATGGTGTACCTCCAATAACAAACCTAAAAATCAACAATAGGAAAACAATATGTTTAACAGCAATTTATATACCACCAGCAAATAACATTGATACTGCTGAAAGCATCCTGTATTGGATATCCCATCAAATTAATCATGGAACTATAATACATGGAGACTTAAATTTAGACTTGCAACTCATAAATTCCAGTACTCCTACTGAATCCATAAATGTTTACAACATCAGACAATTAATAACCGCATCTACTAGAATCAGTAAAACTTCATGAAGACACTCAACATTAAATTGGATCTTACAAACAAACTAGACAAACTGATAAATGTAGGCTGTCTGTCAGCATATGTGACCACATACCAACATATGCCATTAGAACTCACCATAGCCTAGCTAAACATATACCTATAATGAAATATGAATTGCAACCAATTTTAGCAAAGATATTTTCAATGAAACACTAAAATATTAACTGGAATGTACTTAGAACAATGCCACTAGATATTGCATTTGCTGCAGAACACTTTAATAATGTATTTTTACAGATCTTAAATATTAACACCAGTACATAATAAAAGAGTAAAGTCCAACTCTGCACCATGGCTGATAAAGAAATCAAAACAAAAAAAAAACATGATAAAAAGGGATAACACCAGGAAAACCTGGTATAAAGATAGAACTCAAGATGTCCTCCAGCAATTTAAACACCTTAGAAAACTTGCAAAACTGGTCAAACAGAATAAGCAAACATACTATACTAACCTACAAGACAAGCATATAAACAACCCAAAACTTTTTTTGTTATCACTAAATAAACTACTCTAACTGGCAAGACTACTAGTCTCTCTCCAAAAACAGACAATATGACAGAATCTATCATCATACAGTTTAATTCCTACTTTATAAAATAAAAATGATCTCCATTAGATGCCCCCTCAAGCTACCCCTGTCCAATCAAAACCACCGACAGCTCTTCAGTTTTAGTCCAGTACCTGCCTTACTTGAAAGGAAATTACTTCTTAAACTAATAACTACTTCTTTAGCTTTAGAGCACCAACCATCAGACTACCTAAAAATGGTTGCAGAAGTTGTAGCCTTCTATATGTTTATACTAATAAATAGGCCCATAGTAAGATATGTCCCATCACTGAGGAAAAATTCTTACATCATAGCAATGCACAGAAGTGGCACATCTACACAGTTTAATAACTACAGACCGATAGCGATTCTCTTCCCCTCTCCAAAGTATTACAGAAATACATCCATATGCAACTGATGCAATACCTTCTCTCACATGACCTGCTCTCAGAAACACAAGATGGCTTTTGGCCCTAGCACAGTACCACTACTGCTCTACTACATTTTACCAATATAGTAACCTGACATAGAAATGATGGTCTTCTTGTTTCCACTGTGTTCTTAGACTTATCAAAGGCATCTGACACTGTCTCATGCCAGCAACTGCTCATTTGAATCTCTTCAATCGCATTTTCACAGTACCCCTTGTTGTGGTTCCTTAGTTACCTACCAGGAAGGCAACAAGCTGTTAAATGAGAACAAACCTACTCATCCTTTCAACCAGTTACTACAGCTGTCCTTAAAGGCTCTATCCTGGTTCCTCTACTATTTAATATATTAATTAATGACCTCCACACTTCCACTCACCATTCTAGTTTAGTTCAGTATGCAGATGACTCAAGATAAATAGGTGTGGCCTCAACAATAAATAAGCTCTAAGACATTACCCAAAAATCTTTCTTCTCTGTAGAAACCTGGCTCAAAGAATTAACCTTCCTACTGAACTGCAAGAAAACTAAGTAAATGTTTTTCACCTCAAAATGTTTCCCAAATCAAAAGAAATCTTTAACATAAAGTCAGCAAATGATACTGTCATTGAAACTATAGCTCACAATAAACATCTAGGCATTGTAATAGAAGACAGTCTCAAATATGACCACCATATATTGCACACCAATAAATCTACACACCAGAAAGTAGAATCAATTTATAGGATCAATGGATTCCTTACTGATTCTGCAAGAAAATCTTTAACCACCACCTTCTTACTGCAACCCCTCTTATACATTACTCCTATCCTAAAAAACATAAACAATACTCAAAAAAGAAACTTACCTCTTGCTGCAATAAAATAGTTACATTTGCCACCAGTCTCCCACATAGGACCCACCATTGTCTTAGCTTAAAGTAATTAAACTGGCTTGAACTACCTTTCTAGTTGAGTAATGTATTTGAATTTGCACATACCAAATAGAATATTGTATTCAATAATACACTACTAAGGGAATAGGACAGTGGTAGGGCTGACTTCTTTGGATCTTTTTTTGGAGGGAAACTTTTCTCATCCAGAGAGTCACAGCGCCCCGTGTCCATTGCTGTCTCTACTAGCTGCTGCAATCTATTACTGATTTTTGCTGAGACTATGGGGCTAGCACAGATCTGGGGTGGGGGGTGGATTAGTGTTGTCATTCAATTAGCTGTTTTTTTTTTAATATAACTTTCCCATTCCCCCTAGTCTCTTTTGATAGACTCTTCCTTGATTAGCCATATATGCATTTTCTCTCAGATTTTTTTTTTTAATTTATAAAGCAATTGCTCATGATATTCTCCAGCAGGCAGGGATTCACCACATCTATTAACCCCTCTCAGCATTACTAAATTATGTAAGAGATCCTTGTAAATGTCTTTGGTTTGGTGTTTAATGTGTGTTTTAACGATGCAAAGGGCATGTAATGTAGTTAAATGCTGAAACCAATCTAGTGTCCCTTAAAAATATACACATCATTATTGTTACTACTTAATTATCCATACAGAAAAACTTTTCTGTTTGTATTACGTGCTGGTGATTTCATATTTTAAAGGCTTTGATTTTAAATTAATGCATGTGGTATGCCCACAACAAGCTACATTCTACACTGTTGCATTTACTGCTAATGTTCACACCAGAAGTAAGTCTGAATACAGAAATACTTTAAAACCTGTTTATAGTTCCATTTTCCATGTTTTTGCATTGCCCATGCTCATTTTACCACATTTCTTCTTATGTCATGGCAGTTTCTGGTAAAAGATTAAAGAAACAAAATTTATTTAGGACAAAAAAAAGATAAAACTTCTTCAGTAAAACAATCTTAAATCACTAAATAAATTGGAAATCATTTTGTCAAGTCATTGTAAATAGAAATGATGATTCAGTTAAAGGCACATAAGCACACTAAACAGAAAAAGCCTTAAATGTACGTGTAATGTACCAACATGCCTGCCAGTAAGACTCCAAATATAGTGAATATCAAAGCTGTACATATCATACATATGATACTAGTGTCAGAGTGGGCTCAAACTTCATATTTGGTTTAATATGCAGTAATGAAAAAGCAGACTCTCTTACGATTTGCTTGTATGCTGATGATGCAACACCTTATGGGGTTAGATATTTTTCTAAGAATGTGGTATGTATTGACATGTAATGAGCTGCATCAGTTGCCCGCTACAATTTATTGTAGCATATTCTTTTACACTGTCACAAAAAACATTCAAGAGTAGTTCCTGTAAATATTAATTTGACCACTTTCTGTCTTGACACTTTTACTGGAAAAGAGGCAGATAGTCACGCCTTTTCCATATGATAAAAAGTCAACAAGTGAAATATTTACTAATAATATCCAACAATGTTCATGCATTTATCTGCAGAATAATACAGTCTTAGGAAAGGATAAATGGCATAATATTAGAACTATAATCTTTTGTGTACCTTTTTAGTGGCTCATTTGTATTGCCAGGCCAAGAAGCAGTCATAATTGTATATGTAAATCAGATGAAAAGATAGATGGAAAGTAATGCTGTTACTGTAGCAGAACCCCTCTCCCAAATCAAATCTCTTGACACGTGCGTAAATTTAATTACATCTAGATAAAAGCAACAGAAACACATTATGCAGTGTCCATCCATTATTATAATCATAATGTTCTGGTATAACTGCACTACAAGAAAGCAATAAATAAATATGTTTGTTTTCACATAGTAAGCACTATAGAATAAGGCCTGTTGATCCTGCTTTGCCTGGTCCTTAATTATTATACATTTTTCAGTTCATTTTCTTCTTTCTCACTACATAATTAATGCTACATTTTCTGTACCATGGCTAACTTTTCACCTTGTCACTTCAGTTTTTAGAAATATGCTGCAGGAATAAGAATGAGAGCTCTTGTTATGAGTGCAGGTTTTCAATGTGGCTGTCCAATTTTAAATTTTACTGCCATGTCATTGTACATGCATCTGAATTGCATGGTCACAGCATGCATTATTCATTTCTTACACCCTTTCTTAAGAAAAAAACATTGTAGCACACACTAATGTTCTCTGTCCAAGTGAAACTAAAATTTCTTACCTCTGCGGTGTTACTTATTTGGAGCAGCCTTCTTCTACAGCACTGGAAATGAGATGATTGATTGACTTCTGGAACATTTAGATGATATGATAGGACATGAAATGTGTTCAGAGTGCAAAGGCATTAAGTTTGGATATATAATACCTGTTCTGACAGTGTTTCCTCATTTCCTTGTCTACTGTGATCATAATTTCTGCATCCTACACATAAGGTGGGACTCCAATAGAGTAGGGTAATTATAGATCAATAAGACTGACCAGACTCATACATAAGGCTACAGAAAGGATCTCTGTGAAACAAATAAACAGAGACATAATTATCCTTAGAATCATCCCATAACCAAGTTCAAATATGTTAAAGGCAGGTCCTGCCAACTTATCCTGGTTAATTTCTTTGAAAAAGTCACAGAGGCAATGGATACGGGCATATCAGTGCACACTGCATACCTGGATGTTGCAAAGGCATTTTCCACCATCCCATACTTAGACATCATAAATAAACTCTCTCAGCTCAATGCCAACCCCTGTGTAGCTCACTGAATTGCAAAATGTCTCGTAAGTAGAACCCAGTAAGTAAGGGTGGGTGGCTATACATCCTCCAAAAGAGTGCCCTGTGGTTCAGTCCTTGGGCCACTCCTTTTTGACATTTACTGCTTCGAGATGAAAGCTAAGGCTAAGGTTCTATGGCTGACCATGTTTGCAGATGAAAATAAACTTCTTGCCTGCTTATACTCCCCAGAGGACACCAGAATGTTACAGGACAGCCTGTTACAAAAAAAAATATTTGGTGTCAAAACCATGGATTGAACTTAAATGTCAAGAAATGTATAATCATATTCTTCAGAAAACATGACTACCCTTGTAACTATTACATTGATAATAACCCCCCAAAACAAAAATAACTTATTTTTTGAAGTCTGGGATTCTATGTTGAGAATAAACTGTCCTTCACTCACCCATTATTTTAAGGAAGCCTTTTTTTTTTTTGCTGTACAGCTCTTTCTAAAGGTATGGTATCCAGATCCAGGGATGAATTTATCCTGCTGTGCTTGACACCCATTAGGGTGATAAGTATAATTCACCCTTTCTGTATGTATTTGTCTAAACAAAAGGCTAATAATTACTATGAAAAGACAAGTATTTTTTCTAATGATATTCATAAATACATAGAGTAGAAATTATCTATGAATCTGTGTTCAAGAGTTCTAGATGAATGACTTGAGCAGTGCAAATATACCAGCCACAGAGGTTCTTTTGAAAAACAAATAGGACTGCACAATTCTCATGTGAAGAAACTATTATATATCTATATCTATCTATCTATCTATCTATATATCTAAATATATATAAGTATATATATTTATGTAT
>NC_056739.1:1877305983-1877390983 GCF_019279795.1 Protopterus annectens
GTGTGTGTGTGTGTAGATATATATATATATATATATATATATATATATATATATATATATATATATATATATATATATATCCATACATATATATCCATACACATATACATATACATGAAATGATCCTTTGTTCCATGTATATGTATGTATGTATGTACCAAAGGATCATTTGTTGTATATGTGTGTGTACGTATATATATAAGAATCTAAGTATGGCATGGATTGTCTACAAAAAGGCATTTGATAGTATCCCACATTAATGTATAAAAGAGTGCTTAGAAATGTATAAGATAAACTCTACACTAATGGACTACATTACAGTGACCATCAGACAGTGGCCGAACACTTTTCAATAAAGCCATGATAAAGGACAAATTATTATTCCAGGAATAAACATTCAAAGAGGGATATTCCAGGGTGACTCTCTGTCACCAATGTTATTCTGCCTTGCCCATAACCCATTACACTGTCTACTTAACAACTTAGGCCTCGGTTATAATTTGGCTCTTAGAAAACTACTAAGAATAAGGACTTCTCTTCTTCTCTTTGTTGATGATTTTAAACTTACAGCTCATCGGATAAGGAAGTGAAGGTACAACTGCAAGTTGTGAAAACTTTTTCAGTTGATATAAGAATGTCATTTGGTGTTGAGAAATGTGCAAAAGCAACCTTTAAAGCAGGAAAACCATAAATATTCCCCTTTCCGAAGGAGGGATTGACCTCCTTAAAATTGAACACATTGTATAGATCTGCAATCATGGGACTCCACACATATAAGCTGACCTCACAAGACCCAAAGGTAGTGAAAGTTTTGAAACATAAGGAGAATATAGCTATGATGACTTCCCTGCTTAGTCTAGCAAAAGCATATCAGCATCAAGTGGGAATGGAAATCAAACTAGGCAGCAACTGAATGTGCAAAAAAACAAAAGAAATTATATAAGGTGAAGGACCAGATGAGAAGGCAAGAAATGTGATAAATGTATAAATGTTGCTGCAAGTACAGAAAACTTCTGGAAGAACCTCATGTTGATCAGGAAGAAATACAGGAATGGATAAGGAGAGGCAAATTCAAACCAAGAGATGAAAGTTTAATATTGACAGCCCAAGATAATGGGCTACGTACACGTTGGTTTACAAAGTTTATTGAATATGCAGGAGAAACCTACATATGTGGGTTTTGTAAAACAGAACTGGAAACAGTTACAGACCTTGTTGTTGATCATGACATACCAATGGCAGAAAGACTGTATACTAAAAGGCATAATAATGTGACAAGACGGTTGCACTGGGGATTGTGCAAATGTTATGGTATGGAAGTGGCTGAAAAACACTGGAAACATGAGCCACAAAGCATCATAGAAAATGATGAAGTCTACATCACATGGGATAATCCACTACTAACAGTTCAAAAGCTGGATGTTAGAAAACTGAATATAGTGGTCCATGAAAAGAAGACAAAAGTAGCATTGTTTATTGAAATCACCACACCCACTGACTACAGTGTCTTGCATACAGAGAGACACAAAGTCTTAAAATATCAGGATTTGCAGGCAGAAATGAGAGCAGTGTGGAAGAAAGATACCCAAACAGTTCCAATAGTAGTTGAAGCAAAGGGTCTTATAAAAAAGAAAATACAATCGTATTTAAATATGTTACCAATACATGTAGTCCATACGTATTGCAGAAGGAGTCATTACTGGACACACTGCTGGTGCTGTGAAGAGCACTTCTGGCTGACATCAAAGATTGAAACAATACTAATTTTATGAAATTTAATAATACTTTGACTTAGGAATTGGTTCCATTCCCGTCTTTGTATTAGAAACTCAAAATAACTGGAGAAGTTAAAAAAGTGGGAATACATATACATATATATATATATATGGTATGTGATTTATCTCTGAACACTTGCTGAAACACTGTTTTTTTTTTTTTTCAGTGGTGGTACAGTTGATCAGATTATGTGATGGTCAAAATTCATTAGATGGCCATTAAATAATTCAAGGGTTTTTGCCCCTTCTTTGAGTTTGTATGAATCTGGAGTTAGTATATTTAATTTCCATGGGTGTGGGGTACAACCCCCCCCCCCCACATAAAAGTTGTTGCTTGTTTTACTTTTTTAATTGCAAATGAAACCTGTTGCTCATTTTTTTGATGGTTTTCATGGTGATCGATGGTAACTGGAGATGAGGTTGATGTTAATGCGGCCATTTCTCATTTTCAATTCATAATGTGAGTGTGTGTGTGTGGTTGTGTGTGTGTGTGTGTGTGTGTGTGTGTGTGTGTGTGTATTTGTTTAAAATTGTTTAAAGATACCCATTTCTGATGCACCCCAAATGTAACTGAACAGTTAGCCAGACTAGAAAGTATACATTCAGCTGTTTGTCTAGAAGAAAGAAACAGAATATATGACTCCTGCAGGCCTCATAATGAGCATCTATGGACAAGTGCCACATTGTAATTTATATCTGAATAATAACATTTATTTAACAGAGATATAATGCATCTTGTACTATGTACTTCAGATATGGCATGTTGTCTGGCACCAACATATCTGATCTCCAACAGTATGAGAGAGATTTAATGGTTTACTAAAGATAGCTCAAACAGCTTGAACAAATAAAGGCATAGTTCTTGCACATATTAGTCTGTTATCATTTTCTAGTTGTTACACTTATGATCTTCCTTTTCTATCTTTTAGTCTCACACACTTTTCCCCTCTGATATTCCAGTGTAAATATTGCAGTATTCATTTAAGAGAGCTAAACAGCAGTATGCAAGATATAAATAAAAAGATAAATTACAATGGATACACACAAAATGAGAATTATTCTCAAACGAGATGAGTGCACAATGTAAACATCATATAAGAAGAGCAGTCAAATGAATTGTAAAACACATAACAAAAAGAATGCAGCTAGTTATTGTCCCTCTTTGCACACAGTTTAAGCAGACCCCAACTTGAGCACCTCTGTAATTTTACAAGAGATAGCTCAGAAAACACATAGGCAGTCTTTGTTACAGTCTTAAATGTTTGCATATCACTATTCTTAAGACATTGAAAATGGCTACAAAGATAATTAAAATAGTACAAAAATCTGAATATGTAATTATCATAAAAACTGAAGAAACATGTTTAAAAAACAGAATGACAAAAACTATGGAAAATACAAGCTTATTATCAATGATTCAGGGAAAAATCTGCAGACTTTAATGAAGTGAATTGCAAAATTCTACCACAAAATCTTTCATTTTCATTTCTGAAAAACGAACATGTAAGATGTTTGCCACCTCTTTTAAATTATTGGTACAACTAGTATGTTGGTTTTGTAGTGTGGTTACTCGTGTGCTAGACAGCTTCAAAAATCATGTGATGGGACATTCAGAAAATAGTGTGAAAGGGTAACTCACGTCTGAAAATTGGAACATACCTCCACAAACAGGTACACTATCACAGGAGTAAAAATGCCTTAAAAAGGAATATTCCGGCAAAATGACACAAATGAAAGGTCTACATATCCATAGTCAGTCAAGTGACTGGAAAGTTTTTATTTGCAGTTGCAGAAGATAAGAAAGTAGTTTTATTCAGGAAAATAGTTTTATTTATGAACAAAAAGAAATATACTATTAAAAGATATCTTGGAAAGTTATAGTTTGCATACCACATTCTAGTCTAGGAACGTACGACTGACCTATATAACTCCAGGTATTTTAAAATATAAAAATGTGGCATATTCAGCAGGAAGTACAAGCTGCAATGCATTCTATTGTAGGTGAATGATTGGAAGTTTAAATACTATAATTTACAAACACAGTTATGTTATTAAAAATTAAAAATAGAAAAAATAACCTTTCTCAGAGTTTATACAGACTTCAAAAGTTTCCATTTTTTTATGTTGTAGACAAAGCTGAATAAAATTTGAGGGGAAGTGATGCCACCAATTAGTTAAATTTTCAATAATAATTTTGGCAGATATTAATTAAGTCTTCTATTTTGCCCAGTTTAATCAAATGCATTAACTTCAGAATTCTTAAAAGACGTCAGCTGCAACATTACTTTTAAGTGTAAATGGATTTGCTATTTTGTATTTTACTCACAGTTTCATAAGTTGTTGGGTTCTTAGTAGGCAAATGATCCAGTAGATCATTAGGAGGCTTGTCACAGAATCCCCATTATTTGTTTCCTCTTTTGGTAAGGCCGCAGGTTCTAGTCCTGGGGAAAATGTATTTATCCACATAATCTGACTGAGATTAATTTAGAGGATAGTTTGCTTAAGCAAGCAGTCAAAATCCAATCAATAGACAAAGGATTCTTTATAAGGAATAATGGTCATGTCAATGGGTTCATTTTTATTGCAGCTTAGATTTAAATGCCTTTAATGAGATATGGTAGTATTACCAGTTTTCTGAATATATACTAGATTATACAGAATGGGGTCATTCATAACTGCATAAGCCAAGAAGTCATCATGCTGAGGTCCTTAAGACACAAATATCAGTGATAGGCTTTCCACTCACTCAGTTTTAGGGAAGACATACCAAACATTTTCATTGTTCGAAGCCCCTGTGGACTCATTTTAGGTAATATGCTTAGATAGGTACATGCCAAAATGGGTACTGTATTCCACTATGGACCTGATAGTGTGGGGTAGAGAGAGTCAATATCATCACTTGATGTGAAGGATATATTTACTTAATTATTTATATAAATTTGAGGGTGATGTTTTCAATAACATAAGTGAAGGAGTGCTGTATCTCTGAAATCAGTATTAACTTTGGGGAGGGGGTGTTATCAGGGTAGAAAAGCAAGAGTATTATTGCCTTCCAAAGAGTATTATGTTACATTAAACTTTAGGATGTGATCTTTACACCAAAATTTGTGTTGATAAAATTGTCCTATAGGATATGAGTACCAATTTAGAAGCTAATACCTGCACAGAATTTGCAGTCATTGGTTGACTTTGTCATCCAAAGTTCTTTGATGTCAGACTAGAAAACTAAAGATCAGAGCATGAAATCCTGTGGCACATAACTTGTGGCAATCTGTTCACAGGAAAGCATATCACAAAATCTAACCATGAACATCTTCCTCTGTGTGCTAGTTTACTCTCTTCAACATATTTATGAGTGTGGGATAAAGTCAAAGGTCTTTGCCAGATCAAGACTAGGTGGTGTGCTCTTTTATACTACTACCAAGTGTTTCAGTCACCTTCTCAAGAAAAGTCTGCAAGATTTAGTAAACAGGATCTGCAATTCACAAAGTCAATTTATTTGAGACTGAGAGATTGTAGGCTTACTATATCATTATTTATGAGCACCATTGTAATTTTCACACTGGTGCCACTAAGAGGATTGTAGTTCCCAGCTCCTGTACTGGAGATACCCCTATCTATGGGCAGCACTACAGAAAAGAGTCAACAGACCAGTACAAGTACTCAGTTAACAAATAGTAAATAAATATTATCAAATCATATGATCTGTTTAATTTATACTTAAAAGATACATTTTGCACATGAAACAAGTCTGAAACAAAAACAGTCAGTGGTTCTTGAGTCATTTGTAATACTCATTCCTGTTGATTTAGTACTCTCTCTTCTTTCATTTTACTATGTGTTTTTATTGATTTTGAATTTTCAGATACTTTTTCCATTTTGGGGCAGATTTGTTTTTATAGACAGGATGACAGAATGCAGTTAGTTCAGATGAATGGAAGAACAGCGTTTCGTTATGTGTAATTCTATAGGGAAACACTGCTACAAATAATAACATTATTAATAATAATAATAATAATAATAATAATAATTATTATTATTATTATTATTATGCATTCCTTTTATAAATGAAGTTAAGAAGGACTTTTTTTGTAGTGTTATGAAAGTAACAGGTCACCTTTTTATAAAAGCTTTAGATGTACAAAGAAATATGTCACATGCCTAGAGAGTAGTATAACTCAGAATAAAATAAGTGAGCTTCACATCAAGGAGAAAGTATTCAGAACTTGACAGAAAATAGTTGGGCCTTGGGCAATATAAATAAATTATTTTTTTTCATACATGGAATAAAGTATACAGGAAGTGAACTGTTAGATTGTAGAACAGATTTGATTAGCAACTTTGGTTAGCACATTTGACTAACATAAGGGACCTAAATAGTGGGAAAAAAATCTGAGGCTTTCTAATAGTCATGAAATGAAAACGCAATCTGACTCAAGCAGCTTTTTCTGCCATGTGATGTCATGTTTTCCTGACAGTGGGACCACAGCTGCAACTGTTATTCATTACAGACTTCAACCTTTTTTTCTCACTTGCAGTAAAGGGAGAATGAGAAGATGTGTTACATAATTCATTGCAGAGTCAGAGGGTGGGTGGTAAGGATGAAAATTAAAAAGAGGCAAGCAAGGGGCAGACAAAAGATAGATACATGCAAGGGGCAGATGAGACATCGAGCATATTGTGATGTAATTTCAAGTCATATTAAGAAAGATATAGTTTTAAAAATGCTGGAAGGTATCAGAAGAGGATTATCATAACAATAGTGGTATGCCAGTCAGCTAAAAAAATAATTATACCTGCAATGACTAGAGAAATACATGGGTATGACTCCTGAAAGATTATTATCACAGGAAGATATCTACATAGGAATTGTCTGCTTTACTCAGATAGACTCAATGGAGCTTTAATGTTTATATTTAACATGCACATGTACGTGTATATGGAAACCAAGAAAAAGCAATGTGACGTTTGCAGCAGTGTATTAATATTTTGAGCTAGGTTGACTACATTGTGGCAGTAAGTAAATGACTAGTAACAGATCATGCAAAAGTCATTCAGCAATAACAGAAGAAAACAAGATGGTGAAGAATGGATCGATCAAATATAAATTGCAAATCGTATAGTTAAGTTTAAATGAGATTTTTTCTTTGTTTTATTGGTGTGTTGACTAGAACATTTGTCATGACGACCATTACATCCCACAGTCTGCATTCTCCTGAAGTGCTGCACAGGCATTCTGCTTTAGGTACACACCAGCCATTAGGGCTTTAGGTACACAACAGCCATTCAGGGCTTTATTTTCTATCAGGGCTTTATTTTCTATCAATGTGAACAGAACAGAGTTTCAGAAATGGAAAAACATGTGAAGCTTTCCATCTACTCTTTGGCAACCATTTTCATATAGTCCCATCCTGGATAACATGACAATAATAACAGACTAACTTCAGTACATGAAATCATACATCTGCTAAGATCAAGTCTTAAGAAGATCGGCTTGGTCTCCCCCTAGTTTCCTCTAGCAGTTTCCAATTGCTATGATAATTCAATTCCAAAGAAATAAAGAAAATCCTAAGATGTGAGGCCTCTTACTGTGACTAAATGTACATATATTCATGGTCGCAAACACATATCACCAGTACTTGTGGTAGACAGTCAGTGAAGCAGATTTTGCATCATATCATCAGCATTGCCACCATTTCACTAAACTCTTAAAGCAGCCACTATTTTCCACAAGTCACCTTTCATTTTCTCCAACATATTGTAAGTATTTCAAGTATGATTTCTGCTATGTAGTTTACAAATTCAAATAAAAAAAGTCATAGTTCTCTGCGGGCAGTATGTGACAAGGGATGTTAAGTAGAACATTTTACTGCATTGCAATAATTTCAAGCCAACTATTTTTAAGTTCCTAGTTTGGTAACAAATAAAAGGTCATCCATTTAATGAATTTTCAATTTAAACTGTAAAAACTCTGTTACATGTGATTGTGTGGGCTTTCTGGAACAATGTATGTCCCAGTAAAGTCATGGCTTTGTGAGAATAGTGAATACCATGCACATCACAATGAGATCAAGGCGTTGCTGACTCAATAGATTGTACTAACTGTCTTACACTTAATCTTCTTTCTCTTCATGGTACAAGACTACTGTTACAACAAAGCTAGTATGCTTTAAAAATCCTTCTACTCATTCTAAAATCTCCATGTCAGTGCAACATGATCTCACGGCTGACATATGGAGACATTATACTGTTATCATTATGTGCTAACCACACAGGAAGGCTACAATGACTAGCAATAAGAGGGTACAAGCTATTCATTAAGAATAGGCTATATTTTAACATAAATTGGCAAGCGCAATTATTTCTTCTTAGCACTGTGCAAAGTTTAATGTTGCAGCCATAAACCTGTAGAATTCCACATATATTTTGTTTACAACACCAGCTGTAACCATAGCTCTCAACCTTCCATCTCCTAAGTGAGGATCACTATCTGTCATAATGTGGAACATGTGGGCAAAATGTGGAACACCTACTAACACTGAAAACATAAACCACAAAAGAAAGCCGGTAAACTGTACTGGAGGTTGCAAGTTGATGAAAAACACACAATACACTGAACTAAAACAGAGCCCTGACGAAGTTTGAGAGAATAACTGAATGAAAGCACTTGGCTTTATTTTACTGCAGTGTATTGTGTTTTTCTTCACCATCTTACAAACTCCAGTGAATGTACAGTTTAACAGCTTTCTTTTTGTGGTTTCTGTCTTCAGTTTTAGTGTCTTTTTCCATTTTGGTTTTTATTTGAATACCTACTAGCACCTTTCTAACAAATTCAACTAAGAAGTCCAAAGAATGTTTAAAATGTGACATTTATACTTATAGAGTAGTTCTTTAATGAATTAATATAATTTATTTCTATTTATCATGGATGTTAAAAGGCCCTTTTAAGGTGGAACTTCAAGGAACATGAACATTTTATGACCATGAATGAGGAACATTCCTCTTAATCAGGTACATTTGAGAGTTATGGCTTTAACATCCTACCATATATATATATATATATATATATATATATATATATATATATATATATATAAAGGCTCTGATTTTTAGCTGAACTGCATTTAAATAATCTGATTTTTTTGAAAGAAAATGGTCCTAACTAACTCTTATTTTTCTTATTATCTCATAGGTGTGCAGCATATTAAAAGAAGAGACATCGTCTTGAAGAGGGAGCTTGGAGAAGGTGCCTTTGGGAAAGTATTTCTTGCAGAGTGTTATAACCTCAGTCCCACCAAAGAAAAGATGCTGGTGGCCATAAAGGTAGGCATGGTTTGCAAACAATGCATGCACCTACAGAAAGGGACAGAATTGTGTCTATCATTCCTGCCAATCTGCAGACATTGAAACTTGGTACAAATACCCTAAAATCTAAGTATCTAAAGGACACCGCATTTGAACATCAAATAGCACATACCTCTTCCTGCTTCCAGCAGGAATGCATGGTACTACTCAGAAACCCATGAAGAGTTAGTGACAAAATTTTAGAAAAATTTAAGCTCATTATCAAAGAGACAGTGGAAAGTCTCTAGACCTTATGAACTATGTTACAAAAATCTTCCACACAATGTAATTTATTTTTGTTTCTGAAAAAAAGTAGATGAATGAATCGCGTTCTCTTACTTTAAATTATTGGTGTCACTTCTATGTTGGTCACATAGTATGGTTTTGTAATGCCAGACTGCTTCAAAAATCACTTGCGATGATGGGGGATTCAGAAAATTGTGTGAATGGATGAATTAAGTCTGAAAATAGGGACATGCATACAAAAATAGGTACATCACTTGTGGGGGTGATTCAGGTCTGAAATAAGTTATTCCATGTAACACTTGAACAGTTGACAGGTCTGAGTGTCTATGGATGATGACATGGCTATGAATTTCAGCCTTTTCAGAAGAAAAAACTAATCTAATTTTTAATGTGTTTGAACAAGTTATACAGATAGAAACTGTTTTCAGAAACTGATTACTGTAAAATGGGTTTTGTTGGTTTCTGCTGAAGTACACAATAACAGCTGAGCACAACTAATCGCCCATTTGTCAAAGTTATCTTTGTGCTGACTTGGAAGAATTCTCACTGTAACTGTGTATAAATGCATGTATTTTGTTTCTGTCACCCTCCCCTCCCTAATATCTTTGATCTACTTGAAAAATGAGGTTCCGTCTTCTCCGGTCTGAGTGGGAATGTCAGAAGCCCTCACACTAGTGAGGAGTAATTGAGTTCTGCAGTAAGCTGTTGTACCAAATCCAAATCCAAAACTGTGCAATTTTAACTTCCAAATGTGTCTGTCTTGTATTAGTTTTCTGACAATCACAAACCTAATACAGTAAAAATAATAAAACATGACACTGAAACTGCTTTCGTAAATGTTATATCAGCTTAAGGCTTTGTCAGAAATGTTTTACAGTATCACTGTGACCTCAAGAGCATTGAAAAGCAGGGAGTAATGTAAGAAAAATGGCATGAGGCATGCAATATCCAGCCACTTCTTGGAACAATGTGACAGTTACAAAAGGTCTATGTTTGCAGGAGTAATATATGCAAATGCAAATAGAGGAGTGTGCATGTGTGTGTGCATGTATGTGTGAGGGTAGGTGAGGGGTTGCTTAATAAAACTTCAGTATGTAAAACATAGAGCATTTTCAGGTTGAATCATTTGATTCTCCTGAGGCTGAATAATGAAATGGACATGTTAACTCACTTGTTGCTTTAGTAAACAACATTTAAGAGCATGACAATAGTTTTGTATACTTACAAAAATGTTAATAAAATAAGAGTATGTGTAAAATGTATCTGATGGCTTTCAACAATATAATTATTTTGCTTGATTAATTAATGATGTAATTAGGTATACAAAATATTAAGGTAAAGTAGTATGGTTTAAGGGCATGTTTAAAGAAACAGAGAAATGAAGTCTTCTATCATGTTTATTAACATTATTATTTAGCCCTCTGTGTGTAAAATCTATTGTCAACCAATTCTTAAACAGTGTACATTTCTGCAGATGATTTCATTAAAGAACTTTGTGTCTACAGCAAAGCCAAAATTGATTTTTAGGTTACTGCATCAGCCAGAGTTCCTCTTGTCTGTTAATGTGTGATGTCTACATACATCTCCTCCTTTTGGTGTGTGATAAGCATATAGAAGCTAACATGTTCAGTGTTGTAATCAACACCTGAGGATTTTTTTCTTACCTAAAAAACAATTCAGTTTGATTTCATTTTAAATCATTCCCTTTATTTGCAACAAACCTTTTCCCAGCTTTTCAACAGTTTCATTTCAGGTATCAGATGGCAGCCTTGCCATTTGTAACTAAATATTCAACAATGGATAACAGTTAGATGCAGGCTACCAATTTTCAATTTTATGTGATTCAGTTAAACACTATCTGAAAATTCACCAACATAAACTAATGACATTATTCTGTCATACTGCTTTATAAGAAACACATACGATCCCTTTTAAATAAAACTTTATTGGATATAAGCAATTGACATTGAAAACATGCAGAAAACAAAATTAGCTAATTCTCAATATGCACCTAATAGCAAAACTTGAGGCTTGACTCGCATGAGTATGTAAGTTTATCTACCACAAAGACATGAGTTTGGAGAGTTTCTCCCCAGGCCTCTGCTGAAAATTGTCTCGTTTCAAGCCAGACTTTCACGGTAAACAAATGTTAAATAAAAAATAAATAAAATGTATATATTACATAAAAGACAATGACAGCTAGCTATGAGGAAAGTCTGCCTATGAGGCATTTAGTCTTTGATTGTAAGGGTGGCTTCTGGTAGGAGTGAGTTGGACCCTGGATCAGAAGATTTTCTTAGTAAAATGGATTACTGTAAACATTTTTTCCAGTATTTGGCATTGAATGGAATGACTTAGACATGCTTAATAGAATGGCAAGGCTGAGAAACCATTTTATATCGTACTAAGAAAATATATTTTGGCAGAAGGGCATAATCGAGCTGATACAAACTCATGAGTGAACTGTGGTGGGGATGAAGTAATGTCAAAATCATAATTATTTGCTTTCTGCAGTTTTCGGTAGAAAAAGATATGACTGGTAGGAAAAATGAATGGTGGCAATGATATAGTCAGGTTTATAGGTTCATAAGTAATTAATAGCCTGTTGACTAGTGAAGATCTTACGATACCTGGCCTTGCATTCCCACGTTGATTTGTGTCCTTTTTGTTTTGCAGTTCGAATAAACAAAGATGGGCTGTTGAAGTGTATATTGTGTTAATTACATGTCCCATATCCATGAGGACAAGTAATGCTAAATCAAAGTGACATTTCTGCTTACCTATTCATTTATTCAAATTACATTTGAATAGCATAAGAGAAGTATTCTGCTTTATGTGGAGTTAGACGGTTCCATAGAAGAGGTATTCTCTGTGATACCTGCATATCCTTTCTGCATTTTCTGTTGAGATTGAGTCCCTTGAGCAGGTGTATCATACAGGTCTAACAGAACAAGTTCTGTTGAGGCCCTATTTGTGAGCCAGAGGTCACCCCTTGACAAGAGAAAAGAGACATATCTTTGAGACAGTCTGCATATTTTTTTATAATGTATGCCCTTTTTTATTTATTTATTTTTTGAGAAAGGATTGTGATCATTCCATCTGTGACAAGTACTTGGACATAGATTCTGAAAGGGGCATTATATTTAATGATTAGCCAAATGACTGTGAATGTGGAATAACTATATACCTAGATCTGGAGCGATACTGTTAAATATAAATTGTGTGATGAAAAAGACATCCTTACAATAGTATCTACATGGTGATTAAAGGGCAGCTCATTGTCAGTACAGGTTCCCAAATCTCTAACTAGAGAATCATTTTTTAGAGGAGGGATGTTAATATAGTAGTTAAAAGGCAAGCCATGCTTGCTGAAGATATACAGTTATAAATTTCATGGCACTTATGTTTTGTTCATAGTTTTGACACAATCTATTTTTTCAATAGGCCGTCTTGTAAGATTCAGGTGTCCTCTGGGGAGTTTATGTTGTCACCAAGTTTACAGTTTCATATCCTGAAAGGTCTTAAGAGGAGTTCTAAGTTGAAGTCCAGAATAATATTTGGAGAAAGGCAGTTTGGAGGACTACTCTGAGGCTAGAGGAAGGTCTGGCATTTGTCTGGTATATGTGGAAGCTGAAAGTAAAGACAGATTGCTTGGAAGATGGTTGGAGAAGCAACTTACCTGGATGTTAAAGTATATGGAACTGTTTTCCCATCTAGAAAGTGAACTGTGTAAATACTATTGTGATGAAGTCCTTTCTCATGAAAGCTCTTCGTCTGGAAATGCCAGTAAAGTTATTCTTTATCACTGTGACCTACTAAGTCATATCCATTTCTATTGTTGTTTGTGTCTGACAGGTTGTGTTTCAAAATAACCATTAGGCAAACTGGTATGTGATCTGGCCCCATAGACATAGTGTCTTTGGCATTAGATAGTGTCAAGAAAACGTGTTCTTTGGTGATTTGGGGAATGTACTTGTGGGTATTTGTTCTGAGAATATCGAGAGGGGGGGCATTAAAACTGAATTTGTCTGCTAGCACATTGGTTATGTACTCCAAGTCTGAGTATGTAATATCATTTGTTATTAGCTCTCTCTACTGCTGGGTGTTGTTTCTGAGATTTCTAACAAAGTTAAAGAAACCATTGTCTTTTCTTTCTCCTGAGAGGCTACTTTTACCTTATATCTAGCTTTGTCAATTAGATCAGTATCTGGAGCTCCTTGTTGATTTTAAGAAGAGTATTTCTGGCTTCTTGAGAGTTAAATTTATTTTTGCATGCAATGATTTTTTTATTTCAATATAGATCCTGTTTATATTAGAGTTTCACCACAGGAGCTTTATTTTTGAATTTGTTATTGTTTTTTTTTCTGAGGTGGATATATGCATCTGGGCAACTATTTACATGTACATCTCATTTGACAGCAAAGGGTTTTGCATAAGCAGTCAGATCATCATGGTGGATGAGGCTTTTGAATTTAGCCACGTCATCACTCAGTTTTAGTAGGTTAGCCGTTTCAATGTTTCCAGTACTTATGTATTAGAGGGCACTTCAAGCTTCAGTCTTAACTTGAATGTCACTGAATTGTGGTCCACTTTGACCAAGGAAGAGGGAACAACTGGTGGAGAGCACAGCTGCCCCATATTGATAAGGACCAAGTCCAGGATTTTATCTCCCCTGGTTAGGGGGTGTGAACTGGTCTAGGGAGTTTGAATTGACAAAGTCCAGTAATCTCTAGGCACCATTTTTAAAGATGCATAGGTGTCCCAATTTATGGAAGAATATCTCATAGGAGAATGGTATTTGGCTTAATGCACTGGGACTCCATACTGCTTATGTTGGGGGGGGGGGGCAAAGTGGACATAGGTGGAGTCTTGGAGATACCAATGATGTGATAAGGCCTTTGTTTATAGTAAGGTGGACATAGAGGAGTTATTTTGCATAACAAGTCTGTAGGTGAGACTTTTTTTTAAGAATAAAGTGACACCTCCACCATTGTCTAATGCTGGGGATCAGTACGAATCATAGACATTGAAGCACTGTACTGATAGATTGCTTTCACTGGTCTTGTAACAGGTCTCTGCGATGAGGCATATATCAATGTATTCAAGTGTAAGTTGTGCCTATAGGGTCTGGAGTTCTGTGTTAAAACTCCTAGCATTGAAAATCAATACTTTAATGTTGTCCTGATTCTCTGTAGTTATGTTGGAAGCTTTAGAAGACTGACATTACCTTAAAAAATGGATTACTATGGGGGCAGATAAGGTTTTAGCCAATACAAAGAAAACTTCGAGAGAAAGGTTTTGATCATCCCTGACAAAACAGTTAAGATGTCTACCATCTCTTCTCCAGGCCAATAGATATTGCACCCCCTTTTAATGACACCAGAAGCTAAGCCATTGTTGAAGTCAATTATCTTTTGATCACACTGAGGCATCATTCTTGGTAAGTTTCAGATACTGCTCAGGGCTAAGTTCCTATCTGCCTCATACACATTCCAAGAGCCCCATCCTGTTTCTGTTCTTATAGTCAATGGAGATATATTTAAAGGAATTTACACCCACGTGTGCAAAGACTGTATCATGTGTACGTGTGGTGCAAGGACATGACCTTTTGTGTAATGTGGCAAATCCTGGCATTTGATAGGCAGCTGCCTGTGACCCAGTCTTTGCACAGCTTGGTGAGTGTTGCATAAGTGTGTCTCACTATGGAGTCACCTGTCTTTAGGATGTTGAATTGTGTGGAGTTTTGCCTTATGGGATTTTGGGTCTATATTATAGCATCGAAGTTTCAAAACTTCGAATGCTATAATATCGACCCGTTTTTGTTGTAAACTCAAAATAGTGAAGCCTCTGAACTTCAAAATCTTACCTAGGGTAAGATTTTGGTTGTCCGTTCCATGGCTTTGCTATTTACTCTACTGTGGTGGGAAGGTTACGTACCGGGTTAAGCTAAGTATGCGAACGGAGGTTACGGACCGGGTTAAGGTAAGTGCGGGAATGGATCAGGTTAAGGTGAGTGTGCGATAGTTAGGGACATTAGGGTTAGGGAGCAGTTAAGGTGAGCGTGCGATACTTAGGGACTTTAAGGTTAGGGAGCGGGTAAGGTGAGTGTGCAATAGTTAGGGACTTTAGGGTTAGGGAGCAGGTAAGGTGACTGTGCGGTAGTTAGGGACTTTAGGGTTAGGGTTGGGTTAAGGTAAGTGGATAGGTAGTAATGTAGAGTTAGAATTATGGTTTTGTTAAGTGTATGTGTGTGTTTTATTTATTTTGGTGTGTTTGTGTTGTGTGTATGTGTTTCGGAACAGCAATTTTTTTCCCTGGGAAAAAAATTTGCTGTTCAGTATGTTCGATATTTTGTGGTTTAGATATTTTAGGTACAATGAAATAGCATTTGCTATTTTCATCATACAATAGGGTAATATAAATGCGGGATTTTGACTTGAGACAATAAGTTTCATGAATATTTCATGATAGGAGCTCACTCTGGTGTGTGTTTGTAAGTTTACTGAGAGTTCATGTTTCTTAGATAATATTTAGAAGGACTTTGTGGTCAGGTAGGTTACTTTTAACAGCCTCAGCATACTCGGGTCTATTGAGTTTGGTCTGAGCTATGCCTGACTGTTATAGTGTTTTGTGGTGCTAACAATTATTATGTGAAATGACTAGATTTGACAGCTTTTCTTTCAGTAACATCATATAACTACATCGCTCACATACTGTGTCAATTTAAGTAGTAAGTTGTTGTCAGTAAACATGAGTCACCTGCTGCATTGACTCAGGATGCCCATAGAGACAGCTGGAAATTGCAACTCCATGATTCCAGTTTTTTAATAATGTGAGGTGAAGAGGGAATGACACCTAAGATGTTAGGAGTCAATTAAATGAAATCCTGTCTGTCTAAAATCTATTCTAAAAGGAGGAAGGCAAGTTTATACATGAAAAGAAATGTGCTGATTTACAAAACTGCAAACTATTAAGTGTACTAC
Source organism: Protopterus annectens (assembly GCF_019279795.1). Taxonomy (NCBI): domain Eukaryota; kingdom Metazoa; phylum Chordata; order Ceratodontiformes; family Protopteridae; genus Protopterus; species Protopterus annectens. The sequence continues at coordinate 1,877,322,332 of NC_056739.1, forward strand.
CAATTTGCAGATTCAATTATGTAGAGAAAGTTAAGTTCCAAGTGCCTGATTCTAAACAGTACACAGTTAAAAGCTTATGCATGATGAGCAGCATTGAATAAAGCAAGCAACTTATAACAATGGTGAAAAGTTTGGAACAAGCCCAATAGCAAAATAACACACTTCAAAGTGCTACAGAAATCAGAGTCCTAGAAAAGGGTAGGTTCTTTCTCCAGTCTCACTAGATTACCAACCAAGAAAAATCTTGCTCAGATTATTAATAAGTACCAAAGTAAGTGTCCTGCTATTACAGTAATTTGATAAGAACGCAAAATGCAAGGTTTTAGATGATTTGCTTGATAAGACCTAATTCAGCTGATTAAATCCAAGAGAACCAGGTTAAAGCCTGATTGATCAATCATTTTTTGTTCAGATCACTATTAAGTTGAATGGCCTAGAGCTGGTTGAACATTTATAGGATTTATTCACAAATTTTCAGACAAACACCCGGACATATGTAAAAGTCTTTTTTTCTTACATGGGTTGGTGAGAAGTTATGATGACTGAATAGGTTCATAGGTAGGTACTAGGCTATCTGCCCAAAGGCATTTATAAGCCTAGCCAGAGTGTGTTGGCTTTCGCTGCCTCCTTAGATTAATTCCCTTTGCCTCTGTCCAGCAGAGCCACTGGAGTGATCCCCAAGGTAATCTTTCTGTTTCCCATCCACTCATCAAGGTTTCTTTTGAAGAGTGTTAGAAAGGAGCTCTGCCTAATGTAGACTGGGATATTCCAAAGCATGGGAAGTCTCTGGGACAGGAATCTATCCCTCCAGCATGTCCTATTTATTGTTGTGGTGAGGTTTAGATCCCTAGAGCCTGTGGCTCAAGGGGATAAGGTTTTCTTTAGGTGGAGCATGTCCATCAATTCTGGGTTGGACATGGCCTTGTATGTCAGGCAGACAGTTGGCAACCCATCTTGTGACCTAGGGGTTTATGTTCCGGCTGGTGAGCTTGTCTACAATATCAGAATGGGGGATGGTGTTGAAGGCCTTAGCGAGGTCTAGGTTGGCTGTGTCTACCACCTTTTCCTCGTCTATAACCTTGGCAACTGTCTCAAAGAAGTTCACCAGGTTTAGGAGGCATGATCTGCCCTTAACAAAGCCGAAGTGGGTAGGGTCCAGTGTTTGGAGGTTCCCAATGTCTCTGTTAATGAGTTCCATGATGATGCCCTCCAAAGCCTTGCAGACCAAGCTAGTCAGGCTTATAGGATGATAGTTCCTGGGATATGTTGTGGCTCCACCTTTTTGGAGTGGGATAACCATTGCTGTGCGCCACTCTATGGGCATGTAGCCTGTGGAGAGGCTGAGTTTGAACAGTGTGTTTAGGTGAGGAGTTAGTTCGTCTTTGAGCTTGTGTAGGACACAGCCTGGGAAACCATCCATTTCCATTGATGCTGTGTTGTTGCCTTTAGAGAGGGCTGTTTTAACCAGAGTGTCTGTGATTTCAGGGACTCTACATTCTTCTGGTATGGTTATGGGCCCTTTCAAGGGTGAGAGAGGGGGTGAAGTTTGCACTGAACCTGTCTGCCAGGATGTTGGTGATATTGGTCGGTTCAGTGTATTTTGTGCCATTCTGGACTAACTCCGAGCAGATCTGAGCATTGCCACTTAGATTCTTGACATAGCTAAAGAATGCCTTGTGATTATCTTTGGAGTCCTTGGCAATTTTTCTTTCAAAGCTCGCCTTGGATGATTTTATGAGGGATCGTAGTTTCTTGCTGATACTGATCATTAATTTCTTCCCTTCTTGGGATTTTACTCTTTTCTGTACTAGTTTCCTCCTTCTATTGTATAGCTTGTTTATGGCAGGAGTCCACCAGACTGGTTTCCTTTTCTTGGAGGAGTGAGTCTTGGTTTTGCTTGGGATGGCATGATCCATGCATTCTTGTAGGTGCCCGTAGAATGCATTAGTAAAGGATTTTGCAGCTTGGACAGCGTTGTCCTTCAACATGGGGGCTTTGAAACTTCCACCTCGGTCTTAAGTAACGTGAAGTTTGCTTTTGAAAAGTTTTTCCTGGTGGTTTTCTTGTCCGGGATGGGGAAGGAATGTGGATATCCAAAGTGATTTGTTTATGGTCAGATCTAACCAGCGAGAGGTTGACCTCCAGTGTGGAACACCGGTCTCCCATGTTGGTGATGACCAGATCCAATATGTTGTCACCTCTGGTGGAAGTGTTGACCAGTTGAACCAGGGCATTTGAGTTTATAAATTCTAGGAAATGTTGGGCAAGGGAGTTAGTACTTGAGTAGTTCTCCCAGTTAATGTTTGGATAATTGAAATTACCCAATATTAGGGTGTTTGGTAAGACTTTTATGTTTCTCAGTGTTTCCAGAAATGCGGAATGGGGGTCCTGGGACCTGGTGGGTGATCTGTAGCAAGCTACAATTTGAATTGCATTTTTGCCCATTGTTAGTTGCACGTGGATGATCTCTGAAGCATTGTGCTGTGCCACTAACCTGGAGGTGTGGGTATCCTTGATGAATATGGATACCCCTCGCCGCCTTTTCTATTTCAGTTTGGGTTCTGTGGCCAAAATGTATGTTATGAGTTGTAGCCTGCTAGTGCTGGGGTGCTCTCTGGAGCCTTAAACCATGTTTCTGTTATTGCACATATATGAATGGTATATATATATATATATATATATATATATATATATATATATATATCTATATATATATATATATATATATATATATATATATATATATATATATATATATATACACACACACACACACACACACACACACAAACACAAACACACACATATGGCACACAGTTGCAGCAGCTCTATGCTCTCTTTCTCGGTGATTATTTTCTGTCTACTTTGTGTCCATATTATACATGTTCTTTACTATTAAGTTCAGTCAGGCTGATCTTAGATACAGTCGGCAAGATCTCTTTCATATCAGATTTCAACACCCTCAGACTGTTACAAGTGAATTCTTACATTTATATGACATATCAGAGGAAACAGCAAGAGCACCAGGGTCTTCTTGGATTGTTACAAACCACCGCACAGTAAACTTAAAACACAAATAATTGAAAAATAAGAAAACCACTGCCTGTACTAAAGAAAAAGCACTCACTTTAATGTTTCCACACTATTAAAATATAAAATAAATTAACATACAAATTTCACGAACTAAGCGCCTTCACTTGATAAAATATTAAGGCATCATCAGAGTCAGTGAAAACATCTTTAAGCTCTTGTGACGCCTATGCCCTGGCCCAGCAATCAAGGAGCCTCAATCCTCATATGAGAGGAAAGTATAACCAATACACACAGTAAAGTGCAATTTTCCTTAAGAGCACACAGAGATCACAGTCAATCCGGGGCTGGTCACTCCCTTGCTCCCCAGGTCCCCAATAAAACTCCCCACTGGCACAGCTATAGGTTTCAGATCTCAGCATAGCTGGCAAGCTAAAACCTCCAGTACCCTTTCTGTCCAACCAGTGCTTCATGTCCCTAACCAAGTAGCTCACACACACACACACACACACACACACACACACACACACACACACACACACACACACACACACACACACACACTTTGAGATAAGTATTTATACAACTTCACAGACACTCCTGGGAAAGGCTGACACAGATTCTCCAGCTGTGCCCCTATACCCAGACTATACAGTAGTAAATACTGCCATCACCAGCTAATAATTATCAGCTACCCAAGGGCCCTTAAAAGGGTGTCCAATTATTACTGTGCAATATTAATATCCAATACTAGTGTAACTTAAGCAATCAAGGCTTATTGGAAGGGCTTATTACAGGATCACCTATAAGCATGCAATGTACTTTAGAGCTTAATTTATCTCTACATAAACCACCCACAGTTGAAAAGTGTTTAAAAATGTTTAATAATAAATACACAAGACAATACTACTACACCACTGTGCCATTCAAGAGTTCGGAGCTCACCCAGAAACTTAAAATAATTCAGTAGTACAGTTCTGACATAAGAGAAAAACACTTAGTCTAATCTTTTTCTAATTCCTAGATATTGCTACAAGAAAACATACTTCTAAGATAACTTACTTAAGACAACAGGCAGTGCTGAGTTAGATGTCCAAGATCAAAATGCTTAACAATCACTGGTTCAAATTGAAACTCCAGTTCTGATAAATATTACATCATCTTTTTCACTCTTCCTGGAGTTCCCAGGCTACACATTAACTGCATTTACATTATTTTAAACTTAGAGCAATAAAGGACATTCCATATGTAAATTCTAGTCATTAACTTTAGCCTTAAAACAATAGGCAGGAAGCCTTCTTCTAGCCGGACCAGAGCTGAATTGTAAAACCTCAAAGGCAGTGATGAAATCATTTTAATTTCAAAAGAAAGATTAGAAATGCTTGATTTATTTTTCCTTACAGCAGATGGCAATGTTGCTCCAATCTTGAAGTTCAACATTTTGCAGTGTTTTCTTTCATTTAAGAAACAATCCTGTATTTTACATTTATATTTACAAATGCCAGAACTATGTATCAAATTCTATTTGGCTAGGCTGGCAGCCTTCACCCATCTCTACCCAATCTTCAGAGTTCTATTTAAATAACACCAGATCTTAAAGTCAATCATTACATCATTTCCTGCCATGTCAAATAACGTATGTATAATGTAACATGAAGAATAAAATATCTAATAAATAAATAGTAAAAATGTTAAAACAGTTTAAAGTTAAAAATAAAATATCTCAAATGCAACTTTAGCCTGTTGCAAAAATGGTAAATGAAACAAATCTTTGCAAAAAGGTAGCTCATGAACACTTTAAACCAGATAAAACATATAAAACATATCCATCAAGTGAAAACTTCACGTAAAAAATCAAACATCTTTTGCTCTCCTTTTTAGAACACACAACAGAGATGCATTATCATTAATTCCTGGCTTCTCTTTTGCATTTAATCTAAGTTGCCATTCTAACTCTTTATTTAAAAGTTCTAATTTAGGGTCACCCCCCCTCACTCCTGCTTTTTTTTTGTCTATCACAAAAAATATACATTTTTTTATATTCATTGCATTTTCTAGTGTGCATGTATAAAGCACTGGTCTCTTTCCTTTTTCTTATATCCCTACAGTGCACCAGAATTCTGTCATGTAACTTCCTGATGGTCTTGCCTATGTAGAACGCAGGGCATGACACACATGTAGCGATGTATACAACTCCTTTTATATTCCAGTTGCAGCGTCCAGGACACTGCAGTGTACTGTTGTGTTTTTTAATAGTCACATAAGGACTATCATTAATAAACCTACAACTACTGCATGCCCCACATTTGCTCATCCTAGAGATGTATGCCTTTTTAAACCTTTCATTGTCACATTCAAGTATTTCCTTCATAGTTTTGCCCCTGCTGTATACAACGTTAGGTTTTGCACCTAATTTGTTTTTCAATTCAGCGTCAAGCACACTGTCCCATATGCTACATAAACTTTCTGCCAAATCTGGAGCTAAATAATTGTACTGCAAGACCATAACATCTTTGTCAGGTATTTCTACATTCATCATCATTACAGTACTCATCTCACCTCTTAAAATGGGGCTAAATCTCGTAGAACAATTTTTTATAATTTCTTTCTTAACTGATGTCAGAAGCCTAATGGGATAGCCCCTTTCTTAGAACATTCCAATCAAAATATACATCTCATGTAAAAATTTATCATCATTACTGACCAACCTGGGGAGCCTAACCCTTTGGCCTTTAATGACCCTCCGTCTTTGATGAAAAGGATGGCAACTATGATATTCTAGGAGTGTGTTTGTATACATTCTTTTCCTAAAGATGTTGGACGAGTTCTCCACTTAAACTGTTTTTGCTCAAAAAAATATCTAAGAAATCAATATTTTTAACAAAGAGTTAGGAGTGATTTATGACAGATGACTACCAGTAAGAGTGAAAGGGAAGGTCTACAAGAGGGTAGTGAGACCAGCTATGTTATATGGGTTGGAGACAGTGGCATTGACAAAAAGGCAGGAGTTAGAGCCAGATGTGGCAGAGTTAAAGATGTTAAGATTTACACTGGGTGTGACGAGGGTGGACAGGATTAGGAATAAGTATATTAGTGGGTCAGCCCAGGTTGGAAGGTTTAGTGACAAAGCCAGAGAGGCAAGATTACGTTGCTTTGGACATGTGCTGAGGAGGGATGCTGAGAATATTGGGAAAAAGATGCTAAGGATGAAGCTACCAGGTAAAAGGAAAAGAGGAAGGCCTAAGATAAGGTTTATGGATGTGGCTACCCTCATGTATAGCAGATGACCATTGACCTAGCAGGCTGCACAGCTTTTTGCTGGGACAGGAATAATGGCTCAAGTAAGAACAGAGGTGAGGAGATTTGCATCTTTGTAGGCAGTTACTGCTCTCCTGATCTGGAGTATATGACAATCAAAAGAAGGACCTTTTATTTACTTCGGGAGTTCACTGCTGTTATAGTTACACCTATGTATATTCACTAGATGCTAACAGCATTAACTTGCAACAAAACATCCATCCTGAAGCTGTTCATATCATAGTTGGTGACATCAATCAGATGGACTTCAAGTCAATTCTCCCCATATTTCACCAACACATCAAATGTGCAACCAGGAAGGAAAATGCACTGGACAAAGCCTACTAAAATATCAAGGATAGCTATAGGGCAAAAGAGCTGCCTTATCTAGGCCAGCTAAACCATTTGACCACACTCTTGACTCCAGCATACACTCCTGTTAGGAGAAAAGACCAGATTACTATAAAGATTGTTAAAATATGTCCGGAATATGCATTGTCACAGCTACATGATTGCTTTGAAAGAACTAACTGGGACATTTGTGAGGATCAGGATCTGGAACAGTACACATCAAAGATATTCTGCTACATTAAAACTGTGTTGACAGTGTCACTGTCAGCAAGCAGATTCATGTGTACCCTAATCAGAAGCCCTGGATGATGAAAGAGGTCAGATCTCTTCTCAAGCATCACAATACAGTCTTCAGGTCTGGCAACAGAGTCATTTACAGCGTGGCCCCAACCTAACAAAAGCCATCAGAGATGCTAAAGTGGCCTATAAAAGGAAGACAGAGGACCACTTCACCAACAAGGATCCACAATTACTTTGACAAGATATTCAGCACATCACCAATCACAAAACCAGTAACTTTATGGCTGTTGATGGAGATGCCACAATGACAGAGGAACTTAATTATTTATTCAATCATTTTGAGGTGGTAGCAGCAGAGATAGTCATGGCTAGGCACAAACAAATAGGCCACAGCAGTCTTATTTTACCTACACCAGCCTCCTACAACCACACCTTCACAGTACACAAGCATAATGCAAGGTGTGTGCTCAAAGTGATTAATCCAAGAAAGGCTGCCGGCCATGATGGAGTGACGGGATGGATGCTGAAAGTATGTGCAGACCATCTCTGTGTGGTCTTCACAAAGATCTTCAAACTGTCTGTGTCTAAATCAACTATTCTATCTTGTCTGAAGTCAACTACAATCATTCCACTGCCAAAGAAACCTATCATCAATAGTCTCAACAACTGGGCGTGGCCAAGGATGAACACAGGATAGCAGCAGATTTCTTCAGCTCCACCAATTTCATTACATTGACAGGAATTAATTACTTAAAAAATTAATTCTTGAAGTAATTTTCTTTCTAAATATGTTTGTTTTATATAGTTCTTGAACTATATCTAAAAAAGAAAGGAAATCTTCATAATATTCCTGTCAGAAATTACTTTGGAAATTTTCCTGTCAGTTTATCAGTCTGAAATGAGTTCCAGTAAGACAAATTCTCAAGACTCCAGCATCAAGAAAGAACTTCAGTCTCTGATAATTATAGTCCAGCAACTTACTGCTAAGATGGATAAAATGGATACTAAAATAGACACTTTCATAGAAAAACTACAAAACAAATAGACTTGTTACATATGGACCTGCAACAACAGAAGATCCAGATGACAGGCATAGAAGAAGCTGTGAATGACATGGAAAATAAAATACAAGAACAGGAAATCAACATTGAGTTTCTGCTGAAACAAAATACACATTTACAAACAAAGCTGGATGACCTGGAAAATAGATCTAGGCGCAATAACATTAGGATTTTTGGACTGCCAGAAAATATTGAAGGTAACAATATTACTTCTTTTTAACAACATGGCTCCCTAAAACTTTAGATTTACCAGAAGCATTCTCTTTTGGTATCGAAAGAGCACATAGATCTATAGCTAATACTAACTCTAACAAAAACTATCCTAGATCAGTTATAGTTAGATTTCTATCATCTTTTGATAAAGAGATGGTTCTTAAATCTGCTTGGGCTAAAGCTCCTGTTAAGTTTAATGAGACAACTGTGAGTTTTGACAATGACTATTCTTCCATGGTAATTGCTAAAGAAAAGTTTTTCTGCCACTAATAAGGGAGCTTAAAAAAGCACAGTTTAAAACATACCTTCTGTTTCCTGCCAAGCTTAAAATCTTCCTTCCTGATGGTCCTAAGGTCTTCGATGATTTAGACTCTGCTTTACTGTTTGTCAAAGAAAAAAGGATTTTGGATAAAATAGAAGAAATGGAATGGGCTAGTTCTTCATTAAAGAGATTGGCAACTGAAGCTTCCTGGAAGACTTCAGAGAAGAAGAAGAGACTAAAAAACAAATGATTTGTTATATGTTTTTTTCTCTCTCATCGTTTTAGTTCATTATTAATCTTTTTGAATATAGTTCCTGCATTTCCAGAAAGCCACAAATATTTTGGAAAAGATTTAATCAAAGTTATTCTCTATGTGCAAAGAAATGTTTTGTTTCATAACCAGTCAAAATGCCTGAGGATTTAATGGCAGGCTGTGACTCAATTTGTTTTTCTTTCTGAAAAAAGTAAGGTTAGTAATTTGATACATTTTTTTATCTTTACCTTTTTTTCCTTCTTCTTTTATTATTTTCTTTGTTTAAACAATGACATTCTATTTAGATTATGTAGTGGGTAAAGGGTGGGAGAGGGCAGGGAGAGAACAGTAATGAAAATATCATTAATAGAATAATAACATATTTATTTCTTGTAAAAGTTTATAAGTTCTTCAAATGCTATTTCTAATTATACTTTCTTGATTATACTGCTTATGCTTGTTTGTAAATAATCTGTCATGCTTTAACTAATAATAATCAGAACTAAATAAGAGTAAATAATATGTTTTATTTTTAACTCTATTAATATAAACAGTAAGTAACATTCCATTGTATATACTTCTTACAGCTTTCTCTTACATTTTTTATTTCTGCCTCACTCCTTTTATTTTCTACTCTCTTTTCTTTTCTTTATTAATATATAGAAATGCTTTAGACTGTGTGGGCACAGTGAATAATAGGATTTGTATGAAAATTGAGTTGGGAGAAGAATGCTGAGTTTTATTGCTTGTTGGTAATTTTGAGTTTAATTTCACTTGCATAGAGGCTGTGATGATCTGTGGAATACATTGTGGAGGTTCTGTCATGTTTAGATGCATTTACACTGCTAAATGAATGTTTGTCACTAGTTTTAATAAGTTTCCCCAAAATGTTAAGAGAGACAATCTGGGATGTGGGCTGTCTTATGCACAATGTCCTTGAGTTACCTCAGAATCTTCAAATCACAGAATTCTCACAGAGAAACTGAAAGCAGTTAGTATAAACATTGACAAGGTTATCACACTGACACACCACAGATTCAGGAAAAATACTCTGTTCATAAAATATGTCAGTTATAATGAGTTTAAATGATGTAGTTTCTTGTAGTAAGTAAATGTCTTATTTTAGAAGGCATAAAAATGAAACATTTATTTAAATGTTTTGAAAATCTACTTAACAGCAGCATAACAATCTGTGTTAAAAATTTGTGTTCCAAACATATACTTTACTATAACTCATTTAATTCATCTGATTGACAAACATAAATAATCTTATAACTCTATTCTGGAAGAAATGTCATGTGATATATTTTAAAGCAGTAGGTTAGCATGATTGTAAAATCTGGTTACCAATATGTGTTTGCTGTGCATTATTTTGTATAAAGCAGACAGATTTATTCTAGGGACAGCAAGTAGGATAGTGCTCTACTAACACACAACTCAGTGAGATCAGATATATATATATATATATATATATATATATATATATATGTGTGTGTGTGTGTGTGTGTGTGTGTGTGTGTGTGTGTATGTGTGTGTGTGTGTGAGAGTGTGATGGCTTTTTTTCTAAGAATCTGCATAACTATCCAATATGATTTATAATAATTTCTATGAATACAATATTTTACTCTATTGACAAAATGAATGTTTGCCACAAGTTTTAATAAGTTTCCGCCAAAATGTTAAGGGAGACAATCTGGGATGTGGGCTGTCTCATGCATAGTGTCCATGAGTTTCCTCAGAAGCTTCACTCACAGAATTTTCACAGAGAAACTGAAAGCAGTTAGTATAAACATTGACAAGGTTATCACACTGACACACCACAGATTCAGGAAAAATACTCTATTCATAAAATATGTCAGTTATGATGAGTTTGGATGATGTAGTTTCTTGTAGCAAGTAAATATCTTATTTTAGAAGGCATAGAAAATGAAACATTTATTTAAATGTTTTTGAAAATCTACTTAACAGTAGCATAATAATCTGTGTTAAAACTTGTGTCCCAAACATATACTTTACTATAACTCATTTAATTCATCTGATTGGCAAGCATAAATAATCTTATAACTCTATTCTGGAAGAAATGTCATGTGATATATTTTAAAGCAGTAGGTTAGCATGATTGTAAAATCTGGTTACTAATATATGTTTGCTGTGCATTATTTTGTATAAAGCAGACAGATTTATTCTAGGGACAGCAAGTAGGATAGTGCTCTACTAACACACAACTCAGTGAGATCAGATATATATATATATATATATATGTGTGTGTGTGTGTGTGTGTGTGTGTGTGTGTGTGTGTGTGTATCTATGTATATATGTGTATATGTGTGTGTGTGTGTGTGTGTGTGTGTGTGTGTGTGTGTGTGTGTGTGTGTGTGTGTGTGTGTGTGTGTATCTATGTATATATGTGTATGTGTATATATGTGTGTGTGTGTGTGTGTGTGTGTGTGTGTGTGTGTGTGTGTGTGTGTGTATGTGTGTGTGTGTGTGTATATGTGTGTGTGTCTGTGTTTATGTGTGTGATGGCTTTTTTTTTTTTTTTTTTTTTTAGGTAATAACGCAGGTGTTTCTGAGAATCTGCATAACTATGCAATATGATTTATAATAATTTTTATGAATACAATATTTTACTCTATTGACAATAATGAGTTTAAGTAAATGCTCATATACAAACAATTCAAGATTTTTTGGAAGCTGTTGATAGAATTCACATGACAGAAAATAGATGCATCTTAATGCATGTAATGTCTGAATCATATTAGCCAAAGTTTTTGATTTAAATGAATGTTAGAACATAATTTTCTCTCCTCTTGATTTCTAACATTAAGATTATTTGAATGCTATTAGAATTCAAGTGTTATATATTACATAGATCTATATAATAGTATGAACAGTTTTTAAAAAAAAAAAAAAAAAAAAAGTTTATTTTAGTTTATATGATGCTGTTTTACCAAATGTGTAGTTTTGTCTTGATAGATAATTGAATTGAAAACTGTTAACCTCAGTTAAATATAACTAGTATTAAACTGATAAGGTGGTAGCCGAGGTACTGCTGCTTAGGGTAAGGGGTTAACTTGAGTAGTAAATACTGCTCTAAGTTGGAGTTTTCAACTCCAGGCGGGATGCAAGGTTTAATCCTTACATTATTTTCACTTGTCCATTGTTATATGTATATAGTTTTGACATCCACAATATATTTTGTACACTCATTGTCACTACAAACAAAATTGAATCCTATACAAAATCCCATAAGAGATTTAATAAATACAGCTATATTTAAAGGTACACCTAAAAGAGGAGATGTAACATTATTTATCTTGTTATTTGTTATTTCGATCATAAGATTCTTGAGTTTTAGAAATGCCAAATGACATCTTTAAAAGGAATTTCTTTAAACATTAATGGATTGAATAATCCGTGTAAAAGGGCAAGCCTAATAAGATACATTAATCTACACAAGGCCAATCTAGTCTTCCTACAAGAAACCCATCTCTTGAAAAAAGATATTGATAAACTAGCCACTAATAAGTATGCAGTATTGGTTAGTTCAGAGCACACTCAGAAAAAGAGGAGTGGCTATTTTATGGAATAAAAGTATGCCCATTCCTAAAACCATTAAGTCTTATCAGGATGACAAAGGAATGTTTTGTATGGTTACAATACAAATTAATGGGAAGACTTACACTTTAATTAATGTATACTGGATACCTGGAATTGGTATTAATACAGTGAAACATCATATTGATAAGATCATATCATTCTCTATAGGGGATATTATTTTAGCTGGTGATTTTAATTGTATACTACATGAAAATGATACTACCACTATAAAGAAAAGAAGAATTACATCTAATGCAAAACATTTAAATGATTTTGCTAATTCTTATCATTTGAATGATAATAATAATCAGATAGAGTCAAAATCATTACCATACACCTTTTTTTCTAACAGATACAAAACTTATTCAAAAATAGATAGGGTCTTTATTTCTAACCAGATGGTAACAGATTTAATTAATTCCAAAATCATTTCATGTCCTATATCTGATCATAACTCAATTGTTTTGAATTCATGATAAAAATACTCATAATGTTCAGATCAAAAGGATACCAGCATACTTAACTCAGCTAAAAGACTATAAAGAATATATACTTTCAGAAGTACAACATTTTCTAGACATAAATAATACTCCTGAAGTCTCCATTGTCTATGTTTGGGATGCCTTAAAATCATATCTATATGGACAAAGTATCAGATGGTATAATAACAAAAGGAAATCTTGGGATAAGGAATTGTTAGATATTCAAAGTAAACTAGACTCTTGTAAACATAATAATAAAGAAAATATTATGGACAAGAAAGTTATTGAAGAAATAAACAAACTAAATGAGAAATACAAAGAAATTTTAACTCATAAAGTTAAAATAACTTTAGAGAAATACAAGTTGTTGTCTTATTCAATAAGCCCCAAATACTTACATAGACTTAAAAATAAAACAAAAAGATTGAATAAACAAAACCATATCAAAGAAATCTTTTCTCTAAGGAAAAGAAGAATGTTTCTAGTATACCAGAAATACTGGATGAATTTAGAAATCACTTTCACAAGATTAACCATAACAACATTAACATGGAACCTAAAGATAAAATAAAGGAGTTTATAACCACAAACATGAATAAAAAGCTTAATAAACAACAGATTAAACTATTGGACAAGAGTATTCCATATACAGAAGTTATTACACAAATAAATAAGTTTAAATCAAACAAAGCACCGGGTAATGATGGTATTATACCAGAGATATATAAAATCCTTTCTAAAACTACATATTCATTAATACATAAGGTTTTATTCTGGCCCAAACTGAGTTAATAACCCCCTCATCTTGGCAATATACATTTATTTCACCAATTTTAAAACCTAATAAAGATCCAACTAGATGTTCTTCATATCGACCCATCTCATTACTTAATGTTGATTATAAAATGTTTATGAGTATTTTTGCTGATAGATTGAAGACAATTATCCCGGCATTATAGACATAGATCAGACGGGCTTCATTGTAAATAGAAATACTTTTGATAATATAAGAAGAACTTTAACATTAATTGATTTTGCAAATAGGAAAAGAAAGATTTAACACTTATTAGTCTTGATATAGGTTCAGCATTTGATTCAGTAAGTTGGGACTATCTGTTTACCTTACTGAAGTGCACAAATTTCTCTGATGCATTTGTAAATTTAATTGAGCATTTATACAAAGGAACGCTGGCTTATATTAAGGTAGGAACATATGTTTCACAAAAATACCCATTCTTAAAGGTACAAAGCAAGGATGTCCACTTTCTCCACTATTATTCACTTTAGTAATGGAGCCTTGGGCTAATTTGATTAGAAACAGTACTGACATAGAGGGTTTTGAAATAGAAGAAAATACAACATCAAAAATTCAACTTTTTGCAGATGATATTCTAATTACATCAGCAGGATCTAATTCTTCTATGCAGTCTTTATTTGATAAAATTATGAATTTTAAAAGTATTTCTGGTTTAATATTCAATGAAGAAAAACTAAAATACTACCTATATATACACGAAAAATACTCTCATTAGTGATTTTACTAAATATGTACCCAACTCAGGTCAGATAACTTATTTAGGTATAATACTATCTAAAGATATTAAATCTATTATATATAATAACTATAATACCTGTTTTCTTAATATACAAAATCTTTTTAATACCTGGAATAATATGTTTTTACTATGGAGGAGAGACTTACAATTATTAAAATGATAATATTCCCCAAGATTTTATACTTAATACAATCAATAATACTTTCACCTACAAAAATAACTATCAAGAAACTGAATACACTAATGTTAAATTTCTTATGGGCACCTAATAGACCTAGGATTGCATTAAAGAAACATACTAATAGCTGGTCTCAAGGGGTATTTCTTTTCCAGACTTTAATTTATATATTATCTCTTCTATTATAAAAGTTATTACTTTATTAATAGATTGGTCATATGTCGCAAAATGGAAAGATTATTGGGAGCTAATTAGTATGCACTTCATGAAAATCTCCTTAACACATAAAAATATGATTATAAATAACTCCATGTTGTGGTTGCTAAAGGAATTTTGTACTTCACCTATTACACCTAAACATATGGTCTGTTACCCATTAAATATTATTATTAGTTATTGTAACTTTATATTCATGCACCCTAAATATAGGGAATGGAATTTTATTGTATTCCCTATAATTTATACTCAGGGTATGCTTATGTCATCTACTTCTGAAGGAGCTCATTTAGCTATAGATAATAATCTAAAGTACTGGTATCAGCTGATATCTGATAATAAAGTTAAAAATCTAGATTTCTTAAAACAAGAATTTGATCTAAGAGAAACTTGTTGGTTAGAGGTTCAGATCTTTAGACAACATCTCATTGATAGAATAGATCTAATGTCTATAACAGTTAAAGAATCTATTCCAAAACTGATTGATTACTTGATAATAAATTTACAGCATAAAGTTTCTGATAAAGGTAAACTTTCATATATACATAAAATTATCAGACAAGAAACTTTTACAATGTAGATTCATACTGGAATTATTTCACCTCTATTAATGGGGACCCACCAACTCAACAAGATAAACAATATATATTGGAATCTGCTTATAGAACTACATCTTCCATTGTCTGGAGACTTTATACATGGAAATTTTTACATAGATCTTTTTATACACCTTTGATGATGAATAAAATTAATAATAAAGATAATCTATGTAAGAGATGTAATGTAGAAATTAATGCTGACTGGGCTCATATGTTTTATGACTGTATGAAGTTGAAAGAATACTGGAAGTCAATTAATGAATTTTTGCAGGCTCTTTTTACAGATAATTTCATTATTTCTAAGTCTCTTATATTATTCAACACACCTGTACCTCAATGTGTTAAAAGATTAAGCTTCCCTTGTTATGGTCTATTCTAGCAGTGGCTAGGAAAATAATAACTAGAAATTGGATTTCAGATACACCTCCTTCGTTCAATGAATTTAAAAATGTTATGAATATAATGTGTCATATGGAAATAAGCACAATTAGAATGAGAACAACTAGAAAAACATCACATTTTATTGTATGGGATAATTTACAAAATTTGTTAAAAAAATTCTAATTTCAATAGCACAGTATTTTAGTTTAATTAATTGATCTGATTGTAGTGGATGTCTTTGTAAATACTTTAGTTGTTTTGTTGAATATTATAATAATACCTATTTTTAATTATTTGTATAAAATTGTTATGATATTTCTCTTATATGTTAAAACAATAAACTTGTTTAAAAAAAAAAATAGTCTCAACAACTACTGTCCAGTGGCACTTATTCCAGTCATCATGAAGTGTTTTGAACAATAGGTTCTGTGACACATTAAGGACAGTCTCACAGTTATCTTGGATACACACCAGTATGCTTACAGAGCAAATAGGTCTATGGAAGATGCCATCTGCACTGCCTTGTACAGTGCACTTTGTCATCTTGGGCAGCAGAGGAGCTATGTGAGGATTCTCTTTGTAGACTTTAGTTCAGCTTTTAACACAGTTATCCTGGATAGACTGGTCACTAAACTCACTGGCCTAGGACTTTCAGAACTTACCTGCTGTTGGATTAAAGACTTTTTAACTAACCATCCTCAGATGTTTAAACTTGACCTGTAACTTTCCTCCACTCTCAGGCTAAACACTGGTGTCCCACAAGACCATGTGCTGAGCCCCCTTTTGTATACTCTTTACACCCATGACAGTGACCCCTCCCATTCTACTAATACCATCATTAAATTTGCTGACAACACCACAGTGGTTGGACTTATTTCAGGGGAAGATGACAACATATACAGATGAAGTTCAAAGACTGTCTGTATGGTGTACTGAGAACAACCTTGCCGTGAACTCTACCAAAACAAAATAACTCATAATAGATATCTAGAGGCACAACGCAGATCACAACCCAATATACTTCAGTGAAGATTGTGTGGAAAGGGTTTCTGCCTTCAAGATTCTAGGTTTACATGTGCCAGAAGATCTCTCTTGGTCCATAAGCACCATAGAGACAGTAAAGAAGGCACAGCAGGGACTCCATTACCTGAGGATCTTCAGGAAAAACAACCTGCAGGAGAAGCCACTGGTGGCTCTTTACTGCTGATTTATTGAAAGTATGCTGATGTACTGCATTTCCACATGGTAAGCCAACAGCTCGGTGGCAGACAAGTAGGCCCTTCAAAGGATCGTTAACTCTTCCCAGAAAATCTTTGGCTGCTCACTGCTCTTTTTGGAGGAACTCTTCAGCTCTCACTGTCTTAGCAGGGCAACCAGCATCTTGAAATACCCTTCTCACCCAGGATATCACCTGTTTGAGCTGTTCCCTTCTGGCAGATGGTTCAGGTCCATTCCATCTTGGACAAACACACTTAAGAATGGTTTCTATCTCAGAGCCATATGTGAACTGAGGAATGTTAAATATTTTCAAAAAAAGGAAAAGACCTCTGTAGCACCAGAAAAATTAAACTTTATTCAGTTGAGCGCTTTCGTCTGTGTATTAACAAGACTTCATCAGAACAATGATTTATAATACCACACTTCCTTTTATACTGTTAAGAAACAATTAAGAAATTAACCACACAGTTAAAATTTAAAGCAACACATACTAAAACAAAAGCAATAATAAAAATTGTGCAAAATTCTGCCTAAATCAAAATTACAAGAAACAACCATAGTGTTTCATTTTTAAAATACTTGAAATGCTGGTACATTCTTTCAAATCTGGATATTCTGTAGCATTAACCCTCAATTGCCAATGTAATTCACAGGCTTCCAACTGCTCAGGGACCACCTTCCTTGTAAATCACTAGTAATCTGTTGTACTACTAAAAATCTAAAGGTGTGGTCCATAAACCTCTCAATATATCTGCTTAATGCATTAGTTTTAACTGCCTCTTGAAATATCCAATGTGTGTTCATATATTCTATTTTTGAACAACCTAGCCATCTTGCCCACATAGAATGTGGGACAAGACAAACATTTAGCATTCTTAGAAAAACAGTTAAAGTGTGAATGTATGTTAATTTTGAAATTATTTAACACAAAAATATTGCTGCCTTGATGAATGTTAAATATTCACATTGAGCACAGATAATAGCCATTTGCACTACAAGGTACAGTGGGTATAAAATGTTTACACACCCCTGTTAAAATGCCAGTTTTTTTTTATATAAAAAATTAGACCTCAATAAATCATTTCAAAACTTTTTCTACCTTTAATGTGACCTATAACCTGTACAATTCAATTGAAAAACAAACAAATCTGTTAGGGGAAATATATAAAAAATAAAAAATGTACAGTAAGCTTGTTGCATAAGTGTGCACACCCTTAAACTAATACTTTGTTAAAGCACCTTTTGATTTAATTACAGAATTCAGCCTTCTTGGATAGGAGTCTATCAGCATGGCACATCTTGACTTGACAATATTTGCCCAGTCTTCCTTGCAAAAGCACTCCAAATCTGTCAGGGCATCTCTTGTGCACAGCCCTCTTCAGGTCACCCCACAGATTTTCTATTGGATTTAGGTCTGGGCTCTGGCTGGGCCATTCCAAAACATTAATTTTCTTCTGGTGAAGCCATACTTTTGTTGATTTGGATGTATGCTTGGGGTCATTGTCATGTTGAAAGGGGAAATTCCTCTTCATCTTCAGCTTTCTAGCAGACGCCTAAAGGTTTTGTGCCAGAAGTGACTGGATTTTGGAACTGTTCATAATTCCCTCCACCTTGACTAAAGCCCCAGTTCCAGTTGAAGAAAAGCAACCCAAAAGCATGATACTACCCCCACCACCATGCTTCAATGTGGGGATGGTGTTCTTTTGGTAATGCAAAGTGTTGTTTTTGCACCAAACGTATCTTTTGGAATTGTGGCCAAAAAGTTCAGCCTTGTTCTCATCAGACCAGACAAGATGAAAACTGTTTAGGGAGGCTGCCAAGAGACCTACACCAACATTTTCCCACATGCTTTTGGGAGACTTGATATATTGTTTTGCAAATTTTAGCCAGGCCTGGATGTTTTTCTTTGTAAGAAAAGGTTTCCGTCTTGCAACCCTACCCCATAGTCCAGACACATGGAGAGTACGGGAGATTGTTGTCACATGTAGTACACAACCAGTACTTGCCAGAAACTTCTGAAGCTCCTTCACTGTTGGTGTAGGTCTCTTGGCAGCCTCCCTAACCAGTTTTCATTTTGTCTTTTCATCAGTATTGGAGGGTTGTCCAGCTCTTTACCACATCACTGTTGTCCCATATTTTCTCCACTTTTTGATGACTGTCTTCACTGTGTTCCATGGTATATCCAATGCTGGGGATATTTTTTGTGCCCTTCTCCTGACTGATACCTTTCAACAATAAGATCCCTTTGATGCTTTGTAAGCTCTCTGCAAACCTTTTGCTGTAGCAGGCAACTGAGTAAATATCGGGAAAATCCTGCTAGGACAGCTGAACCTTATTTGGGGTTAATCAGAGTCTCTTTAATTGATGGCAGGTGTGTACCCAAGATGACTGAATGCTGTAATTAAATCAAAAGGTGCTTCAACAAAGTATTAGCTTAAGGGTGTGCACACTTATGCAATCAGCTTATTGTACATTTTTTTTATTTTTTATATTTCTTCCCCTAACAGATTTGTTTGTTTTTCAGTTGAACTGTACAGGTTATAGGTCACATTAAAGGTGGGAAAAGTTTTGAAATAATTTATTGTGGTCTCATTTTTTTATATCACAGAAACTTGGCATTTTAACAGGGGTGTGTAAACTTTTTATATCCACTGTATATGTTTACATTCCTATGCACCTTACCTTATTCCTTTCATGTGCAATTATACCCAAGTGCAATAACTTAGTTTACTGTATTGCATTGCATTATATTGTATTGTTTGGTATTGTATTGTATTGTATACTCTTATTTATTCATGTTCATTATAAGTGAATGCACCTTAGAAGGATTGCTACAAATTTCATTGTACTTGTGCAATGAGAATAAAGGAATCTTATCTTATCTTATACAGATATATTTATACGTAGTCCAGATATTTCCACAGATGTGCAAATGGTTGAAATCATTTTTCACTGGGTTTTTGCATTGAAATGTCAGCATTTAAATACAACCATATCATAGTAACCCACCCTTTGAAAACAACAAAATAATATCTCTAGGCTAGTAAACGAGCAAGGTATATACTGGCAAGAGATCACTTTCTTCATTCCTATAGTGAGATATTACCAATGATTCATTATATAGCTACCTGAAACTATAGAGATTTTTTTTTTCATTTTTGTAATGGTACATTTGTTAGGTATTTCCACCTTGGGTTTCCAGCATATGATCAGAAACTCAGAACGTTGAAAGCCCAAAATGTTGAAAACTCACAATATTGAAAATGTATTTAATGCAGGCTGGCATGACCCCTCCCATTCCCCCCTGTATTAGGGCTGTTCCCACACCCACCTGCTAATTAAATATGCCAACTACAAGGCCACTTTACAGTTCCCATTTTCAGTATTTTGAGTTTTCAAAAGTTTGGGCTTTCAACATTTTTAGTTTTAGATCACAATAGCAACCCTTCTAAGGTATGTTAAGGATTACCTTATCTGAGTCTGTTACTGTCCATTGCATATTCCACTTTTTGCATTTGACTAAGGAAATATCTTCATTTTCTTGTACTGATATCTCGGAGATTAAAAAGATCAGCTTTTAGGATATACACATGATGTATGACGGCTACCTTCAGACACATCATAGTGTACCTCTTGGATTATTCAAAATTCAACAAAATCATTTCAACCCAAGCTGGTAAATCATCTTGAAAAATGATTTGTTTTATTCACAAGATGTTTCTGACAGAGTAGATGCATAAATAACACCTTTTTCTCAAGTATACATCCTGCATCACAGATTCCATGCAATTCAAATAAGTGAATGTAACACTTCAGAAATGAGTAAGCAACTGTACTGGAATATAGTTTCTGACCATGTTTTTGTAATTTCCACTTTGTCACAGTTATCTCGGTTTTGCATTCACGTTGAGGGCATCTGAGTAGAATCACAGTCAGACAGCTGATACAAAAGATATTGGTTTATTTTTTTCACTGATTTTTAGAAGTGGGTGTCATGTTTAGCACTTGTAGCCCAGTTGCTGTGCATCCTACAGCATTTCTTAGTGCTGCTATATACACTATAAATTAAAGTACTAGAACTTAGGAACTTCTGGCAGCAATAAGATCCGGTATGGGAGCATGAGAGGTAACCTTTTGTGTGTCCTGTGATAGGAATGATTGAGTCAATTGTGAACATAACCAGGTAGTCTATAAGGGGTCTATGATCTCTCCAGTAAAACCTAATTAACAACTAAGTCTAATATTTTAGTGATGTTTGGAAAAACTAAACTAAAGCAAGTTTATGCAAATCACACACAAAACAAGTCATTAGGGTGGTAAAAGTTAAACTTCTTCTATATTATAAGTTTTATGATAAACTTGACTAGATTATCTCACTAATTAATAATGCAGTCTTAGCATAATTTTATTTGCATATCTACAGACAGAACAAAGGAATAGTTTCTTAAATGCAGACAAATTAAAATTAAAGATTACACTTGCTTAAATTTACCTGGAGTTTATGGATATGTAGTGGAATGTATTATCCAGCATTTAAGAACCCCTGAGATGGGTTTGGAAGAGCTGGACTTAAACTCTCAATGTGACTTAAGATCATATCCCCTAGGACTCGTGAAATGAATATGCTGCATGATTTAGGCTTCATTTGCTTAGGACAGACATTTTAGGTACATGTTGATTGTTTTGCATACTTTTCCTCACTGCTTTTAGTCAAAGTCAGAGTAAACTTTATTGCCATTTAGAATTACACATGTGTAGTCTAAACTAAATTTCATGCATCATCTCATTTCTTGAGATTACAAAGGAAAGTGAACAATACATACAAGCAGAGGAATAAACATAACTAACAAATGCAATACTACTCCCAATACATGCAAGAAAGAGTAGGGACATTTACCAACAATCATAACTGAAAATAATACCCTCCCCTGAGTTAAATTAACTACCCTATTTAAAGTAATACAAAACACACTACAGATTGAAATGCCTAAGTTATTTGTCTAATATTGCACTTGAGTAAGTTAAATAATACCGACTATGGATATAATAAATAAATATTGCACTTACATGAAATATATGTAAGTATATATTACACAAATAAAACTGTACTTATTATGTGTACAGACCCCTGGGACTAGTGCCTGTGTTTAGAAATCTAATCATGTAGGGTAGAAACTGTTACTAAATATTGTAGTCCTGCACTGGATGCTGCAATATCTCCTGTCCTATGCCAGATGCTTAAATAGTCCATGGCAGGATACATGTTGTCCTGTATTATTTTGGTGGCTTTTCTGATGCTTCTTGTAGAATAAAGATGATGTGTTGATGGAAGACTGGAACCTGTTATCTTTTCTGCAACCCTCACCACTCTTTGTAGCGCCTTCCTTTCTGTAAATGTGCAGCCTCCAAACCACACTGTGAAGTTTCAGGAGAGGATGCTGTCTATTGCACCTCTATAGAGGGTGGAGTCGATGTGAAGAGGAAGCTTAGCTTTTTTCAGCCTTCTTAAAAAGTGGAGGCATTGGTGAGCTTTCTTGACCAGTTGGCTGGTTTTTCCCGACCACGAGAGATCCTCTGATATGTGTACACCCAGGAATTTCATACTCTTAACGCTCTCCACACTCTCACCATTGATTGTGAGCACTGGGTGGCTTGTTCTCCTTTTTCTGAAGTCGATGATAATCTCTTTGGTCTTGCATATATTCAGGTCAATGCTGTTCCCCTCACACCAACTGATGAGAGATTCCACCTCCTCTCTGTATGCCCTTTCGTCCTCCTTTCTGATGAGCCCCACGACTTTGGTGTCATCAGCAAACTTGATGATATGGTTGGACTTGTGCTTAGCATAGCAGTCATGGGTCAGGATGGAGAATAACAGTGGGCTGAGAACACATCTCTGTGGAGCCCCGGTGTTAATCGTGATGTACTTTGATGTGTTCTTACTCTGCGGTCCCTCAGTCATGGAGTCCAGGATCCAGTTATAAGAGATATTTACTGATTCCTAAATTTCTATCAGCTGCATTGGTAGCACCATGTTAAATGCAGAGCTGAAGTCCATGAACAGCATCCTCACTTAGTTGTCTTTGCCCTCCAAATGCTCAAGGGAGATGTGTAGTGCTACTGATATAGCATCAACGAGGATTGGTTAGCAATGTATGGAAACTGCAGAGGGTCAGAATTAGGAGGTAGGCATGAAGAAAGATGCTTTTGGATCAGCCGCTCAAAACATTTCATAACAGTGGATGTCAGAGCGACTGGTCTGTAGTTATTAGGGCTAGAGATAGTGGTTTTCTTAGGTAGTGGAATGATGTCGGCTTCCTTGAAGCATGGGGTACTTTTGCCATGGCAAGAGAGGTGTTAAATATTTCCTTGAGCATACTCGATCAGCACAGCCTTTTAAAACATTGCCCATTATGTTGTCTTGGCCAGCAGCCTTCCTGGGGTTCTCTCTCCTAAGTTATCTCCTTACTTTCTCTGTGCTGAGGCTGAGTACTGCATCCTTCTCATCAGTGGGTAGCTTTAGTGGCAACCTGTTGTTTCTTTCCTAGGATCTACTAAATAAGATGTTCAAGCTGTCCAGGAGTTCAATGCTGTCCTCACAGTTTGCTGACCTGATTTTGTAGTTAGTGATCTCCTTTATGCCTTGCCATAGTCTCCTTGCAGCCTTCATGTCTTCAAAGTGGCTCTGTACCTTTCTGCCATACTCCCTCTTAGCACCCTTTATACCCCTCCTCAGATTACCTCTTGCTACCCTTAGGGCTGCTTTGTCCTTACCCCTGTAAGCTGTGTTTCTCTCCTTCAGAAGCTCATATACCTTAGGGGTGAGCCATGGCTTCTGGCTAGTGATACTCTTGGTATTTGTTACCCCATCTACACAGTATGAATGTATGCCATAACGACTTCAGTGTATTCATCAGTGTTCAGATGCTGATTTACTGTGGCTGCCTTCTTGAACGTATCCCAGTTGGTTGTTTCAAAGCAGTCTTAGAGGGACTCCATAGCCCCCTCGGGCCATACCTTGATTTGTTTCTTTGTCAGTTTCTCTCTAACTAGTGCAAGTTTTTAACCTGGAGATAGCAAGATGGCATAATGGTCAGAGTTTCCCATTTGTGAAAGTTGCACTGCCTTATAAGCTTTCTTTAAGTTTATTTATACCTTGTCCAGGATATTATCACCCCTTGTAGGAATGCCCACATACCGATGGTAGTGTAGGAGTACTTCTTTCAGATCTGCTTTATTAAAGTCACCAGCTGCCAAGTGTACAAAGTCAGGATATTTGCTCTGCAGCTCACCCGTGTGATTACATAGCTTATTTAGAGCCTCAGTGGTATTAGCACTAGGTAGGATGTACACCACTGTTACAGTGACCCCATTCAGCTCCCTGGGCAAGTAAAATGGTCTACATTTATATGCCGGATCCTCTGCTTAGCCTTCGGATTACCTGTGTTCTGCAAGTAATAATTGATTAATTGATCAGATAAAAGAACTTACTTTGCATTTATATCTCTTTGTGGGGCTGAAACTACTTCATGACATTAAAGAAAATGTCAAACTAGAATAAACAATAGTACCACATCTTTGTTTCCAGGATTTAAATTACTTCTATAATGTGTCTGGGGCCGTTTAGTACCAGATGAATACTGCAAGTATATGTAAAAGTTTTGCTCCTTACTGCAGCATGTAGAATATATATTTCTCTTTATCCAGCAGAATTATAATTGTGCTGAACTCTGTGAAATATGAAAAATACATACTGTAAACTGATCACACAAGTGAGGAAAAGTGCAAAACAATAAAAATGTCCCTGAAATGTTTGTTTGTATTTACTGGTATTTTGCATTGTTTTCAAGCTATCTGTTCTGTCTGCTTTGGTTTTCCTACCAAGCAGTACTTAATTAACTGATCTGTTAACTGTTTAAATGATTCTTTACAACCTCCTGACTGATTTTATGCTGTTTCAAATGTTTTTTTTTCAGTGTTTCATTGCTATTTTTCTGCTGTGTTAAATCTTCTCTAGGGTTTCCCACTGACACTAGGGTAGCTAGTAGCTGTAGCATAGTCCAGATCGAGGCCTGCTGCTTCTGGAACTGTTTGTAGTGGTTTGTTTTTTTCTGAGCATGTTTTCTAGGCCATTGGATTGGAAGGGGCCTATCTGCACTTTTGTGAAAGAATTGTGTTTGATTGGCACCTGACTGGTAAAGGAAGGATGGTCTATGGCTTGGAATAAGCATCCTCATTGGTCACTTTGAATATTGTTAGAGTTTTTTTTAAGTTTTAGCTTCTGGTATTTAAGCTTTGCATCTAAGCAGGGTTCTGCTTGTTTGCATGTCATGCAGCACCCCGCACTGCTACACAATTGTGAGCCAAAGCTGAACTGTTAAATTCAACAAATTTTCCCTTACAGCCCAGGCAAATATATTCATTCACTGACCTCCTCCATGATCGTTTCTGAAATGCCATCCCTAGTTACAACAGTCTTCAACCTAGCATTATGGACAGTCGGACTACCCTGATTCTCCTGCCAACCTTGGTAACTTGGGTCTCCAGATGCAGTGTAGCAATTGCCTTGTTCCTTGAATTAAAATGCCCTGGAGGAAATTGTTCATACCCCAACAAAAGGTGCAAATATTATAGATATGGTCCTCACCAACATGTCAAACAGGTGTACTGCTACAACTGTTGGACCCTCATTAGTTAAAACTTGTCACAAATCAGTCATCTTCAAATTGCCACTACCCCCAGAACTCACAAAGGGTGAAATCAGACTAAAAAACTTCACCAAGGCAAACTATACTCTCTTAGGTGAAGTTACAAATGCATTCCAAGCCCCACCCTAAACTGAAAGTGGCAACTACATAGAAGCTTACACTAATGCCCTGTACACTCACTTGCATAAGTGTATAAACTCGGCTGTAACAATCAAAGCCAGAGCCCCAAGTAAAATCAAGCTGCCACGGTGGACTTCCAATATCAACAAACTCTACAATAAATGCAAAAAGTTGTTGTCCAAGAAAACAAAGACAAGGACTCAACAATGAAAAAGCACCCTCCTCAGCATTAACAGGCAAATAAGACAACTTGTCAAATCCTCCAAGGGCTCCTTTGAGAGAAACCTAGCAAGCACTGCCAAGGATAACCATAAGGCCTTGTACAGCTATTTACATAACCTAAAGGGTAGGACCCAAGCATGTGCAGAACTGGTGGCCATTGGTATCACACACACACTGACCCCCCCAAGAGATAGCAAACTTGCTAGTGGATATGTTTGGTGAAAATTTCACTCCCTTATCCCTGTCTTAACTTACAACAAACCTTCCCCCAAACTACACTCCACCTTACATATCTGAAGAGCAGGTCACCAAACCCTGTCCAAGGCAAAGAACACAACCTCTATGGGACCAGATAAAATACTAGGCTGTTTTCTAAACAGGCTAAAACATGAACTATTACTACCACTAAGCACCCTATTCAATCATAGCCTAACCACAGGCTTTGTTCCTGTGGCATGGACAACAACTACAGTTATTTCCCTCCACAAAGGTAACCTAGCAACAGACCCAAGGAATTACAGACCCATAAGCCTAACCATCCTCATCTGTAAAGCCATGGAACGTATCATTAATGACCTCATAGATAAAGATATAGGTGACTTCTGAACCCTGGATCCTACCCAATTCAGCTTCGTAAAGGACAGGTCCTGCCTGCTAAATCTGGTGAATTTCTTTGAAAGTGTAACCAAGGCCATTGATGAGGTCAAATCTGTGTACACCACATACCTCAACTTGGCAAAGGCTTTTGACACAATCCTATATTCATGCATTACTGATAAACTTAGCAAACTGAATGTAAACCCCTTCATAGTAACATGGGTTGCCAACTGGCTCACAAACCGGATGCACACTATTAAAGTCGGTGACTCAACATCAACCAGCAGACCTGTTACCAGTGGGGTACCACAGGGGTCAGTGCTGGGTCCCCTATTGTTTGGTATATATGTCTGAGATGTTCAGGTCAAAATGAAAAGGTTGTGGCTGACCAAGTTTGCAGATAACTGCAAGCCAGGCGCAATCATTGAATCCCCAAATTATGTCAGTATACTCCGGGATGGTCTCACATAGATCATCAACTGGTGTGTTAGTCATAGTCTCAAACTGAATGCAGAGAAATGCATCATCATTCCCTTCTGCACAAACAATGTCCCTTCACACTATCAAATCAATAACAATACCCTAAGTACCCATGAAGTGGTAAGGAACCTGGGATCACACGTTGACCACGACCTTAACTTTGACCACAATATGTTTACCATTGTAAGGGAAGCTTTCTATGTAGCTCACTTGATTAGTAAAGGCATCGCCAAGAGACCAAAAGAAGTTATAACCCCCTTGTACTCAGCACTTATCCAGCACATAATTGAGTATAACACCTCATTTGGTATGTGCTGTACTAAGCATCTACAGCAATTAGAGAGCCCTCAGAGGTTTCTAACAAAGAATATCAAGGACATCCAGCATGTGTTTTACAGGGACTGACTAGAATCCCTGTTACTATACTCCATATCATATAGACTTCTTAGGGGAGACATACTTGCAGAGCAACCCAAGACCCAAACTTAATGAACTTACTGCATATCCATAAATGAAATAGTCTAAGGCTACCCATTCCAGGAACTTAAATATGGCCTGTGACTTAAATAGGACATGCTGGAGGGACAGATTTATCTTCCAGTGATTTCCATGTCTTTGGAACAGGCTACCAATTCATGTGAAACAGAGCACCTCTATGACACTGTTCAAGAGAAACCAGAATGACTGGATGGAGCACCATAAATTCTTAATAAGGATAGCACTCACAACCATCCTGGACATGGGCAGTCATCACTAAATACAATCTTGGGTATTGAGTAGTGCCTCTGCAGTATTACATTGGGTTGAAACAGCTAGGCTTAAAATTACCTCTAGGTCGATAGCCAAGTAATGTGTTATGGTCCTATGATCCTATGATACTCAGAAGCATTGATACTGAGAACAAAAGTAATTGTTTTCCAGGTGATTCAAAGCATATGTGCATCTAGCTGCATGTGTTAGTGATTTCAGTCCTAGCTGCCTTATGATATAAAGCTACCAATTTCTGTAGAAAGGTGATACAGAGAGAATGCAAATAATGGAAGTAAAGCATAAAGAGACATGGTTTCAGGACTGACTTTGAGAAGACATGCCTGGCAAGATTGGTCAGAATCACATAGTTTATAACCTATGCAATAAAACAATGCTTGGAGCTGAGATTTCCAGTAGTTCCTGGAAAAAGGCAATGTGGAAAGTCGTTGGAGCTACATTAAAAAAAGTGTCGTTGTTTGCACAGGATAGGCAATGACATTCCCAACAAATACCTGTGATTTGGTGAAGAAGACAACTGCTCATTACCTTTCCCCCAGTCTTGTACAAGAAAATAGCTACCAGAATAGCAAATAATGTATAACAGGAAGCAGAATGTGGAAGCAAGGCCTTTTCTACGCTATAAAAATGAGTGTGCAGCAACTGAATTCCAACAAATTTTACACTATTTACACTCCAAGCATCCCTTTTCCCAGGCTATCCATAGTCAGAAAATTGCATTTCCCCTCCTGTCAAATACAGCACTCAAAGCCTGGCCATTATCAGTGAAAAATATCTTAGTGTTCATTGTGTGTTACCAAGCTGCTGGTTTATGAATGGATCAATCATGACCATATCAGCTGTATGCCAGCAGTTTCCTGTGGTACACAACTTCCTAGACATTATGAGTACAACATATGACTATATCAGCATACATCATCAGATATCTGCAGTACAGTTTCCTTGACAGTGTGAGTACTGTACATTGTAATCCTTTGGTATATGTACTCAGGGCATAGAAGCCCTAGGAATCCTGGTCTGCTACCTGAAATGCTTAGCACAGTTACTGATTTGCAAATCAAATTGCAACCAAAATACATATTGTTGGATTTTGGGATGGTTGCAGGGAACCATTGTCATCCTGTGTTCTAAGATAGACACATTAAAAAAAATACTTCCTCCACTTGCTACAAACCATATGAAGACACCTGCAGCAATAATGCCTCCACCTAAACTATGTGATATAGCCAGAGTTCTATTAGGAAATAAAAAAAAAAAACAAATGTTACATTAATGTTACTACTTGGCAGGTGAAATCCAGAATGCCTTCCTCTTGCCAAGTCTTGCAGAATATCTAAGCTGCATTATTTATTGAAATCTTAATCTTCTTCATCTTAAAAAATATGAAAACTGACTCAAAGAAAAAAAAAATGCAAGAAGCTGCTTTTTTTCCTCGTATAGCACTTAGTTGATTTGTGATTTGGGCATTGAGAAATGTCCTTAGAATTAAGGCAATGTGAAGGCTTGACAAGTACCTAGTCTCATTACTAAAAGGTACTGTTGTGATCTCTGTGAGCTATTGTAGTGCACTTTGTGATATGAGGCTGTTGTGAATGGAATGTCATCTGCCTTACCTCTTTGTAAGTAAAGATTCAAAAAGAGGCAGTACTCTACACCAGATATGAGTCATAGATGTTAAGAATTGCTGACACTTTAGATAAGCAAATATCATTTGGAATCTTGCTTAACAGGTTTGACAAATGTAGGACTTTATTTTCTGGAAAGCCTGTGCTTAAAACAATACAGCACATATTTCACATACAACAGTGACAGCACTTATTCTGGAAGACATGTTTGGAGATTGTGCTCATTTAAATGGGTTTATATTAGTACATCAAAGTATTACTACTTCGAATGTACTAATATCAAACCCTTTGCATCGAAAGCTGGAAATAGCGAAGCTGCAGAATATCTTATACTTTCCTAGGGAAAGTATTCGGTGGGCTGTTTCTGCAGCTTCACTATTTCATTGACTGTGGAGTGAAGGTTACGGACCGGGTTAAGATAAGTGTGCGAACGAAGGTGAGTGTGCAATAGGGACTTTAGGGTTAGGGAGTGGGTAAGGTGAGTGTGTGATAGGGACTTTAGGTTTAGGGAGTGGGTAAGGTGAGTGTGCGATAGGGACTTTAGGGTTAGGGAGCGGGTAAGGTGAGTGTGCACTAGTTACGGACCTTAGGGTTAGGGTTGGGTTAAGGTAAGTGGATAGCTAGTTGTGTATGTATGGTTTAGGGTAGGGTTTTGTGAAGTGTATGTGTGTGGATTTAGTATTTTGTTGTGCTTGTTTTGTGTGTATGTTTGTTGGAACAGCAATTTTTTTCCCTGGGAAAAAATTTGCTGTTCTGAGTGTTCGATGTTGTGGTGTTTCGAGTGAAATGGTTCGATATTAGAGCATTCGATGTAGTAATACTTCGATGTTCTAATATAGACCCCATTTAAATGATGTCTGCTCCCACATTATTGTTCTGTCACTAATATAGTTTAAAGATTAGTAAAGTTTTTGGTTAATTATGCTTCCTTTCTTTTGTTTTGGATGCATGTATAAGATACTTCACCAACTCTGCGTATGTTTGTGAATTCCATCATTGACCAAAGCACTCATCCAGTGTATATTCTTGCTTAATACATTTCAGGTAATGTGTTCTTTAAACCATCCTTAAGCAATAGAAGGCATCTGCTGTTTACTCTCACATTAAATACAAGAAAATATCTTTGCAGATGATACTTCAAAAAGACCATTTGTAAAACAGCCATATGTTTCATCATTAGCGAGAAAATATGCAGCTACATAAATATTTTGAGTTGAAGTTAAAGTTCTTATTATTCCATACAAGTGTGTGAAATCTGTATCTGTGAAGACCTCTCAAATAAATATCTTAGATAATAATGTACTTGCATTAACTGGTGTACCTACATGCACTAATATCGTAATGTGACGAGATATTACACAGTTTGCTATTATATTATTTTTACTGTTCTGTGCTCTTATGCTTGCACATTTATATGCAGTGGATTTTGTACATTGGAAGCGATTTTATTATATGATACCGAAAAAAAAAATCTTAAATGGCAGTTGTTAATTCTCTCTTGCCTTCTCCCTATCTGAATCTATAAAGCACTACCCATAAAAATATAACTTTTCCCCTGAGAACAGCCTATGATTTCACAAAAAAGAATTTTGATATTAACTTGAGGTAGATTAATACAAGTATAATTTTAATGGATATGCTTATAGGTTCGTAGGTAATTATTATTCTAATGAACCCAGGGGGGCTTTGTAAACCAAGCCTTGACTCTTAAGGGTGAGAAACAAACCCTGTACCTTATATCTGGAAACTAAACACCTTAACCATTATTACAACTCCAACCCCCATACTTATGTGGCTTCCCAAAAGATTTACTGTTTTTATTAAAAAAATGCATCGCACCTTAATATTGCTCTTGCTGAAATTTTGTATGAGGTTCTATAGTAATCCAAAGCCTATGCACACCAAGAGAGAGATAAGAAAGTGCTATGCTGATCCACTGTCAACAGAAATAAAATATAACAGTGATGTATCTTTTTTCTAGACATACACAGATTTTACAATGCAGCAAGCTTGCAATTATGTACAATATGTCTGGTGTCAGTAATATGTAATGTTTTAATGCCCATGTCTGTGGAAGGCACTCATAACATATAATTTTGTTTCAAGATACTTTTTAAGAAAATATAGACATCTGTGAAGTTAGCCCTGGAGTTTATATACTGTGGCATTTTTTTGACAGCTAGTTTTACAGTAATACTGCATGGGAGTATTGTATTTGAGTTTGAAGCATCATTGCAAGGATGCTTGTGCAATGATAATATTTTTTGGATGCATGTATGGTACTTGCTTGTCCCTCCAGAGTTCTGCTGACTTGTTTTAGATTCTTGACCTGGACCAGGACCTTGTGATGCAATGGATCCTTCCCCTCATTAGGTGGTCATCATTGAGGTGTACCAGGACTCATATGAACCTGTTATTTTTAGTTTTCTGTGATTTCCAAGGCTGCAAAGGAGTAGATAGTTTTGGTCATTATGCATCTTTTGGCATTACTAGATAGTGGCATAAGCATTTTTGGGGGCAACTACTCTTTATACCCAGCTAATCTATTGCTGAATGTTTGTTTCTGTAGGTCAATGAGAAAAGATATAATATCTTAAGTTTGGAAATGCATTGTTTTAAGATAATAAGTTTTTAATGAACTGCTTCCTGTAATCCATGGTTTGAGTTCCTTGGCCTAAGTTTGCTTACTTTTTGACTCTAAAGGAAGTCACTTATCAAGCAAGTGTTCTCGAATATGTCCAATGGGTTTACCTGGTTAGTAAATCAATGCAATAAAATAATAAAAAAAAAAACACATTCCTTCTTGAATCTAGAGAAGTTCTTTTGGGTGTAAGTTTGCATTATATCTGGTTAACTGTTGCTGTCTCAGATTTAAACACACTATCAAGTTTTAGTGATTTGTTAGTCTGAATGATTTGTTTATAGCAAAGTTATATTCCCATGTGACTAATACTTATGTTACTGTTACTCAGTTCATATTGTTCACCATCATATACAACAGCCTCTTGGTTTTAGTATTATATATTTCCATAGCAAATAAAGCTTTTCAGGCATGTTTTGATATTTGGTTAGCTGATTGATGGCCTCTGCTGGACTTAGTATTTTGACTATGTTCTGTTTGATTTTTCTCTTCTAGGGGCCACTTTTGCCCTTTTATCGCATCTTGATTTGATGGCGA
Source organism: Protopterus annectens (assembly GCF_019279795.1). Lineage (NCBI taxonomy): Eukaryota > Metazoa > Chordata > Ceratodontiformes > Protopteridae > Protopterus > Protopterus annectens. The sequence goes on from NC_056739.1 coordinate 1,877,354,967, forward strand.
TCTGGCTAGTCTACAGTGCCTGCATTATTCCATTGCTAGGCTTCTCACTCTCCCCTTTATGTTCAAAGGTTCATAGGTGTTCACTAGGCTAACGACCACAAGGGCCTTTTTATGCCTAGCCATGCATCCTGAATATCTGACAAGTTCTGACACCCTTGATAAGTGTAAGCATGGGCCTGGGAGATGAACCATTTACAGGTTACCTGTTTGCATTAGAGACATAGGTGCCAAACCAGGGATGAATTTCCCGTTTCCCATCCAATTGTCCAAGTTGCACTTGAATTGGGTTAGGGAGGAACTCTGCTTCACATGGATGGGGAGCCTGTTCCATAGACAGGGTAGTATTTGGGATACATACTTATCTGTCCAGGAGGTCCTATTTATATCACAGGCAAGGTTTAAGTCTTTAGAACAGGTAATTCTGGTGCTTTTTGTTTTGTGGATATGCAGGAGTCCATTAGACTGGGGCCTGACAATGGCCTGTATGCCAGGCATAGATCTCCCCTCAAAAGCCTGTAGGAGACATAATACAGGGATAGGGTATTGAGGCGGTTAGCAGAGGACATATTACTTATGCCCTGTATTCTTTTAGTGAGGAAACTCTGTGGATGTTCCAGTTGTTGGATATGCCTGGTTAGATACATACCAAAGGGGGCATTGTACTCAATGATAGGTCTGATGAATGCTGAATACAGTGGAATAATGACTACCTTGGACTTAGATGGCATACCTTTGTTTATAAGTTGCTCAACATAGAATGATTTCCTCATCACTGTAGCCATGTGATGATCAAAGGCTAGATTACTACCTATGTGTGCCCCTAAGTCCCTGACTACAGTTGCAACTCTAGGGGGTGTGTTGTCAATATGGTAATTACCAGGGATGGAAAACTTCCCAAAGGATACTATTATGCATTTCTTGGCATTTAGTTTTAGTCCATGGGTCTGAGACCAGTTGTTTCTCCTGGAGAACATTTGTGTCAGTATGAGATTCAAAAACAGCTCCTAATTTGCAATCATCTGCAAATTTAGTCAGCCAGAGACCACTGACATTGGCCTTGACTTCTGAGAAGTAAATGCCAAAACAAAGTGACCCAAGGACTGATCCCTGAGGGACTACACTTGTGACGTGCCTCTTTGTAGAGGTGGACTCCCCAATTCTGACTTCCTGGGTCCTGTCTGTGAGCCAGCTGGCTATCCACCATGACAAATGGGCGTGTACCTAACCTCCTAAATTCATCAACAATGCCTGAGTCAGTATTGTGTCAAATGCCTTGGCCAGGTCAAGGTAGGCAGTGTGAATGATTTTGCCCTCATCTGTTGCTTCGGTGACCGTCTCAAAGAAGTCCACCATGTTGAGTAGGCATGATCTGCCCTTGACAAAACCAAACTGGGTTGGGTTCAGTATCTGGAGGTTTACTATATCTCTATTGATCATTTCCATGATAATTCTTTCCATGGCTTTACATATAAAACTTGCGAGACTTATGGGTCTGTAGATGGCCCACCTTTGTGCAGAGGGATGACTGTTGCCTTTCTCCATTTATGAGGCATGAAGCCTGTTTGGCGGCTACAGTTAAATAGTAATTCCAGAGGCCCTGATAGGTCATGTTTCTTGTTATTTAGAAGGCATCCTGCGATATTGTCTGGGTCCATTGATGCAGTGTTCTTGGTCTTAGAGAGAGCATTAAGAACCTTTTCCATAGTGATAGTAGGGGAAGTTATATTTGATATATTTCCTGAGGGAAGGTTGATGGAGAGAGATGAGTAAATCTGGAGCTGAATTTATCAGACAGGTGGTTTGCTATATCTTCTGGCTCAGTATAGGTGGCTCCTGTGAAAATGAGCTCTGCACACAATTGTGTAATGCCTTTGAGCTTGCAGACTTAGCTAAAAAATGCTTTGTGGTTGTCCTTGGCCTGGGAGGCCAAACTTACCTCAAATTTGGCTTTGGCATACTTTATTTGTCCTCGGAGTTGTTTTTTTATTTTGATGAGAGTGCTTTTATCCTACTGGATGCTACACTCTTAATTTTTGCCATGATTTTCTTCCTCCTGTTATACATCTGATTGATTTTGGGATTCCATCAGGGTGGCTTGTTTTTTGAGTTAGTTCTGTACTTCTTCCTAGTGGATACAGCTGCCTCTATGCAGCTATTAACATGCATGTACATGGTTTCTGTGAACAGTTCTGCATACCTCATGTGATTGGTTCTAATTATCTCACATGGCATTATGTTCCTGCAAGATTACTGAAGTCATCAAGACAGGGGCTGCTGGCTGTTTCAAGGGCCCAGCTTGACACATCTGGTAGAATTTTATACATACGCTGCTCCAGTCTGTTGGAAGTAGCTTCTATTCCTGATTCAGGCATGTAAGATAGAGCTCTTAGTTAGGACATCTCTGAGGAATTATTTCTGCCGAGAAGATTATTGCAATGCTGGCAGGGGTATTTATTCATTATACTGTTACAATTTCAATGTTTACTTGAAAAAACATAGAGGCCCCTGAGTGGATCACACCATAAGCTCCATACCTCTCCAAGAACTGTACCAGTCAATGTTTTAGAATGAGGCCTTAGTATTATATTAAATTCATTGACTGCACTGTTAGAAACCATTTCACTGATGGATTTAACAGTCAAATGTTTTTTCTGTTTTGATTTGTAAATGCCTCGGTGTCATAATTTTTATACTTCAATAAACAAGTAAATAAATACTTCTGTAGCGAAATGAAGGAACAGAAGCTTGTGTAATATGAAACTGGAACCAGGTGCCTGAAACTGTATGCATCTTTATGTGTGTGTGTGTGTGTGTGTGTGTGTGTGTGTGTGTGTGTGTGTGTGTGTGTGTGTGTGTGTGTGTGTGTGTGTGTGTGTGTGTGTGTGTATCTGTGTGTGTGTGTGTGTGTGTGTGTGTGTGTGTGTGTGTGTGTGTGTGTGTGTGTGTGCGTGTGTGTGTGTGTGTGTGTGTGTGTGTGTGTGTGTGTGTGTGTGTGTGTGTGTGTGTGTGTGTGTGTGGCTAAACCTAAGATTAAAAAAATGCCACAGTTTTAGTTTACTTAGCACTTTTGTTCAGCAACACTCACAGAATTTAAAGATCTGAGTGATTTCTTATGTAGAACAGAAATGAAGGAGGTTTAAAATCAATACCTCAAACTTGATGAATTTAAACCACTTAATATTTGATTAAGCATGAGGCAGAGCTTTGTGTAAGTGTGAGTGTTCGATTGCACACCTGCATGAGACAATGGATGTGTCTCTTATGCCATTTACTAATCATGTACTCTGCAGTCATGTGTTTTACTGCTATTTCTTAATTTGCATATTTGGATCACAGAGAGAGAGAGAGAGAGACCTCGTGATTTCATCTATGTTTTTGTCACATACACTTCTGACAGACCAGCTACAGCTGACCATAAATCAGCTGATCGAGCTGTACCAGCATTTCTGAGTAAGACTGCAGTATAGCCTAATATGGAAATTTTGCTCTTTTGTACAACATTGGAGTTGGCACTTATAATGAACAGGGTTAGTGAGGGATAAAGCATCTGCAAAAACAACACTCTTTTTTCTTTTCAATGTTTTTAATTTTGAACATTCTATGCTCCACTAGTTGTGGTTTGAATGCATCAAATTTCAATGACATGTGACATAGGTAGATACATACATACATATATAGGGTCTATATTATGTGATCGAATGATTAGGTGATCGAACACCTAAACATGGACCACGTAATATCGAAAGAAAAAAAACAGTGAACAGCTAATTTAATGCAGGGAAACATTTCCCTTGGCCGTTCGCTGTATTTTGCCATTTTCTCCACTGTGGAGTGATCTCGGAGTTGGTATATTTAGTTAGGGGGCACAGCCCCCCCATGTCAGGGGGTGAAGCCCCCCACTTAGTTTGGCTGTAAAGTTAATTTTTCTTTTGTGGCCGGCGGCAACATTTCTTGGTGGCGTTTGCTATTTTGCAGTTCGATATTATGTGGTCGATGTTTAGGTGTTCGATCACCTAATCATTCGATCATGTAATATAGACCCCATATATGTAGACAGATAGATAGATAGATAGATAGATAGATAGATAGATAGATAGATAGATAGATAGATAGATAGATACATTCCTCTATCTGTCTATCTATCTATCTATCTATCTATCTATCTATCTATCTATCTATCTATCTATCTATCTATCTATCTGTCTATATATCTATCTGTGTGTGTGTGTGTGCGTGCATGCGCATGTGTGCATGTTTGTGTGTATTTGTGTAAACAGAATGTAGACTACTAATTTTCAGAAACCCTGAAATTGACACATCACTCACTACTCATGCGCAGAGGACCATCCTCGATGTAATAATATTTTTACTTTTAAAAAATAAAACATGAGCTTTTGCATGGGAAAATCCCCTGCATCCCCAGCAGCCCCTCCTAATTATATATACTAACTTAAAGTGTGCACAAACATGGAGTAAGGCCAAATATCCCAACCCCTGAATGTGTGCAATCATGCACACCTGCAGTCAACTGAACAGCTGTCAACCATACACACACACTCAATCTATTCACTAGTACTCATTACTATGTCTATTTCTCTCTCTCTCTCTCTCTCTCTCTCTCTATATATATATATATATATATATATATATAAATATGTGTGTGTGTGTGTGTGTGTGTGTGTGTGTGTGTGTGTGTGTGTGTGTGTGCGCATGCGTGTGTGTATGTGTGTGTCTTTAGATCTACATGTATATATATATATATATATATATATATATATATATATATATATATATATATTAGGCCCTGATGACCCATTGTATCTCCTTGCCCTCCGATTATTCTTATGATGTCAGTGTCATTCAACACTTTAAAGAGTCATCAGTGGGGTCCAGTGGTTTTTCCAACCTGTTGATCCCTGTACTATGGTTGATGCCATTATAGCACTTTAGAGTGTAAGACCGGGTGTCCAGTGGTTCTTCTCATCCCAGTTATGCTGTTCTGTACCTTAGGACACTTTAAGGAGCAGTCACTGGTGTATAGTCTTTTCCATCCCTGGTCAGAGTAGCACATTGGTATTGATGTAGCACATTAATGATGAATTTCTTGTACCTCTGATACCTCTAGAAATGTTGGTGCAAGTATGGTACGTCAGGGATGGATTTCTAGTGTCTAATGTATTCCACCCACCCCTGGACTCTGTTGTAACATTGGTGCCACTACAGCACTTTAATGTTGTCTCCCTGGTGTCTAGTGCATCCCCACCCTTGGTCCCAGCAGTGATGTTGGTGCAAGTCCAACACTTGAATGATGAATCCCTAATATCTTTTATATCCCTCACACCAGGTCCCCATAGTAATCTTGATGCTGGTACATTAATTTAGTGATGAATCCTTGGCATCTAGTGTACCTCCCATCCCTGTTTTGCTGCCAGTGCCATTAGGGCACTTTAAAATGAAACACTGGAGACTAGTAGCTTAGTGATTCACCCCTCTCATACCTCCCAACTGTACATATTTTCTCAGAATGTCCAGATTTTTGCCTGATATTTTTGGTCTATTCCTCATTACTTTTGTTTTTTTTCTGGAAAATGACTGGAATGATCTGAGGATTGAAGTCACTAAATAATGACATACATTTGAGTTTCAGACTTCAAATCCTTCAGAAAATGCATGTCAAGCAAGCCCTGTTACTCTAGCAACTTTCTTAGTTTATAAGAGCAATATTTAAAATCTGTCCCTGTTTTTGGGCCCTTTCCCCCCATTTTGCCAGTCTTTGCCAAATTTCTTGCACTAGGAGGTTGAGAGGTATGACCCCACTATGTTCTTGTTCAATAGTTTAACATGCCTTTTTGGCTGTGTTCACTACCTCAGTGTGATGAGGATGGCTATGCTGATCTATGCAGCAAACACTTTCTTGAATTGCTTGGTCATATAGGTGTCTTCCTGGAGGTGGTCCCATGAAGAGATAACATGGCTAACTCCCTAGAATGCATCATTAGCATTCAACATGGCCAAGGGTCCATGCCTTTGTGATGCTGCATGTCTTTGTGTTGGGGGACTGTGCAGCACTGTCTAAAAGTGGTTGCTGAATCATAGAAAGATAACGTAACATTTATACCTACCTGTAAATGTCTCATTACCTTTATGAATTCAGCCCGTTATATTTTCTCTTAAGTTGCTTTACTAAAATGACTTTCTTCAGAATGAATGTGTAAAATGACACAACTGGTCTAACTATGTGATACCTCAGTGAAGGATCAATTAGTAGTAAAACTTCTATAGTGCCCTCCTTTATGTAACAATGGACTGATACCTTGACGTACATTTTACAGAATATTTTCAACTAAGTGCTTAGAAAGGCTATCATGTGGAGATTTATAATGAACAAAAGTCAATATTAACTTTACAGTTATTTTTGCAAGTACATATACAGACTCCTTGCTCTAAATCCCTTGTATAATCATTTGGTCATCTTTGAGAAATCGCTCTTTACTACTGCTAGTGCTATCTTCATTCATTCACACTTCGCAGGTGATTGCATTTTTTTTCTAGTCTGATTTGAGATGTGATAATAACCTAAGTAAATGCCATCACTACTTACCTTTTCTTTTTCAAAATGTGTTTTTTTTCTTACTGAGAATGCCACTTTGAGGTGAGTCATGAAAGGCCTATTTTAATTTAAAGTAAACTAAACGGGCACATCCTTAATACATTAATGACTGGCTGTGTAGTGTATGACAGTCACAGTTTCATAGGCATAAACACTCCTCTGTTGAGATAAGTGAAAAGCTCCAATTATAAAACATGTCAGTACTTTCTTTGCATAAGCTAACCAGCTACCAGATCAGCTGGGCGTGAAGAATGACAGTAATACACATTTCTGAAAGAAAAGAACATTCTGTTAACATAGCAACCAGAGTTCTACATGTTGGATAATTTGTAGAATCAAATCTCATTTACATAGTAGCATCTGAAGAGCAAAACATGTACTTAAATAAAATAATTATTTAAAATGTTTTAGAAGTATGGAAAAGAACTCAGAGTTGTTACCAAGCTAACCCAGTTTATTTAAAAACATTATTTATTTCATTGTATTAAGAGTACAATTATTTATTTATTTATTTTTTATTTATTTTATATATGTTAACTGAGATGGTCTGACTGGACACAGGTCCATTTTCAGCAGAGGCCCGGGGAGAAAAGCTCCACAGTAAGTAAAATTTATATATATATATATATATATATATATATATATATATATATATATATATATATATATATATATGGAAAGCGAGAGAGAGAGAGAGAGAGAGAGAGAGAGAGAGTTGTGAAGGGGATAGTTGATGCATATTTGAAACACAGACTAGCATATTTCCAGTCTCTCACTCAGAGTCTTACTATATCTTAGTTACATTTTGTATCAGAAAGGCACGCTGACTGCATCAACAGCATTTCATAGTACCAATGTCATTGCGAATATCTTCATGGGAGATGCTGTCAGGTTTTGTTTTACCTAACACATATCATTCCTTATTTTTGTCTACTTTTCCATGCTTATTACTATATTGAGGTTATTTGATGGCATTACCATAGTGCGGGCTGTTTATCTTAGGAAAACACACTTGGTTATTTAAAAGAATTCACATATTGCTGCAGAAATGGACATAATAGTAGCATTTTTAATATTAGCTATTTTATTTATTTTGTAAATCTTGTCCAAACACATCGCTTAGCAATGTCTACTGGTTAGAGGCATTCATCATTCAGGTTCTATGACATACGCTTCATATTAAATGTTAACTATAAAAATTAAGGCATGACTGCAGTGAATTACTGTGAAATAATCACATGCGTAAGTGGAATGTCTGGCATCAGATGCAGCCAATAAATATTAAAAGTACAGAAGAGGTATAATTATTTGTCATTTAGTAAAAAAAAAAAAAAAAAACATAAAAAAACAAACAAAAAGAAAGAAAAGTTTCTTATTAATTTGAAGACCAAAAAAGAAACTTGTTTTAGCAAGAGAAACTGTTGGACAGTGTGCCATATATGAGATTGCAGATATCTGAGAATCTTTTTCAAAAATTCTCCTTAGCTCAGTTGTTACAAAATTCTTCTTTACTAGAAGGTGACATGAAGTTGGTATCTAATAGACAAAAATAGCACTATTGTTTGAAGAGTGTATATATTGTTCAACTGCTGTTTGTCAAACACTACAGCCAAGTGTGCCTCCAGGCGTTTCTGCAGTTACTCCTACTGTGCCTCTAGACATCAAATATTGCTTGCTTATATTTGCATAATAATTCGAAAACAATGCTGCATGCATGGTATCAGAATATTTTATCTTGAAGCATACTTGATTTTAAACAAAATTGTATTGATATTTGACCTCTGTCAATGAGTATTTGTTAGAACTGTAAGGTGATAACTTCATTTTTTAAAGGCTCAAGGCACACCCATTGGAGTTAAAGGTAGACACTCAAAAGAGCTGTACCGGAAGGAATGAGTTAATATGCAGCTGGTAGAATATCCAAGGTCACCGAGTTTTTAGACTGTCAGGTCCTAACAGGTACAAGATGATTTCTTGATATTTGTAAATGAGGTTTGATATAATTAAAAATAACTTCTGAGGCTGTGTGTGTGTGCGTGTGTGTGTGTGTGTGTGTGTGTGTGTGTGTGTGTGTGTGTGTGTGTGTGTGTGTGTGTGTGTGGGGTGATGACAAGAGCTATGGGTTTCCGTCCACACCACAACTCTTATCATGTCCTTACACATGTGTTTCAGCACCTACAACAGCTTATGGTTACCAAAGGAAATATCTCAAGATTCTTATCACTAGCTCATAAGAAATTAAAATGTAACATATTTCTTATTATAGGTTACTGTAAACAGCTAGGTAAGTGAATCGTGTCATGAATTATAATCTGCTGCTCTCACTATATCAACACCAATATAAGCTCCACATTGAACCTGCACAGAGCACAGCAGATTTCTGAGCCTTGGCCTTCCAGGCCCCTGCACTACTTTCCTCTGAATTCCATGCCTTATAGTGCTAGTTTATCCACACTAAGTATCATTTTAGTAGACTATCCCATTTACACATGCAAAGTAATTTCTAGGAAAGGCTAGGACAATGTCAGGCATCATTCCTTGTACTACAGCCACCCTTTCCTGGCCTAATATTTTTCATTGCCACCATACCAGAACCAAATTTGTAAAACTCCAATGACTTTGCTACTCCTATAATATGAGCCAGATGAAAGATAACACATTTTATGGTAGTTTATAGTAGTCTTAGTCAGAGATAGACATCCAGCAATTAGTCACCAGGAAGCAGCACATACCCTAATATTCTAATAAAATAAATAAGTAAATAATCTACCACAAGCATTTTGAAGTCCTAGAGTTCTTTACTATTATATAATTACCCAACAGAGATTAGGAGTCACATGCACTGAGAGATAGATTGCACAAACAAGCACAAGCCAACAAATTATAAACAGGTAGGTACCAACAATTATCTGATGTAGAATGTTTGGAAACTGGGAATCTAGCTGAGTAATAGTCAGAGTTAGAATAGTGAGTTATGCCATTTATGCATATTTACCATTTGCACACTGAGGATAACTTTTCATAGATTCATAGATTGTTACTAGGCTAATGACCAGGGGGTGCCTTTTTAAGCCTAGCCACATTTTTCCAAAAGAATAATAACGTCATATATTCAGATGGAATGTTGAGGGTTAGACCTGATGTAAATTTCCTAGTCCTCATCCACTGTTCTAGGTTGTACTTAAACTGGTAACAGACAAATTCAGCTTCACATGGATGTGAAGCCTGTTCCATAAGAGGGACAGTCTATGGGACACATAGCTGTTTCTCCGGCATGTTCTGTTTAAGTCACAGGCAAAATTCAGATCCTTAAACCTTGTATTTCTGGTACTGTTTTACTTACAAATATGAAGGAGATTCATAAGTGTGGGGTTTGTGGATATATTTTTGTGCAGGGTACATATAAGGAGTATCTTCTATGACTATCTGCCCAAGATTATATGCATCTGAGTGGTTCACAATACATTAGAGAGTCAATTATCCAAACTAATTGGGACTTAGGGTAGTTCAGATAATCTAACTGTTTGGATAATCAAACATACATTGAACTGGATAAAAAACTTCTAAAGTCTTGTTTTTCCTGCACACAGGCAATACACTTTTTCAACCATTCGGCAATTCCAGTGGACTATACAGAATATTTTTCGAACATGAGCAAGCTACAAGCTCCAAAAATATGCAGATGTGAATATGTAAAACATTTACATATTCAGACTTTATGATTTTTCCAACCTGAAAACTTTGGAAGGCTGCATTCCAATAAATGACATTTTGGATAATTAACATTTGGATAATGGATTCTCTACTATAATTCTGCACTGCAAAAACAATTATGTTGTGGTGAACACAGACCTGCATATAATATGTGATCTCAATGTATTTGGAACCACTACCACTGTGTATTGAAAGTGAAGGATGTGTGTGCATGTCAATATATATATGTATGGGAATATATATCTGTAAATGCATAACATGCAGCAAAACCCTAAATGTCATTGTCACAAATGTTGACATGTAAAAATTAGCATTTACAATATCAGCAGGTTGTAGCCCATACTCTGACATAACCTCATAGCATACAATCTCTTAAATAGATATTTTTTGCAGAGTGGGGGGGGGTCTGTACTACACCCCCTTGTTAATTACATATACTGACTCTGAGATGACACAGTCTCTTGCAAAGGTGCATATTCCCCAACTATGGAGACTGTCGATTTCACATACGTGTTCAAACAAATTTTGTATGAAAAATAAACTCACTCAGGTCTGTTAAAAATTGTTAACTCAAGTAAACCCATCCCCATAAATAAATATAACAATTTAAATGCCTTAAAAAAATGAAATGACTTAGACTTAGATCCCACACTGTCTCTCAAGAATCATACAAAGAACATTTTTAAAGTAGTTATGGAGTACTCTGTCTCCAAACAATCAACCACTAAAACAAGGAGTGTTATAGCCAAGAATGTAGTCCTTTCATGAATTGAACATGACCTGTTCATACCTGTACTGCAGTCTTGTCTAAAGCACCCATTTCATGCAAACTACTTAATCTAGAATATTGCAATAAACATTAGTTAGTCTCATTACAGAAAGCTAACTCCGTCCCAATTACAGCTTGATTCGCACTTCTCCTGTCATATCTGACCTTAGAAATCTGGCGGTAATGTTACTGCTCTACTCTGGAAGCTACAGTATACCACACACATGGGGGGCTGTGCCCCCACACCCCCCTGCTACTTAAATATGCCAACTCCGAGATCCCACTACAGTGAGGAAAAGAGAAAATTTCCCATTCGGCCCTGTATGGAGATCTCCGTTTAGAATGTTCAAAGTCTTAAAACTTTGATTATATGGTGTCAGCCATATGAAATTCAAAGTTCTAAGACTTTGATCATTTAAATGGGATATATATATATATATATATATATATATATATATATATATATATATATATATATATATATATATATATATGTTGTATCTTTCGGCTTTTCCCGGTTAGAGGTCACCACAGTGGAACTCCGGTCTGCTAATGATTGGTAGTAGATTTTTACGTACCGAGTTACCAGCTCTGACACACAACCTTCAACGAAGGTATGCCCATTCACGCATGTCTCAACGCAGAAGATGCTTTAGCTGAGAATCGAACAGGACAACGACATACTGTGAGGTGACAATGCTACCGCAGCACCACCACCGCAGTATATATATATATATATATATATATATATATATATATATATATATATATATATATATATATATATCATTGCTCACTGTATGATGCAGACATATTTTGTATTATCATGTGTGGCTGTTGTATTGTATGCCAATGTGTCTTCTTTGCCTGGGTTGTACCTGAAAAGTTAATTCCAATTTGTGAAGGCACAACCTATATCATGTGATACAGTGGTAGAAAACCTAGATTGACTAAAGACAATGTAGCATACATGCAAAACATGCTTCCATAAATATGTCTAGTAAAGGTGCATCTTGGCTGAAGGAATTTTTTTGAACTGGTGAAATACTTTGAGTTTTATGACATTACTAATGAGCAAATCAGTGGCAGATTTTCATAGGGTTGCAGACTGCAGAGTTTCATGACAGTTGCACTTGGAGCTGAATTTAATGTTAGGAAAAGCTGTACAAATTGCTTGTCAGTCAGTACACATTAGAAAAAAAATAGTGCACATATAATGGTGAGAGATGTCACATGAATTTAAGCAGAAACATGGCTAAAAACATTGTAAACATGCAAGTGATAACTAAAACGAATGCAAGCAATAGAACTCTACTAGATGCAGGAATAGTCAGACTGCTGTGTTGCAAAGCAAAAAGTGCTGGAACTGTAATAAAATAAGATATTTTGCTGTAGAGTATAATATTAAAGTGGTAAAGTTGAAAAAATAGGCTAAAACCCAGGAAAATCCAAGGGAAACTTTCTTTTTAGGTCCTGTGATTAAGCAATCATTCCCAGATGAAGAATATTATGTCAGACTTCCAATTCCTCATATTCCAGTAAAGCTTAAGATAATTATTGGGTCAGATATAACTGAAATATCACATGCTACATATAGAAACAAAAACAAAAAAGAGCAGAAAGCAGCTACATTTATAAAAAAACTACAAACCTACAAAGATAAAAAATAGGCCCAATCTAACACGTAAAGGCTTTAAAAGCTGACAATTTCTTTTATTATGTAAAAACACCAACATAAGTTCTTTTGTCTCATAACAAAGAGACTTTATCAGATAAACCTCCATTCTCACAATGTACATTATATACCATACCAAATACACTCCCACTACAATAATCCAATTAAAAACTACAAACCTAGTAAATGCAATTGCAGTGCTATTGGATTTTTATATCTGGACAAGTGTTCCACCTGTCCAACTTTTTCTAGTGGCAAAACCGAATAACCTCTGCATACAAGAATACATCAGCATATTTGCAATATTAAAAAGAAAAATGATAACATTGCTTTATACAAACACTCTCAGGTGTGTAAGCTATTTAAGAGGTTTGAATTTCATATTATTAACCCAGTGTATCTCAATCCCAGGAGTAGAGATTGGGAAACATGGTTAGAATATTAAATAACTAAACAGCAACCAACCAAACCGACAGTGAAAAAACAAGCAAATCATGAAAAAAACACTGAATGCAAGTGGCATTAATGGGATACTATAATACTTTAGGATAATAACACTTTAATAACCACTTTCATCATACAAATGTCTTCCTTTGTGGTTAGAATATTGCTAATTGCTTTTGCAACTAAAACTGGATACAACCCAGACACCCGGTATTAAGACATTTATTACTACTGGTCCCATTTTAAAAATGAGGCCATCAAAATTATAGTTCTTTCTTGCCCTTTTGTTGATGTCTTTTCCTGGGCAAATATTTTTCTAATGTTTTTAAGTATATGCATTTTTAAATATGGTTACCTGCTAATGACGTTTTTTGTGATTGAGAACTAATTTATGGGATTTTGTTACAAAGAAGTCTGTTTTTACTCATTACCAAATGAAAACAATTAACTTAGTTAATAAGTTATTTTTTCATTTGTAAAAAAAATATATATTTCAAATATTTTTTGGACATTTGTTTGGTCTGGATCTTTTTCTGGAAATGCTTAAGAGTGCCTTTTTTTGGGGGGGAGGGTGATACTTTTTCATAAGTGTGGTTTCTTTTTGGTTAAATTTCATCAATGAAAGCTTATTGTTTTAGCCAAGATGAAACCTGGTATCTACCATTTTACATCTCCTGGAGGAGGACTTTTGTCTTTGCAGTCATTGGATGATAGGTCTTTGGCTTGTAACGTTGGAGAATCGGCAGTTATGAAGGGATGTCTTACTCACTTGATAGACCTATTTATCCACCTGTTTTGATCTAACCCTTACTTACCTTCATCATTCTGTTTGCTCTGTGCAAGCATCTTCTAATTGTACTGATACCACACACATTAATGGATGTAATGGTTCTTCCCATGATGACTCTATTGCTCATGCAACTTGAATTCAAGCCGGATTACAAATGGAGTTGTTCCCTCTGAAAGTTCACTTATTGATGGAGCATCCAGTTGTTCAGTACCCTGTGGGCAATGTTCTAAACATGACAACATTCCTGGATGGTCTTCACTGGAGAATATTACACCAGGTATTATACACTGTTTTGGAAACTCCCATAGGAAAACTACTCTACAAACACTCCCTTGCCCATGCTTGGAACAAACTTCCCCTTGACTTACGTTCAATCTCCCACACCTCACACTTTAAAAATGAACTACAAGCTTATTTTCTCAATTCCAGAACCTGCCCTTGCCATGACCCTACCTAGTCTTCCTTCCCTTTATGTACCCTCAAAAGGACCATACTTAGTACCTCATTACACCTGTCTCTCTCCAATGTGTCTACTATGCATTTGCACAATTTTATACAAACAAAAAATGTTCATTGTTGACCTATTGAACTATATAAATGTAAAATTGTTACTTAGCTTCTTTTTAATGCAACTTTAACTTTATGCATGTATCCCAACATATGTGAATCGTTTTGCGATAACTGCTATTATATCAATATTGTTTAAAATTGTACTTGTTTTAAAATGTATTAATGGAGCTTTTCTCCTCGGGTCTCCACTGAAAATGGGCCACAAGCCCAGTTGGACACACCCGGTTAACAAATGTCAATAAATAAATAAATAAAATAAATAAATATTAACTCCATAACACAGGCTAAATATGGTGTCACTAATGAAAACCTGGATGATTGGTTGAATAAGGATTATTTGGTTTTGTCAAACATACCAGTGGTTAATGATTCTGTATTCACTTTCCCTCATTATTAGAGGGGATTAAGACATTGGAGAAAACTTTGTTAAAAGTGAGGTTATTTCAATTAGATAATTTTTGCTTGGCTGAATACATGTGACTCAACATCTTCCTGCAGGGACTTCACACTACCAAGTCCCTGAATGGTATCACAGTATCTTCTTCTTTTTATAAGAACTTTGTGACATTGTATGACAAGCATGGCTTTGAGAACATGAGTTTATTAATTATAAGAGAGAAGTTTATATTGAAAAAATAAAGGATTAAGTGAAAAGGTTCATGGGGACATTTTATTCCATTTATACCAGAATGAATAAAAGGGGATTTTTTTGAAGGTGAGAGAACAGTGTGAGGTCTTTAAAAACAAAAAGATTAAGGAAATAAGAGGGATTTAAAACAATACAAACTGAATGAGGATTACTTAAAAGGACACAAATGTTCGAATATCTTAAATCAAGATGAGAATGCAAATATAATAATGGGTGTAGGGTGTAGATGATTTTGATGTTGTATGTGACAATGAAAAAGTTGTCAGTAGTCGATCTGGTCAGGTATTAAATAATGTTAATGACCATTTACAGTCTTCCCCCCATGTGGTATTCTAAGAGGATAGCATCACAACAGCAGAGGAAGTGGAGATGCATAAAATCAAACATTACAGATGTATGTGACATAAGCATAAGACAAGGAAATCACAACAACATCAAAAAATGGTCATGCAAAAGACAAATGAGTAAACTAGGAAGTGGTAGTGGAAAGAGCATTTTAATAGAATATGATGGTATTCTTAATTATTGTAAAGGATATAGTATTTACAACTCTAGTCAGATCACTATTAACAAGGACCATTTTCTTTGTTTTCAAAAGGGTTTGCTTTCATCTCTAGTCAGAAATTGGACATTGCTGACCACTTGGCTGAACATAAATTATTTACTCATAAATTAAATCTTGGCTTGATTTATAAAGAGAGCAATGTACATGATAAAACAGTGTTATGTAATTTTTAGAGAAAAAGCACTTATATCCCTTGATACAATCTTTTAATACAAGCATTTGAAAAAACATGTGAGAAGGATTTATATAGCCTCAGCACATTAACCCATTAGACAAAGATTTCTACTTTAACTAGGGTCTATATTAGCAGAATGAAAACACTACTGAGAGAATCTCAGTTGAGATACACATAAAGAGTGAAAACCGCTAATATCACAAGAATGAATGGAGATCACCATAGAGAATCCGTATCTTTACTTCAATGTAGTGCGATCTCAGAATTGGTATATTTAATATTTAATATAATTAATATATTTAAGTAGAGGGGTGCGGTGGCACTTAGTGACAGTTTACGTGTTTGACTTGTTCAGTTTCTGGGATTCAAAATTAGCGGTTTTCGCTCTTTATGTGTCGCTCAACTGAGATTCGCTCAGTAGTGTTTTCATTCTGCTAATATAGACCCCTTTAACTATTAAAGAAAGATAAGTCTTCAATAAATTGAAATGTGAATAGAACTGTGAGGGTTTTTAAACCTGATAAAGGGGGTAGAGCTTTTTTTTTTGATCCTGTGGTTTACGCATGTATCACATGTATTATGTTTGGAATCCTAAAATACACATGGAGGTATACGTTAGTGCTTCTAGGTATGTAATAAATATCACCCACAGAAAAATTGTTTTACAATTGGATGATTATTTGAAGCATGGTATTATTAATCATAATGAACAGAAGTTTCTAAAGAACTGTAATCATCTTATTCCTACTATTTTTGGTATACCGAAAATCTGCAATAATGTAGTTTCTTCACTTTTCAGACAGATTGTTGCTGCCAATAATTCAAAAAATTAACCCTTAGCTGTTTATGTGAATAGGAAATTGAATGTTATACCCAAATACATTATCCATATTTGTAAATATTCTTGTTTCTTCCTGGCTAAAATTAAAAACAGTTTATGGTCTCTGGACAGTTTTTTATTACTATAGACATTGTCGACTTGTTCACATATACTGCACTTGAATAAGGGATGGAACTGTTAAATGAGGTCTTAGTCAGGTATGATTTCTTAACTACTAAAGAAATTAATCTTATTATTGGCCTTATTAATTTAATTTTGGACAATTATGTCTACTTTGTCAGGGATTTTTATAAGGCTAAAGGGGATGCCATGGGAGAGTCATGCATCCTTGCTAATTAAGTGTTGCATGTGTGGGAGAATAAATATGTGCTCAATAATCAGAAATATTTCATCCAGTTTAAAATTTATTTGATCATTTTTTGGATGATATCTTTATTCTATGGGAAGGACCTGAATATCTTATTCATGAATTTATAGATTATTTACAACACACCACTGATTTATTTTTAGATTTACATACACGTACAATAATAATTCAATTAATTATTTAGATACTACCATTATGAGCTATGGGGATGTTTTTTTCAGTCTAATATCTATAGAAAAACCTACTTTCACTAATTCTTGCCTACATTTTATAAACAATCACCCTTATAGTCAGAAAGCAAGAATGGTAAAGTGTGATTTATTAGATTATCCCATATGGTATCAGTTAACAATTGTTTTGAAAGTGAGTTATCTAAAATGAAATGTATGTTTCTGGAAAGAAGTTACCCTATGGACTTATTGGATACAATTATTAATGAGGTTACATTCAAAAGACAAAATATTCATAAGCTTATTTTGAATGAGGGTATTAATAGAAGTGAACACAGTAACATTTTGACGTACTTTACAAAAATGTGACAAACACTGGGTTCTGGCATAAATTGTAAGGTATGTCGCTTCATCTAAAGAAGTTAAAAATATTACTAGCAATAGTTGGTATATATTTAAGTTGAATAAAAGTATTTTGATATTTTAGATGGAAAAACTGTGTTTATAAGTCAGGAAATAATATAAAGAGAGTCATGGAATAGGAAAATGACAGGAATCTGGAAGATAAAAACTGTGATCCCTCAAAATGTCGATTTTGAGGGCAATTACTTATAGTTTTACTTCTGTTAGGTTAAGGTTAGAAAATGCAATGTCTTCCACTGTACATTTTAGTAAAGACAATTGTGGTACTAGTAGAGTTGTCTATCTAGCCAAGTGTTCCACCTGTCCAGCTTTTTATATTGGCAAGTCCAAATGACCTCTGTATAAGAGGATGTATGAGCACAGATACAATATTAAAAAGAAAAAGAAAAAAATTATTTATACAAACACTCTCGAGTATGTAAAGAATTTAAGAGATTTGAATCTGGTATTATTAAGACAGTGTATCTCAATCCCAGGGGTGGTGCTTGGGAAACACATTTAAAATATCATAAATTGCTTTGGCAACTAAAATTGGATGCAAACAATAAATCAAGTATTAATGAATTTATTACTATAGGTGTTATTTTAAAAATAAGGGCAGCAAAATTATAGTTCTTTCTTGGCCTTTTATTGATGATTCTCTTGGTAAATATTGGCACAGGTGCTTTGTGGATTGTTTTCTAATATTTTTTAATGTTTTTAAGTATATGTGTGTTTAAATAAGGTTGCCTATTAATGGACATTTTTTGTAACTGACTAAGGAGATGAACTTGTGTATGCGATTTTGTTCTGAAGAAGTCCATTTTTACTCATTATTAGATGAAAGCTCTTAACTTATTTAATTTTTGTCATTTGTTAAAAAAAATGTTTCAATTATTTTTTGGCCATTGGTTTGGCTCTTTTCCTTGCAACACTTAAGACCACATGTTTTTTTGTGTACATATGGAAACATTTCAAAATGTCCACAGATGTTCAATGTTAAATGGAAAATAAAGACAAATAATAAAAAAAAAAAAAAAAAAACAGAGCACTGAAAAGTCAGAGTACAAGCTTAATAAGGAAAAATGTTGTATCTGCAAGACTGATGTAGAGCATTTTAGACAATGCATTTGTGTAAATGGAGTTGTTTCATTTTGTAATATTGATAATAATGATACAAGCATACAGCTACTACCACTAGAGCATGGCCATAGTGGTGACTGGTGGTGGTTTTAAGCTAGTAATCACCAGTGATTCACTAACAAGTTGAATGAGAATCCAGGATCAGCTTGAATTAGCACTGCATGCATTGAGCAGTTACTATTACTATAACTTTCAGGTCTGTTCATTTACATTCTACACATGACCCTGCTGACTGTGAACATGGGGCTGTTATAAATCATGAAGAAGTAAGGTGGCAACTAAGCAGAGAAATGCTTAGGAATAGATGAAGCAAGTGAGGCAGCCAAGCATGAGTGGAAGCAGTGGTCTTTGAAGGCAAGCAGTAAGAAGACAACAGAAACAAATACAGAAGGAAAAGGCCATGAGGACAGAACAGAGTAAGGAGATGCAAAGAGAAGTGACAGAGGAGGGAGAGAAGAAAACAGCAGAAAAAAATACAGAAGGAAAAGGCCATCAGGACAGAACAGAGTAAGGAGATGCAAAGAGAAATGACAGAGGAGGGAGAGAAGAAAACAGCAGAAAAAAATACAGAAGGAAAAGGCCATGAGGACAGAACAGAGTAAGGAGATGCAAAGAGAAATGACAGAGGAGGGAGAGAAGAGGGGCATATCAAACTGATATGTGCTCCAGTCATAAGTGACGCTTACTAGATGACTAAGGTAAAGAATACGTTTAAAATTAGGAGCTTGCTAAATGTTAAATTAATTCTGGTCTAATGAAGAGGATAGCGAGACAAGTGCTGAATAGAATGATAGCTGGATGGAGTAAAGGACTGCACATGATAATTCATGTGTGTACCGGTGAGAAATCCTTTACAAAGACAAAGCAGATGAATGAGATGGTGGAGGATGAGAGGGGGCATTATAGCATGGTGGCCTTCTCAGAGGCACTAACTAAATAACAAATCAAGTAAGGAAATACAAAGCAGGTTGATACATTTAAAGAAAGTGAGGTAACAGGCAGCACCACTTCCACCAGAGAATAGCAAGAAAAATGAAAGATTAGAGCAATATATACAGCAAGACTATCTCTTAAATGAAGCATAATTGTCAAGGACAGGTGGCGAGAGAGAGAGAAGATAGGTGTTGATTATGAGGAACAAGGTATGTAAACAAGAGGTGCAGAAGAAGTTAAGAGAAATGACTAATACACCAAGGGAAATTGTAACAGGGAGGACAGGAATAAGACAAGGCCATCAGGTACAGATAAGATAAAAAAGTTTCCATAACTACAGCACTACTATGGATAGACAGACATAGGAGAAATCAAAGTAACCTTGAAACATAAGCGGTGGGTGTATGCCATGCATATTCTTTTACATAATCGTCAGAAGACACAATGCATTAAAAATTGCTGACAATACATACCATGGAGGGCATTCAGTGTAGCGTTTAAAAAGAAGGTTAAGGAGATAAGAGTCCTGCATAAACCTATCATGTTAGTAGAGAGTCTAGAGTACTGAAATGGGAAGTGCTAATAGATTGGCATGGCATACGGCTGTCTGGCAGTTGGCATAGAGGAATAAGGTGATGCTCTGTTAAAAATCAGGTACAAGATTTGATTATTCCTCTCCTCTCTGCATGCCTCTCACATCTTTTCTTTGTCTTCTCTCCATGGTATCCTTTCTTGCAGCTGTTCTCACTTGCCTCTTCTAATGTCTTCATACCTCTCTATGTAGTGATATGCTGCTATCCCTGAAGCATAGACCATCTCAGTCATTGTGGCTACATCTTATCCATAAAGCTCTAAGCACAATTCCATTTTTCCATCCAGGTTATGTCTTTGTTAACTGCTTCTTGAACTAAATGTTGTAGCTATTCCTGTATCTGTAAATATGTATATATATATATATATATATATATATATATATATATATATATATATGTTTTTCAGCATATCCTTGTATCTGTAAATACCCGGTAAAAAGTAAATGAGTACATACAGACATACAGACATACATACAGACATAAATAAAGACATAAATAAGAGTATGATTGTTACACTTACAGGGAACTATACATCACATTTCAGCATTACATGGGAATGAGTACAGCAGCCACATGGCTGGACAAATATAATGTCAGTGCTATTATACAAGGCGGGAACCCCATAGCTGGACGAATACAATGGCAGTGCTGTTATACAAGGGAGGAGCCCCACTGCTGGATGAATATAATGGTAGTACTGTTATACAGGGGACGGGCACAGAAGCTAATGAATAGTAATCTTCATTAGTATGATACTAACAAAGGGAAAGATTACAAGAAATCGATTAGTAGGATAATTAGAGGAAAATTGATTGCTAGATGATAACTACCACAAAACTTATTTTGAAATCTGTGCAGGATAAAAAAGCAAAGCAGAGTTGGGAGATTTGATATTTCACATTTAAGTAACTTTTCTTATTCTCTTTGTAAAATTCAGTGATCTAGCTCCAAGAAGTGACACTGGGTTGAGAGTTGATATGTGGACAGAACACTAGTTTGTAAACAGAGTATAGCGCTAAGTGATATTATAGTCCTAACAAGAATGATAGATAAGGATCACTTCTATGTCCATTGTTGATCAATTTATTTTTATCAAATATGAAAACATTAATACAGAACTTAATAGATTTCTTCTCATATGGTAAAAAAATAAGTGAAGCATTTTACAAACAAAAACATGACATAGTATATGAAGCAGCAACAGTGAAAACAGGAAACACAGCAGTAAATGTGGACCTTGGCAGTTGCTTCAGAGGTGTGTGCTGTATTTCTTGTGGCACAGGGTTTGATTCCTTTAGCTATCTTTTGTCCATTGTGTGACCTTGTGCAAGTCATTTAACCAGACAGTACTTTGGATCAATTGCATATTTGGTTTAGGCTTCTCAAAGGTCCCCTGGACTGCAAGCCTAGTAACTATACTTGAATCATATAATTGATGACTACAAGGATGCATCACCGAGGAAAGTGAAACACTGACAGTGCCCACATTCAACAGGATGTTCAGTTGCTTGGTAAGATGAAATGATTCTTCAAATGAGGAAGCAATCATCTGTTCTCTAAAGTTCTGCTGAGGCTCCTGGCTATATTACTGCACACAATTTCTGAAGCAGGAAAAGAAAAGGAGAATAAAATATAGTCAATGAAATCGCTGCAGTACTCGGTTACGAAGTGATTAGGAAAATGAAATGACCCGAAATAAAAGAAACAACTGCAAAGACAGATTAGAACATGATTATATTTTAATTTAATTGAGTTAATTTATTTATTAAATGAGTAAGTGAACTGGACTGTTTTACATTCCTTTCACTACAGACCTTGCCACAAGAACAATGGTGCATACATTATACGTGGAGAGTTTAGAACGGCGATCAGCACACATATTTTGGGGATGTGGAAGGAAACTGGTGTACTTTGACAAAATCTGTAGTGGCAAGGGCATAGCATGCAGATTCCTTATTTTGTTGTCTGAACATAAGTACTGAATCCCAGACCCTAGTTCTGTGAGCCAGGGATATTAACCATTGATCCATGACAATGAAGGTGGAGTGTGGAATCACAGGAAAAGATTTTGAGGTCAAAACAATATCTAATGAGACAAAGGGAAGGCGATTTAGTGCAGACAATAAAGAAGTTTTACTTTTTATTGTGAGTGGTAAATAACTGAACAGTTTCAGAAGGGTGATGTTTTGCAGTACCACGAGCAGTTTCGGGTGATCCTGTAACTGCAGGGAGTGAGGAAAGACAGTAGTAGCTGAGGCTTACTGCTGCAAAAACTAGCAGCAGCCATTAGACAGACATTTTAGACTTCACGTCTCTCATAGATAATTGTATGTCATTATGTTTTGCTTATTGTTATTAGACATGCATGTCATTATTAAACTACTGATAAATGAAACAATGAAAATTATTTTGTAAGCAATTAAAACTGACAGGGTGTGAGTTATTTATGAATTACCAACACCTGTTTAAGAGGAACATCTCTGAGACATCAGAACACACAGGGTTTGGATTTCATTCCATATAAAATGTCTTATTGCAATTAAACAATGGGTACAGGCATATTTTAATTTTGTAGTTCACTTCTAGTTCTTACACTGGGAATAAAATGGGGTTATGTCACTCTGCAGATGATGTCTGTCTCCTCAGAGTTCATGATTTGAATATCACCAGTCTGTAATGCAGTTTGCATGATCTGGTGTACTGACATTTTGTTCAGTAGGACTACAGCAGCACTGTGGTTACTAGTGGTATAGTTTGCATCTGTGGAACTGAAGTTTAGTTTGATATTCTGTTGTGTCTTTGTATACTGTACACCAGTAATTATGTTACATTTTTCTGTATTAATCAGTAGTATAATTTGTTATATTGTTGTTTGGATTTTTTTTTTTGTCAGAGGTTTAATACCAGCACATCTTGCTAGCGTTACAGAGGAGCACGCAAACTGCAGTTTATTGTGATTTAATTAAGCAGTTAGACAATAAGCCATTATCTCACCATTGAGTAAACTCAGAACAGTAAGAAGCAGAACTGAATTGAATATTCTAAAACTATTCTGAGTCAAACTGTTTCTATTTTATGAGGTAGACATGTCCATAGCTGTTAGCAGGAAAAAAAATAAAAAAGTTAAAATAAGGTTTTGTCAAATTCTACCTCAAATTAAGCAGTAACCCTTGAACTTACTGACAATGTATATTAATTGTGTATGCTGCATGCCACAGACATATTTTACTGTAAAAGAATTTCAAATAACCCACACAATGTTGCAGTCTACAAGGCTGAGTGTTTCATCCTAATACACTGCATAGCTCTTTTTTATTTATTTATTTTTTGTGATATAATGAAATCTGCAATGTTACAAGAGCCGATTGAAATGTAAGGAGCTGTGAATAATATGATAGTAAGGCTTTAAAGTCAATGGTTTATTATAAATTGGTTGCCCATTGGGAAAGATAGGGAAAGAGAGATAATAACAGACTACAGCTCATAGACATGACTTCCATCACCATCTTGAGAACCTGCAGGACATGGTATGGTGGAGAGAGGAAGGATTATTAAATAAGTAACAAAGGGCCACAGCTCCAAAGGCAAACCGAAACTTTAATCTGTGAGCGCTTTCGTTCACTCAAATCAAATGAATTTTTTCAGACAAATTCAAACTGTAAAACACCTCCTCATATAACCAAGAAATCACATGACCAAAAAAAAGCATTACATCACAAGTTTAAAACTGATTGTTAAATGGCATATACATATTTATAAAAAAATTTACATATACTTTGAAAGAATTTTTAAGCACAAAGTGGAGAATTATTAATATATAAAAAACAATCAAAAAAGGTGCATCCATACAAACCTATAAATACATAAAATATTATATTATCTTATAAGAACATTCTATATTGAATTTCATAAATTCATTCAGCTTAATAAACTTTTAAGCTTGAGTAAACCCATAACAGAACACTGCTCATTAAGGCCTTGATAACTCTGTGCATTTAAGGTAAGTTGCCACCATAACTCTTGTCTTTCAAGTAAAAGGGATATATGCACACCTCTAGGGCCCTCCATCACCTGGTCGATCACCTTAAATTTAAAGTGGTGTCCAGGGTTGTCCTTAATGTGGTTGGCCAAAGCATTATTTTCTCTGTTTCTATTTATACTATAAATGTGTTCATAGATTCTTTCTTTGAACCTACGATCGTTTTTTCCGATACAAAATGCCAGACAGAGTTGACATCTTGTCAAATATACCACACTTTTAGAGTTACAGTCATATCTAGCAGTGAGTGAAAAATGCCTGTTAGCAATTGTATAGTCCCTGCCTATGTCTATGTACCTGAGGCACAAGCTTCACATTTAACCATTCCTGGGTTCCTGTTGTACAATTTATGACCTTTCTCTAATATATTTCCTAAGTTAGCTCCTTTTCTATACACAACTCTTGGTAGGGCACCCAATTTAGATCTAAGATCTGTGTCTCCCATAAGGATACACCAGTTTTTTAACAGGGTGCCCCTTATGGACTCACCATAAGGTGTATATGTAGTAATTAAGCTGACAATATATCCATTCTTATCCCTATTGTTATTACTGTGCATTAGTGTATTTATGTCAGCACTATTACCCTCAATGGTGGCAGGGCTAAGCATATGAGCTAATAAGGCTGGTGGTCCCAAAATGGGTGAGAAGTGCCCCTCCCTTCTTTTTATTTGGACTTCTTTTATGAGTCCCTTCAGTAACACTTTTGAGTAGCCCCTTTTTTCAAACATTTGTTTTAAATTATTGTATTCCTGCATGAATTCTCTATCCAAGGTGATCATCCATGCTGCTCTAACCAGCTGACCTTTGACTATACATTTTTTCTGGTATTGTGGATGGTAGCTTGTGTAATGTAAAAATGAGCTCAAGTAGGTTTTCTTTCTATGAATTTTAGATAAGTAGCATCCACCTAAAATGTCCTAAGTTAATTCCACATCCAAGTAAGCAATCTTTACGCTGTCAAAATTGGATGTGAATTCCAGAAAGGATGTGCTGGCATTCATCTCATCCACTATTTCCTTAGCTGTAATGTCATCTCCATTTATGATCATAAATATGTCATCCAGAAATCGCGTATAATACATGATTTTATCTTTGATGGTACTTCTGGTAAACACAAAATGGTGCACCCAGAAGGCCATAACTAAGTTGGTGAAACTACTGCCACATGGGGACCCCATACCTACTCCCCTTTTCTGTATGTAGTATGTACCATTAAACATGAAAAAATTGTTCTGCAAAATGATGTATAATAGTTCTTCAACTAATCTAGTTTCATTTGCTGGAGCACCTCTTTCTACTAACACATCTACCACACATTCAATTCCTAAATTGTGGGGGATGACTGTGTAAAGGTCTTTTACATCCACAGTTAAAAAGTTGAGCTCTTCACTACATTCCTGATTATTCATGTCCCCTAAAAATGACCAGGAGTACTTACAAATTTGGTGTTCCGTTGTTACATATTCTTTCAAGATACCAGCAACCACCTTAGCACAAGCATATGTGGCTGAATTTCTCCCATCAATTATGGGTCATAGAGGAGGGTTAGCCAGATTCTTATGAATCTTTGGAGTGTCAAAGATAACAGGTGTGATAGGTGTTGATGTTGTTAAATACTTAAACATATCCAAGTCTATTTGGCCGCACATAAATAAATCATTAATGTAACCTCTTGCTTTCCAGTATGCTACATTAAGTTCATTTAAAGACACCATTTCATAACTGTCCTGTTTCAGCATTTCCTCCATTCTACAGTTATTATCATCCTTAGTCATATACTAGCCCCCCACCCTTGTCTGGCTTCAAGACTCTGATGTTGGCAAGCTTCAAAGCATTTAGTTCCAGTACATTTTCATTACTCATATTCTTTTGCAATCCCCCATGAGCATAAGAGCCCTTTAATTTATTTCTAAAGTCAATTTCACACATTTTTTTCAAAAAGTGCTATTGTAGGATGCAAGGGTGGGTTAAAAGTACTAACCCTGTTTTCGTGCACATTATTCATTTCACAACCATGAAATAAAAGCTGTAAATTTAATTTACATATGTAGAGCTTAAAGTCCATCAGTACAGTGCCTATATTTGCTTTCTGCGTTGGTATAAATGTCACTCCCCTTGCTAAATTTCAATTAAATTAGGTTCTATAGTCACAGTAGTAAAGTTAAATTTATTGAAGTCGCCTTGCTGGTTAGTTTGAATAACAGGATGTCCAGCTGATTCACTGTGGTTGTATTCCTCACCAAAAGTAGCAGCTGCTTCACTGTGGTTGTTTCCTTCACCAGAAGTAACAGTCCCATGCTCATTTTTATTTTCTTCAAGCTGTACTTCCCAGTTTGCTACTATCTCCGTTAATTGTAGTGGTTGTTTTTCTGCAATTTTGCCTTCTTTTTGGTGCCTTCTCGTTGCATTTGACAGTTGTATGTAGAAACACGAAAATTTTGTTCCCCTGAAACTCCATTGATGTTTCTCCCTTGCAAACACTCACTTCTTCTTGGCTGGCTTGTCCCTTCCTGTTCCTCTGGTTCAGTGACATCACTAGTGATGTTACTAGTGGGCAGATCTGCTTCAGCCTCCTCATGCATATTAATATTAACAAAGCGTTGTGGTTGGTTTACAGGGGCTTTGCTACTCTTGACGGGCATTCTTGGGTGTGGGAAAGCCAGCCCATTAATGTAGTCATCAAGGTCTCTCTGTAGTTTCTTGATTTTTGTAGCTTTGTATTTTAAAATCAAGGCATCAATGGACTCAAAAGTTCTATTGTATTCAAATTTGTATCTATCAAAGTCATTGTTGGTTTTAATGCTATCCTCCAGCATTAACAGTTCATTAAACAGCTCAGCATTTTCTTTTTTATAATTAGATATCATCATTTTCATTAAGCTAAGCCCCTATTGGATAAAAAATGAAACCAGTTCTAATTGAAATTGGGAGTTTGGTATAACCTCCATTGGGTAGGGACAATACCTTAACCCTTTTGGTACCTGTTCACGTTTCAGACATTCTTCTAGGTACACTATTTCCAACTAAGTCTTTCTATATTTAAGCAAATTTGTATCAAACTGCTTCAATACAGTCCTAATATTAGTGCCACTGACCAGTTGTTCCACTGTAGCATTAGAATTATCCTGTTGTAGCCCAAGAGAAAAAACATTCCCTTAGCTCTGGAACTCCAATAAGCCTCCAAGGCAGTTCACCTCCATGCAGGTTATAACTCAAGTCTTTCATTTGGCTGTTGGTCATGGTTAGCTCTATAAGGTAATAAAGTGGTGGATGTTTGTCCCATGTGCAGCCTAGGGAGTTCAGTAACAGAACATGAACTCACATTTGATAAACTCACATTGGGTATTGTTTGCACATTCCTTCTTCCATTAGTCTCATTAGCCAACAGCCTGCCATTCAAGTCATCCACTTTCTGTGATAGAGTTTGTACAGTAATTGTAAGGTTTGTTAGAGATGCAGCAACATTGCGTTTCTGAGAACAAATTAGGGGTATTAAGTTCACCTTCATTAGCCATGCCCTAACAAATGAACTGACCAATGAAAAAACAACAAATAAAGCACTAATAAAATAAGTAACAAAGAGCCACAGCTCCAAAGGCAAACCAAAACTTTAATTTGTGAGCACTTTCATTCACTCAAATCAAATGAACTTCTTCAGACAAATTCAAACAGTAAAACCCTTCCTTAAATAACCAAGAAATCACATGACCAATAAAATGCATTACATCGCAAGTTTAAAACTGATTGTTAAAAGGCATATACATATTTTTAAAGATATTTACATATACTTTAAAAGAATTTTTAAGCACAAAATGTTGAATTATTAATATATAAAAAAATATCAAAAAGGTGCATCCATACAAACCTATAAGTGCATAAAATATTATATTGTCTTATAAGAACATTCAATACTGAATTTCATAAATTCATTCAGCATAATAAACTTTTAAGTTTGAGTAAACACATAACAGAACACTGCTCATTAAGGCCTGGATAACTGTGTGCATTTAAGGTAAGTTGCCACCATAACTCTTGTCTTTCGAGGAAAAAGGATGTATGCCCACCTCTAGGTCCCTCCATCACCTGGTCGATCACCTTAAATTTAAAGTGGTGTCCAGGGTTGTCCTTAACGTGGTTGGCCAAAACATTATTTTCTTTGTTTCTACACACACACAGGGTTTGGATTTCCTTCCATATAAAACACCTTATTGCAGTTAAACAATGGGTACAGGCATATTTTAATTTTGTAGTTCACTTCTAGTTCTTACACTGAGAATAAAATGGGGTTATATCACTCTCCAGATGATGTCTGTCTCCTCAGAGTTCATGATTTGAATATCACCATTTTGTAATGCAGTTTGCTTGATGTGGTGTACTGACATTTTGTTCAGTTGGACTATAGCAGCGCTGTGGTTACTAGTGGTATAGTTTGCATCTGTGGAACTGAAGTTAAGCTTGATATTCTGTTGTGTCTTTGTAGACTGTACAATAGTAATTATGTTACATTTTTCTGTATTAATCAGTAGTATAATTTGTTATATTGTTGTTTGAATTTTTTTTTTTTGTCAGAGGTTTAATACCAGCACATCTTACTAGCATTACAGAGGAGCACGCAAACTGCAGTTTGTTGTGATTTACTTAAACAGTTAGATAATAAGCCATTATCTCGCCATTGATTAAACTCAGAACAGTAAGAAGCAGAATTGAATTGAATTTTCTAAAACTATTCTGAGTCAAACTGTTTCTATTTTATGAGGTAGACATGTCCATAGCTGTCAGCAGGAAAAAAAATCAAACAAGTTAAAATAAGGTTTTGTCAAATTCTAGCTCAAATTAAGCAGTAACCCTTGAACTTACTGACAATGTATATTAATTTTGTTTGCTGCATGTCACAGACATATTTTACTGTAAAAGAATTTCAAATAACCCACACAGTGTTGTAGTCTACAAGCCTGAGTGTTTCATCTTAATACACAGCATAGCTCTTTTTTATTTATTTATTTTTTGTGATATAATGAAATCTGCAATGTTACAAGAGACGAGTGAAATGTAAAGGGCTGTGAACAATATGATAGTAGGGCTTTAAAGTCAATGGTTTACAAACAAAAAAAACAAAAAAATAATCCTTGTTTTCCCGCCTCTCCTCGACTAGTTTAGACCAGTTTACAGGCTCTGCTGTATTCTGGGCTGTGGTGTAGTTCCTGTGTTGTCCATTACCTTACTTGGATGGAAGGAAGTTTCTTTGCTCACCAGTGGGAGTGTGGAGCCTTGAGCAGCCTACCTGTCCCTGTAGGAAGTGACCTCAGCACAAGAGCTGTAGTAATTGGTTGTTTTGGACCATTTCTAGCTGTTTTGAAGTTCCCTGTTTAAAATCCGCGTTTGCGGCTTTCTTGTTGTGCGAGCATAGCGCAGCGCTGGTTAAAGTAGGTTAAACTTCTTCTGGCTCCGCCAAGTCTGCTCTTCAAATTTTCCCTTAAGGAAGCTCTACTCTTAGTATAATCAGGCTACTCGCTATAATATAAGCCTAGCACTTGTTCTCAAAACTTCTCTACTAAGTAAGCACTCTCATACTAAGTAAGCACTACATCCACCTACCACCCCTGTGAATATCCACTTCCCTTAAAGGCACAGCACTCCCTTATACTGTTCTAGCATGTCGAGTGGTAAATTACTGGTGTCCTCTCCAGTTCAGCTGGTTAATCTGGGTATCCTGAGACAATGCTACAATTGTCTCATGTACACAGACAACCCTCTCCTCCTCCCAACAAACACAAATACTTGTGAGAGCTGCAACTATATAGTCAAACTGGAGGCTGAACTCTCTCAACTCAGGGCTGGCATGACCAGACAGGAGGAGATGGTAACCACACACACAACAAACCCAGTCCAACATAGACCTACCACAACTGCGAACCAAACACATAAAAACACAAAGACATACTCGGAGGCTCTAATAAAAAACTTACCAAAACAACAGAGGCTCCCAAAGCAGACATCCAAAAATCCACCACCTCAAAACAAAACACATACAACACATACTTCAATAAATCAGTGTGTCAATCAATCACAGCCCTTAAGGCCAAACACCATGCCTGATACACTAGTAATAGGTGACTCTATAGTCAGACACACTGATGTCCCGCTTACCAGGCTGAACAAGGAGAGGGTGACTGTGAGCTGCCTATCGGGAGCTAGGATCTGCCACATAACACACGCACTCAGGTCACTCCAAAGCAAGTACAAATATGACTCCGTCATTGTCCATGCTGGCATGAATAACCTGAGACGTACCTCCCTGGACTACATGAAAAGAGACATAGAGGAGCTCTCTGATTATGTAGCCCAGGCTGGTATGACCCTGACCCTGAGCAGCATCTTGTCCTCACCAAGAATGATGCCACAATACAAAGACAAGATGATCAGCTTTAATAATTGGCTCAAGTACTGGTGTCATTCTAAGGGGATCCAGTGTCTGTCTGCCTGGGATGACATGTTGGACAAGCCACGCTGCTTCACAAGGGACGGCTTGCACCTGTCACCACTAGGCTTCCGGATATTGGCTAAGGCTCTTGCCACCCCCATAGTGCCTTTTTAGGCAAGGCTCAAAAGACAAACCCACCTCCTTAGAAAACAAAAATGGGAAAAACTAATGGTAATGCTGCTCAATGCCAGAAGTCTAAATCTCAAGATGCAGGCACTCTATGTACTCCTCAGTATGGAGAACATCGACGTCTGTGCAGTAACTGAAACCTGGTTCTAGGCGCCTGAGAGCACCCCAGCGCTACCAGGCTATACCTCGTATCATGCTTTTCGGCCCCAAAACCCGGGACGAACCACAAAGGGAGGGGGAGTGTCCATATTCATCAAGGACACCCACACCTCCAGGTTAGTAGCAACACATGAAGCATCGGAGACCATACAGGTGCAACTAACCATAGGCAAAACTGCTATTCAACTGGTAGCATGTTACAGACCACCCTCCCAATCTCAGGAACCCCACTCAGCCTTCCTGAAGACATTGGAGGATATGAATATATCACAAAATACCATCATACTGGGAGACTTCAACTACCCTAACATAGATTGGGTACATTATTCTAGCCCTAACACCCTAGCCCAAAGATTCCTGGAATTCATAAATTCAAATGCACTGGAACAACTAGTCACCTCTCCCACTAGGGGAGATAATATACTAGACCTGATCATCACAAACATTGGGACAAAATGCTCCACACCGGAGGTATACCCCTCACTAGTGAGATCTGACCACAAACTAATCACCCTGGATATACATATCCCACCCCCAGCACAAAAGACCACAGTGAAAAACTTCTCAAAAGCAGACTTCACTCTTCTTAAGACTGAGATGGTATCCTTTAAGCCCACTGGGCCAGTGGATACCACATCCCACAATGCTGAATCCTTCACAAATGCTTTCTATGGACATCTCCAAGAATGCATGGATCATGCAATCCCAAATAAATCCAGGTCCCTCTCCACCAAAGGCAAGCGTCCTGTCTGGTGGACCTCAGCCATTAACAAATTGTATAACAAAAGAAGGAAGCTACTGCACGACAGAGCAAAATCCCATAAAGGGAAGACATCTCTGATCAACACTAGCAGAAAACTACGTTCTCTCATAAAAACATCCAAGGCAAACTTTGAGAGAAAAATCGCTAAGGACACTAAAGATAACCACAAAGCCTTCTTCAGCTATGTTAGAAACCTGGGCGGAAACCCTCAGATATGCTCAGAGTTAGTACACAACAACAAAAAATACACTGAACCCACAGATATTGCCAACATTCTGGCTGACAGGTTCAGTGCAAATTTCTCCCCTCCCTCACCCCCAAAAGAAGAAATACTTATCCCAGCTGAATGTAATCTCCCTGTCATCTCAGATATCCAGGTGAGAGCCACCCTCAGCAAAGCTAAAAACACAGCATCAATGGGACCTGACGGTATCCCGGATTGCATGCTACATGAACTCCAAGAGGAGCTAAACCCGCACATAAAAATGCTATTTAACCTTAGCCTTACTTCAGGATATGTACCAGAATACTGGCGTACAGCAACAGTGGTCCCACTCCACAAAGGGGGTACCTCTACAGACCCTGGGAACTACCGTCCCATAAGCTTAACCAGCCTGGTTTGCAAAGCTATGGAAAGAATCATTATGGAACTCATAAACAGAGACATTGGGAACCTACAGACACTTGACCCCACCGAGTTCGGCTTTGTAAAGGGCAGATCCTTCCTTTTGAACCTGGTTGACTTTTTCAAAACAGTCACTAGAGCCATTGACGAGGGCAAAGCAGTCCATACAGCCTACCTGGACTTGGCTAAGGCCTTCGACACAATACCCCACTCAGGCATCATAGATAAGCTCAACAGCTTAAATGTAAACCCTTATGTCACTAGATGGGTTGCAAACTGGCTAAAGGACAGAACCCATAAAGTTAAAATCGCTGGAGCAATGTCAGACTCAAAGCCAGTCACAAGTGGTGTCCCACAGGGATCTGTCCTGGGACCCCTCTTGTTCGGCATTTATTTCTCAGATGTTAAAGCAAACATGGGAGGGTTGTGGCTGACAAAGTTCGCAGATGACTGCAAACTAGGCGCCATAGTCGACACACCAGCGGACACATACATCCTACAAAAAGGACTCACAGAAACGGACACCTGGTGCCGGAGTCATGGCCTTAAACTAAATGCCAAAAAATGTATAGTCATCCACTTTGGGAAAAACAAAGTACCCACAAATTATCACATAGACAGCAACCCACTGAGTACGGAAAAAGTAATCAGAGACCTAGGGACCCAAGTCGACAGCGCCCTCTCATTTGACACCCACGTTGCCAAAGTGGTTAGAAAGACATTCTACCTTGCACACCTTATCATGAAGGGATTCACATCCAGATCCAAGGATGTCATTGTACCCCTATACTCCTCCCTCATCAGACCCATGATTGAGTACAATGCCCCATTTGGTATGTACCTCACCCGACATTTGCAACAGCTGGAGAGACCACAAAAGTACCTCACCAAGAGGATCAAGGGTCTCCAACATATGTCTTATTCTGCCAGACTAAAGAAACTCCAGCTCTATTCAGTAGCATACCGCCTGCTCAGAGGTGATCTCTGCCTGATGTACAAGGCCATGTCCAATCAGGAACTGATGGACATGCTCCACCTCAAAAAATCCAAATCCATTAGAACCACGAGAGCTAAAGACTTAAACCTCGGCACAAGTATGAATAGGACATGCTGGAGGGATAGATTCATAACCCAGAGGCTTCCCATGCTCTGGAACAAGATCCCAGTTCATGTTAGGCAGAGCCCCTCACTGACTCTCTTCAAGAGAAATCTTGATGAGTGGATGGGAGATCGTAAGTTTACCCCAGGGGTCACATCTGTGTCACTACTAGACAGGGGCACAGTAAACTAATTTCTATTATATAAGTGGACCTTCACTGTGTCACTACTAGACAGAGGCACAGTATTCTAAATCTATTCTGTGCATTTTTGTACCATTTCATGGGGTGGCGAAAGCCACATCACTATGGCTAGGCTTACAAATGCCCCAGGGCAGATAGCCTAGTACTAAACTATGAAACTATGAAACTATGTAAACTGGTTGCCTATTGGGAACGATTGGGAAAGAGAGATAAAGATCAGACTACAGCTCATAGACATAACTTCCATCACCATCTTGAGAACCTGCAGGACATGGCATGGTGGAGAGAGGAAGGATTGTGCTTGGCTCGCTCAGCTGTCTCCAAAGGAAGCAAATGTATGTGTGTGTCCAGGCACATGTCCAGTGCTGGAATCCCTGGTGCAGACAGAAGATTGTAAGACAGTGTATTGTGATGGGAGATGGACCATAAGAGTACATTACAAACTGAGCATTTGAGTACCATTGAACATACTCTGTTAGATGCTGTGTGTATGAGTGCAGAAACATTAGGAAATTAAACAAAATTTGATCTGCTGCTGTGCAGTTGATGGTATCTGTTCTAGTTTCGATAGATTCTAAGCCCAGAGAGTGAATAGACTATAGGGCTTTTATCTCAGAGAATGAAGGGGATCAACAATGAAAATAAAACTGATGAACTTAATGGTCAGCATGCAGCAAAAGGGAACAGGGCAATATATATATATATATATATATATATATATATATATATATATATATATATATATGTATGTATACATGTAAAATAGTCGCATTTTGATAAAGGTCCTAATCCTTATAATCATGTCCTGAAATGTTGTGTTAACAGACAGTAACATTTATATTCTATTACTATTGCTGCAGCTCTGATGAGACACATACATTTCAATTATTTAATGCTATGCAATACATAAAGTACAATGCATAAAAACATTTCAAATGAATTGCAAGTGTTGGAGGCATCACATAGAAATTAAACAGAGTTTAAGAATGTTTTAAAGGCTAAGTGAAACATATCTAACATGTACATAGGAGAAATGTCTATAGCTATTCATGGCGCAAAAAGAAAATCTGCAGGTATAAAACACATCAGAGTCCCACGAAAGTTAAACATTTCAAACAAATTAGAGCGGTTGAAGTAGCCAGCCCAATCTGGAAAGCAATTCTTCATTATTTTAAATGAAAAACTAAATTTACATAAATCATGTACACAGAAAGAACAATGCATGCCTCTCCAGAAAGCACAGTAAGTCTACAGGTATTATTTAAAATCTTTATGAAGACATTAAGAGGATAGTAATGACAGACAGCAGCAGATAAGGATGGATGCATTGCCATCTGTACCATACTGCTATCATCCATCTAAATCTTGCTGGCCCAGTAAAAGGGAGTTTCCCTTGGGGTAAGCAATTAAAATGAAATTATGCCATGTGTTGATCAAAACACTCCATTGTGAATCATCAGTAGTTATTTAATTCAAGGAAAGTCATCTTAAATTATAGCTTATAAAACTAAAAGAAAGGAAAGAGAATACAAATAAGATATATTTTTTTCTTGCAGTTACCCAAGGAATAGACACTAAAGCCTAAATCATTTCACAGAGTAATTTCTTCTGTCCCTTTGTCATAATTAATGCATCCTTTAATGAAAATGCTTTACTGCAGTACAAAAATGCTTAATACAATGCTTATTTAAAGTTTCAGGTTTAGAAAGAAAGGACATATGCTCATAATGTAATAAAAATGGCAAGGGAATATGCACTGAGTAATTTATCAAATCCTTGTTAAATATTTGCATACCAAATACATGTTTAAACAAATGATTCTCCTGATTCCTGCTTGTTTAAATCAAATGGTAATACTGAAAATTATTACATTATGAATAGATCAAGTGTAGTTAAGCTGCTATGCCTGTCTCTTATACACTCATAATTCTTTAGTGGCCTTGTCGGACTAGATTCCATACTTATCATAATAGAAACCGCTAGCCCTTGTATTGTGGTGTTATGTTAAACATATTACATTGTATTGCCTTTTTTACAGGTTATATCCAGGAAGCATATCTTTAATGAAGTGAATGAAGACAAATTGGTGAAATAGGTCATTATATGAT
>NC_056739.1:1877393483-1877400983 GCF_019279795.1 Protopterus annectens
CTGCATGTTTGTTTTGTTGTCATGATCTCCCATATTAATGTTTCATAGGATCATAGGAATTTACTAGGCTATTGAGCCAGAGGGCATTTCAAGCCTAGCCATTTCATCCCACTGTAATACCATAGCTACACTAGTCCATACCCAGGATTGCATTTAGTAATGACTACCCATGTCCCGGGTTGTGGGCACTTTCCCCTATAAGAATTTATGGTGCCCCATTCAATTGTCCAGGTTCCTTTTGAATAGTGTCATAGAGGTGCTCTATTTCACTGAATTGGTATCCTTTTCCAAAAGCACGGCAGTCACAATCTGTCCCTCGAGTATGTCCTATTTAAGTAACAGGCCATATTTAGGTCCTTGGAGTGGGTAGCTGTAGTCCCATTTGATTTATGGATGTGCAGCAAGTTCATTAGATCTGAGTTTGTGATTACTCTATAAGCCATGCATAAGTCTTCCCTAAGAAGTCTATATGATACAGAATATAGTGACAAGGACTTTATTCAGTCTGTGTAAGCCATGTGCTGGAGTCCCTTGATCTTCTTTGTTAGAAACCTTTGAGGTTTCTCCAGTTGCTGCAGGTGCTTTGCGTGGCACATGCCAAATAGGGTGTTGTACTCAATTATAGGCCTGCTTAGTGCCGATTATAGAGGAGTTATAACCTCCTTTGTGCTTGAGGTGATGCCTTTACTAATCAAGTGTGTTACGCAGAAAGCCATCCTTACTACAGTAGACACATGGTATTCAAAGTTAAGGTCACAGTCAACTTGTGATCCCAGATCCCATACCACCACATAGGTACTCAGGGGGTATTGTTATTGATTTGATAGTGTGAGGGGACATTGTTTTTGCTAAATGGAATGAAGATGCATTTCTATGCATTTATTTTGAGACCATGACTATGACACCAGTTGTTGGTCTGCGTAAGACCTTCCTAAAGTATACTAACATAATTTGGGGATTCAGTAATTGCACCTAGAATGCAGTCATCTTCAAAAATGGTAAGCCGCAACCCCTTCGTTTTGGCCTCAAGTTCTGAGAAGTATGTACTAAAACAAGACACACCAAGAAGTAAATCACTGACTAGAAACTGCAACCTTTTTAAGCATTGAATTAAAAAAAATGTTTTTCATTTTGATGTACATATCACCTTTCATGTAGATATGTTGATTCATTTTATTTAGTTTACTTTGTATAACATTGTTGTTAAATTATTTGACAATTAATGAAATTTTAACAGTAAGTGCATTGGCTGGAATGTGCCATGTGATTTAGCAGGAGGGTATTTAAATGGGGTAGTGCAAATGTTTAAACTATCTGAAGAAGTCTTTGTAACTTGGAAGACGAAAAGCGCTTAATTTGTTGGGAACATTTTTTACCTGGCTGGATTATTTTACTAAACTATTGAAACACTTTTACAATGTGCCGATTTGTGATTCACACATTGAACCGTAACAGAAACTTTGAAGAGAAGATACTATCTGGACAGTCTGTTGCAGCTATTTTTTGCAGTTTCAAGTATATACCAAACACTAGGGAGCCCAGCACTGACACCTTGTGGCATCCATCTGGTGACAGATGTTCTGGTTGATGTAGAGTCACACACTTTGATAGTGTGTGTCCGGTTTGTGAGCCAGTTGGCAAGCCATCTTACAACAACAGGGTTTACATTCAGACTGCTAAGTTTATTGATAATGCCTGAGTGTGGGATTGTGTTGAAAGCCTTTGCCATATTGAGATATGCTGTGTGCACAAATTTGTCCTTGCCAATGGTCCTGGTCACATTTTCAAAGGAATCCACCATAATTAACAAACAATGTTTCGACAATCTTTTCCCAATAGGGGCGATTATAGATTGATCAATAGTTGTTTACATTTTTTGGTCAAGACATGGATCAATGTGGTTTTCTGGAAGGAAGGCAAACATTTGACAACATTAATGGAATAATGATGATCTGAAGGGAAGCAGAATGTAAGAAAATATAAATGTTGGTGAGACTTGAGGCATAGAAAGCATTTGACAGAGGTTTTTACAAGCTGAATGATGGAGGCATTTGCATTTCCTGATACAATAGTAAGGTTAATCAGGAGGATATATGGAGGATTGGAGGCAAGAATTAAGGTGTGAGGGTTCCTCTCAGGTAAGTTGTGTCTGAACAGAGGAACCAGGCAGAGGTGTTCTCCTTCCCCTTTGTTGTTTGCTTTATATTTAGAGCCATTAGCAAGGAAAACAAGGAACCCAAAAATTCAAGGATATAATTGGTATGGTTATGAAGAAAAGTTAGCTTTGTTTGGAGATTATATTATTTTGCCCTTGGTAAATCCAGAAAAGGTTTTGTAGAACATTTTGAGACAGTTTCAAGTCTTTTGGGGATACAAAATTAATGATGATAAAACAAAGGCTAAATCTGCAAACTACGTACCCACTCATGACATGGTTCAGCTGTACCACATTTAAGGACACATGATAAGATGAAGTATTTAAGAGCATGGATTAAAAATGTTTCTGTTATGGTAGCTAAGGATATGTGGGAAGAGAATAAATAAAAAAAGTAACATAAAAATGAAAAAATGGAAGCTCTTGTTTATGGATATGAATGATAAGATACAAGCAGTAAATATTTGTTGTCTTTTATTTTTACATATAGGTCAGGCATATTTTATCAACCAGAGGATAAGTTGTGGCAATAATTAATAAATAGTTAATTCAATTTATCTGCAAGGAAAGATGGCAAGAGTTAAGTTGGATAAGCTGATCCTCCCAATAGAACAGAGTGGTTTAGAATTAGTCAATATAAAAGGGACGTTTTATAGCTACAGAGTTAAGTCTCATATACGTAACACAAGCAGAAGCGTAACTCTGAACACTGACGAGTGTAGGTTCTTGGGTAAATACTAAGCTATCATTCTACACACTGTTACAAGCCTAGTCATTAATTAGAGGTCAGACTCAAACCCTGCACTTGCATCTGTGAGGAAAAGTCCTTAATAATTATGCAAACTCCACCCTTCATTATGTCAATGTCTCCCTAATTCAAAGTAAAACAGGATGATGATGATGAAGGGAAGGAGAAGAGAAATTCAAAAATAAGGAGAGAGTGATTGTGCATGCAGATCCCTAAGGATAACGTACTCAAAGAACTAATACAACACAGGAATGGAGAAAGGAGATTTTGCCAAAAGGGATTACTACAAGTAGGGCTACAGAAACTACAAAAGACAGGGCTGCAATCACTGGAACAACATGGTAAGGAACCAATGAATTGGGAGTAAATTGCTAGACAGGGAAAGGTAATAGAGTAGGAAGAGGCCAAGAAGAAGTTTGGAACTACCTTCCCTATCAGGGATTAATAACAGAGTATAGGCAAAAAAAAAGGGACAAAGACTCCTAAGTTTACCTGATCTGGTAAAGATTTTATTCACATGTAGAACAGAAGATGTTGTTATGACATGGATAATTATTAAGGCATATAAAATATAAAATATCGCATGATGACCATAAGAATCCATCAAAGGATATTAGAAATATTTGGGAAGAAAACTGGAAAATCAATTTACAATGAAAAAAAGGGATGGTTTAAGATTTTTGCTTAGAATTCTTTCTATAGGTATTTTGTACTCCAAGCAGACATCAAATAATTTTTCCTTGTGCAGATAGAAAAGTTAGAAGTGTGATAGGAAAGAAAAAGATAACTGGGAACATGGTTTATGAGTTGGCAGATTTTTAAAATTCCATACAAAATACAAAATACTCCACCAGAAATATTAGGGTTACAAATTGCCATAAATAAGGGAATTATCCTTTTTGAGCTGGTACACAGGATATGAATCACTTAAACAGAGTAAAGCTCAAGGTTCAATTATCTTGGTTACCAAAACAGCAATTACCAGGAAAAGGAAAACTAAATGTAAACCAGTTGTATTTTACATTTTAAAAATAATAAAAGAGATTAAAAAAAAATCTGGAGAAGGGATCTTTTGAAAACATAAGAAGAATGTGTCCGAGAAATAAATGGAATTTCTGGAAAAATTACATGCAGAATAATGTTCAGGAGGAGGAGTGAATTTTAAAGGATGGCAGGAAATGAGCAATTTATGCAATGGAAAAAAAACATTTTTTTTTTAATTTAATTCCCTGTTAGTTTTTCCTACATTAATTGACTGACAAGTGGAGCATTTGGCTATTCTTTTTTAATATCCCAATGTACAGATGCATTATTTTTTACATTTATTGACAATTGTATCACCTATTATGATTTTGCCGAATTCATATCTATATAGATATATCTATAAATGGTTTACCTTTAAAATGTCATACCACACTTGTGCAATTCTTTACTTGGCAGACTTGAAATGTTGGAAACAAAGCCGCATGCTCAAAAGAGGAAATCTGGTACACAAAAAAAAAAGTCGAAACAGGAAAGTCGACTTTATGCATAGCACCTGTCACTTCTGGATGTCTCCAATGATGTTATGCAGGGTGGCAAGCCCCCCCCCCCCTGCACTCCTACACCCCCTCTAATTATATATATACTAACTTTGAGTTCACACTACAGTAAGGGGAAAAGGTACATGTCCTGATCCCCACTGTAGTGCGATCTTCACATAGAATGCCAAATTTCCGACAGCGATTGCACACTAGCATTTGCTGTTATGAGTTCATTTTGTCTTTCACTAATTCAAACTTTTGAAAACAGACTTTCACTTATCTGAGCATTGAACAAGTGGACCTCGACACTTTAAAGGTAAACTATATATCAAAACTTGGAAACATGGAAACTGCATCAGTCGATCGGCATGTGGTTGACTTGCAGTTTCCAAGTTGGCAGAATGTCGAACCAAAATTGATCAACTACTATATAGTGAATGAGTAATGTAGGTCAATAATTTGGGTTCAACATTGTACAGGGAGATCAGGGTTCGGTGAGGAACAGGGAATTAGCCCATTTCCTCACTGTAGTGCTATCTTGGAGTTGGTATATTTAATGTGAAGAGGATGTGGGGGCGTGCAGGCCTCCCCCACATGGGGAGCACACAACCTCCCCCTGCAAAACAGTAGAATTAAATGTACCATTGACTGTAGAATTCAATGGTACATTAATGTGCATAGCAGGAGGTGAGTGACGTCACCTCCTGCTATGTCGAATAAATCAAATTACGGTGGTCGATGTATTCATTTTTGCTTTGGTTTACCTTTTGGCATTTCGAATTCAACATTTTGGGTTGACATTTTAAATGGTCGACCAAAGCTGATTCAAAATTCCAATAGTAAACCACACACACACACACACACACATATATATAAATGTATATATATATATATATATATATATATATATTATACTAAAGCATGCATTTATTACTACCCACATTTTATTTTCAAA
This sequence comes from Protopterus annectens, assembly GCF_019279795.1. NCBI lineage: Eukaryota > Metazoa > Chordata > Ceratodontiformes > Protopteridae > Protopterus > Protopterus annectens. The sequence goes on from NC_056739.1 coordinate 1,877,398,865, forward strand.
TATCTAAGGAATGTTCTGATAATTTCCACATTTTATCTTCAAACAATAAAATTAATATCAATTTCCTTTGCACTATAGATTGTCTACCTACTAAATTAAAGCTTAAAGATTAGCTACTTGCAAATAATATTAAATGTCAGGAAATTTCATTATCCTTTCTTCACAGATCTATTGCTGTACTTATACTCCACTCTTGTCCATTTAGAATTCCACAAAAAAAAAAAAAAAAAAACTTAAATAGTATTGAACATTTTTATATGATTTTCACTAGGTTATAAAACCATTTAATTAATAAAAGTCTCTCTTCAAAACTAATGGACATTTATTCCAGTCATTATTGTTTATGTATTTAGAATAATTCTTAGTACTTAATCCATTAATATGCTTTTCTATAATAATTCCTAGATGTGCTACTTCATTTGAATGCTGTTCAGCAAGAAAATCCAGTAATAGAAAATTAACTGAAAACCAAAAATAACACTGGGACAGGTATTTAAACACCAATGACTCCAAAACCAAACAAAATAAAGTACCATAAATACAGGAAAATAGTTGGCTCAATGATAGAATTCCAAAGCTGGTCTAATAGTCAATTCAAACACATAAACGCAATTCCACACACAGTGTTTTTGTCTAAGTTGCTAAGACTTCATCAGATGCAAACAATTAATGAACCATCTCAATTATATAATCCATTACCTTAATTATTTACGTAATCCACCAATGAGAATACAGTCCATTGTCTCAATAAAGCATGTCATTGGTGTTTCTAACCTTCACATTCTCCATGCACCTGCTGCAACTGTTAGACCCTGACTAGTTAAATCTTATCACAAAACAGTGATCTTTGAGGTGGTACTAACACCAGAACTCACAAAGGGCAAAGTCAGACTAAAAAACTTCACCAAGGCAAACTATACCCTCCTATGGGAAGGTATAAATGCATTCCAAGCTCCAGCCCCAGCTGGAAATGATAACTACACTGAAGCTTACACTAAAGCCCTGTACAATCACTTGCATAAGTTTTAGCCTAAAGTTTTGCTCTATCCCCCATAAAATTGGCGATTAGAGAAAAGATGGTGAGTTAATAAGTTATAGCCTTCTTTTACTTCAGAAAATGCATTTGAATTTGCAATGTACTATCCAGCCTACTAAAGTTAATAGTATGATTATTAAAGTGTGTCCCTGATATTACTTCTGAACATGTTCCTGATTCTGGAACTATGTTTACAGTCCTTAGCACTCTTGCATTAAAACGTTCTTCAAAGGAATAAAAAAATTAATCACAAAAATAATTTGATCATCAGTGTTTAAACCCTGCAGATAGCATAAAACTACAGTTTTTGAAAATGTTGATGGACACATGTTTGTTGGGCACTAGGCATACAGTTCTTTATCCCAACTGATATAACATTTATGGAATAAAAGTATCAGCTCAAAAATAAAGCTAATATTTGCTATTTTAAAAGTATTATGCACCTCAATCCATGCTGCCTTTTAGAATTGGAAGGCACATGTGCCACATTATCACAATTTTAAAAGATATTCTGTTCCCTGAGACAATTTTTGTGATATGTATTTGCAACAAAAAGAATATAAAGTAGTCCCAGTATGACAAATAGCAATAAGAGACAAACAGTCACTTACTGTAACTGGCACAGGTCTAGATGATGCTACACTACAATTCACTTCCTTTATTCACTTCTTCCATGCACTAACTGTAACACAGCACTTGTGCATCCTTCTGTGGTGCATGTACAATGATTCTTAGCAGAACTCCAGCCACTAACAGTCAATGGCATAGCTTGGGGGGCGGAGAGGGGTGGTCCACCCCAGGTGGCACTTTTGGGACTGTTTACTTAATTTAAAAAAAGCTTATTTACTATAGGACTGCTGTTTGTTCTTTAAGAATAGTTCTGTTCTTTCCAGTCCAGTTGCATCACGTCAAGCACACACAGATGTTCTATCTGCCTGTGCAATTTTAAATACAGCATTGAATTTTCTTATTGCTGCCAAGTTTTGTTGTGCTGCCAACAAGTGTTCCGTTCAAGTATGTATACTGCAATTAATTTTCTTATTGCTGCTGCCAAGTTCTGTTGTGCTTCCAACGAGTGTTCCC